>NC_044039.1:191724268-192031220 GCF_901765095.1 Microcaecilia unicolor | reverse complement strand
ATCAAAAATAAAACCTTAAGTGGAGGAGTGGCCTAGTGGTTAGGGTGGTGGACTTTGGTCCTTGGAACTGAGGAACTGAGTTCGATTCCCGGCACAGGCAGCTCCTTGTGACTCTGGGCAAGTCACTTAACCCTCCATTGCCTGCAACATTGAGCCTGCCATGAGTGGGAAAGCGCGGGGTACAAATGTAACAAAAAAAAAATAAAACAACATAATAATATATTAGATGACAGCAGATAAAGACCTGTACAGTCCATCCAGTCTGCCCTACAAGATAAACTTATAGCATAAGGTATGATGTGATACTACATATGTATACTTGATCTTGATTTGTCCTTGCCATTTTCAGGGCACAGACCTTAGAAGTGTGCCCAGCACTAGCATTATTCTCCAACTACTGAAACTGTCATCGAAGCCCATCCAAATCTCTCCAGCTACGATCAGGGCACAGACTGTTGAAGTCTGCCTGGCACTGGCTTTGCTTCTCAGTTACTGGTGTTGCTATCTAATTATCACTATGCTTGTTGGTTCTGTGCCTTCCATATAGGATTTCTTTGTGTTTATCCCACGCCTTTAATTTTGTTACTGTTTTCATCTCCACCACCTCCCTCAGGGGGGCATACCAGGCATCTACTACCCTCTCCTGAGTCGGCCTCCCCGCAGTCTGAATTAATGTCCTCTAGTGCTACCACCTTCCCTCCTCTAGAAAAGGGTTATATATTAATACTTTTCAAATATTTTAATGTCTGTATCATATCACCCCCGAAAGGCAGCTGCATTTTGAATCACTTGCAGTGCTCACTGTTTTGATGCAGGTAAACTCAAATATAGCAAATTAACAATAATCAAGACTGTTCAGTACAAGACTGTGGACCACAGAGTGAAAATCCAAAGCAGATAAAAAGGACTTTAGTCTACTCAGCATTCTCAACTTAAAAAAGGAACTCTTGATTACCTGACAAATCTGTGATGTTAAAGTCAGGTGAGACTCCAATGTATTTTAAAGTTTATTTTTGTAAGCTTCTTTGACTGGCCTTTGTCTAATGAAAAGTCAAAGCAAATCTTAAACCATAAATCATAATCAATTTTATTATTCCACAACCAATCCACAATCGCAAAAACAATATTGCAGGCGCTGTATCGCAGGTCCCAGGCGCATCAAAGACAATCAAGGTGTTGTTACCAATGGAAACTAATAATAGAACTGAATGAGAAATTCTTCCTTTCGTTGGTTCTTTCCTTCTGTTTCTTTGGGCTTCCAGCTCAGTCAGAACCAGGGTTACCATCTGGTGAAATGTCTAAGTGCAACAATGCAAGGATTTTTCCCATATTTTATATTCCCTACCAATTTATTTAGTCCAGTCATGACAGCAACATTCTTTGGGCAGGGAAATACACTGGTGCTTCTACTGGAACACTGCAGTCATGGGCCTTAAATCCTGCCACTGGATGTCATCATTGCACAATGACAAACTCTCCTAACCTCCAAGTGCTGTGTATACTGCCTCTGCAACCAGCTTGAGGAACAACAGACCTAAACCTAGAATCAAGCCTAGGTGTGTCCCCATGCCATGGCATTGCACAGCACGGCCACTGAGTTGCTAGAATACAAAGAAATCCGACACTCATCTTTCAGTATAGTCTTGGGAGTTGAACTCATCTGATAGATAAAGGATGTTTAGTGATTAGGGCCAGCTTTCAAGTGATGAGCACCTCCCCTCTAACCTTTGCTGTTTGTTATGTATCATGATTGGCTCCGAGAAGCAACAAGTTTAATAAGAAAATTCTAAATGTAGCGTCTGTGATTCTCTGTCCCTCATCTCATTGGGCTTCCTGTTACCATAGAAATCCATGTAGGTAAAGGCAGTGGAGCACCATAGGACCTGGCAGTGCAGGAGAGTTGACAGGCCCCGTTCAGATTTTTTTGATTTGGTTGATTGAATGCGTCGGAATTTGCATAAACAGTGTCATTACATGGAGGTGAAACTGTGTGTCGCTGACAGTCATCCATGATTGTGGAATCGTGTGGGAGTGGGTGGGAATTGTACTGTTTTTGACCTCTGAAGGTTTGTAGGAAAGGTAATTGGGTTTGAGAAAGTTAGTGAATGTGTTTGGAATTGGGTTGTAATGCATCAGGAGTTATAGTTTATGCTCTGAAATCACGTGATCATTAACGGGGATGGTTGTGTTTTCGTTGTTCTGGGGTCCCATGCCTCATTCACCCACAAAATCTGCAAAATTAAACCAACCCAACGCTTCTTTTTCTGAGAGAGAAGATTCATAGTACATGGATAAATTTGTCTTTAAACTTAAGTCTGCAATGGCTGGGAAAGCCAGTAAAAAAGGATATGTCGCATGTGTGGAATAGTGAGGATAAAATGGTGGGAGACCAGGATGGGTCCTCGGCCTTTTCTGACCAGCAGCTCACCCAGTTAATGACAGTAGTAGTAAAAGCCATGGAGGCACGGTTTGGACAGCTATCGGCGCAGATACTCACCTGGAAACAATGTTGGCAGAAACTATTCGCTGAACCCAATGAGTTGGAACAGCAAGTGTCTAATATATAGGATGAAGCCGAGAATACCACGTGGTCCTTGGAGACATTAGACAGACGCGTGGGTGAGCATGCAGAGTACCTAGATCAGTGATGGCGAACCTTTCAGAGGACGAGTGCCCAAACAGCAACCCAAAATCTAATTATTTATCGCAAAGTGCCAACAGGGCAATTTAACCTGAATAACAGAACTTAACCCCCCCCGCCCCCGAGAACCTTGATTTAAATATTCAAAATTTTACATCATCGGTGAAAACCTTAATCATTACAATGTTTGGAATTTACTTGTTAAATCACTGACTCTTAAAACCCTCTCTGTGCCTTTTAGCATGAGGCATTATGAAGTGGATTCTTTAGGTTACACCACATTGTTCTTCAGCCACATCACTCTCTACCAATCTGAAGGAAAATGAACCAGCATCAGCTAGTACAGGCGTGCTAGTTCGTAACAGTGAATTAAGAACAGGTTGAGGAGGTGACATACGCCTCAGAGGGTAGAAAGAAACTGTAGCTGGGGAGAGGGTACTCACTGTGTCTGCTGACCCTGGTGCACCAATCGGTCTTAAATTCTGGCCCATAGGACCACGTACTGATGGTAATGTCGCTGCGGTAGCACTCATAGTTTGCCCTTTCCTCCTCATTCCTCCTCCTCTAGAAGATGCTATGTCCCTACTCCTCCGAGTTCAGAAGGGGCTCGAAAGAGGAGTGGCCTGCCCCTTTCGGCACACATGTATTGCGGTAGGGCCCAGCTCTTTTCGGGCTTCAAGCCCCGGATGAAGGCATCACCAGCAGGGGGTCTGCTGAAGTGCCTGCCCGATTAGCAGAAGGTAGCATTCAGTCCCGGTCAGATGTCCGCTTCAAAGACTGTGCGGTAGGGCCACGCTCTTATCGGGCTTCAAGCCCCAGATGATGGCGTCACCAGCAGAGGGTCTGATGCAGTGCCTGCCTGAATGGCAGAAGGTAAGATTCAATCCCGGTCAGATGGCTCTGTTCTGGGCTCGCTCTCTGCGTTTCTTCAATGTTCCGGGCTGCCGGCAGTATCAGTGCAGTAAGCACATTGCCTTCGGCGGCTCCGGAAGCTCTCCCTCTGTTGCAGCATCCCGCCTATGCGGGACAGGAAACTGTAGCAGAGGGAAAGCTTCCGGGCCGCCGAAGGCAGTGTGTTTACTGCACTGACACTGCCAGCAGCCCGGAACATTGAAGAAACAAGCCAGAGAGGTACAGAGAAGCAAGCCAGCCCAGAACAGAGCCAGACGACGTAAAAAACCTGAGATAACTACTTTTCCCTCTCCTCCGCTGGGAAAGTAGCTGGGCGCGCGTGCCAACAGAGAGGGCTCTGCGTGCCCTCTCTGGCACGCGTGCCATAGATTCGCCATCACTGACCTAGATGATTTAGAATATCACTCCTGCCAGAATAATCTTCAGATAGTGGGCTTGCCAGAAACGGTGCCAGAAAGGAATCTTGGCCCCATGTTGGAAACTTGGCTAAGTAAAGAGTTTGCACTTTCTGACACTTTTGTGTCTTGAGCGTGCACACCAGCTGGGCTGCCCGCAGCCTGACAGGCAGAGGCCAAGAGCGGTCATTGTGGAAGTGCATAAACTGGAGATTTTGTGAGGATTTAAGGAAAAAAGAAATTCTTTGACATAATGAAAGTGCATCTATCTTGATTATCCAGGATTACTCTGTTGCCTTGCAAGTGCATTGCAGAAAATTCACTGTACTTTGTGCTACATGTCAGGTATAAAGGCTTGCAATTTATGCTGTTATATCCTGCTCTATTAAAAATCAATGTGAACAGTCAGTGGCGTGCTTTTGATATTCCATCTGCAGCGCATGATTGTCTAAATGGATTATGACAACCAGCATTCTTTCATGAAGTACCGGGGTGTTCAGTGCACTGAGCTAGTTTTGTCTAGTTAACATGACTCTGTCCATTCTATGAAGGTTTACAGATTAGTGGGTCGGTGGCTACTGTTTCTAACCATGGAGTTTGGGGCAAGGGGGTATGGGACCCCTTGTATCTTTAGTGATTTCTTTTCTGTCTTGCTTTTGAGTGGGACAGATGCAGAGGGTTGTTACGGGGGGGAAGGTTGCAGGGAAGAGGGTAGAATTGGGGGACGGGGTGGCCGGTGACTTTCAGAAATACCTAAGGGACGTAATGTGCAGCATGGAAAGAAATTTGGGCTGGGGCCGGACACGGGTGCAGTTCTTTTGAGGGGTGGCTCTCCCTTGCATTTCTTGCTTGGATGTTATTATTTTGTTGGGGATGGTATTTGGGCTGAGGTGAAGGCTGGGCGTCTCAGCTTACAGTTACTGAAATGTTCGCACATGTTCTTTGCTTATATGTAGATGTCTGTTACACATAGTAGAATAATTACGCAAGAAAATACTATCTGTTCTCAGGAGATAGAAGGCAGATATTGCTTGTCTCCAGGAGATTCGTCTCACTGATAGCGAATACTTGAAGCTTAAAAAAGCATAGGTATGAGAGGTGCACTTTGCTTCTTTGGAGGGTGGGGGTGGAGGATATATATTTCTTTATAAAAACCTAGCTTGTATCTCTGAGGTCATCTTGCAGGATGGGTGGGGTAGATATTTCCTACTTAAAGTTTGGTTGCAGGGAAGAGAAATTTATTTGCTTACACTTTAATTTTATTCTACCCTTGCCTCATGACTCAATTACTGCTTTATAAGGATAAAGCTGTGGATGTGCTATGAATATTCTGCCAGACTCGGTACTAGATAGTGGTACCTGGTCGAAATAACCCCAACAAAAAGGCCCAAACACAAAATAGCCCCGACAAAAAAAGAAAAAATAGCCCCGGTAAATCAGCCCCTTACAAAAGGGCCTGCCCACAATTTGGCCCCTGACAAATGAGCCCCTCCAATAAAAGGTCCCATCCACGAGTATTTTACCTGCTCTTGCTGCTGCAACTGTGTGTCTTTCTGAGTCCTGCTGCTGCTTTGAGCCAAGGTATGTCTCCTCTTTGTCATGTCAGCAGGAGTCTGTGCCAAAGGAGAATCCAGGTTCATGCTAGTCACCGCTACTGCTGGCGATTTTGAATGATTTCTACTTCTAAAAGGGAGACTCTGTAGCTGAGCGAACTCTCCATCAACCCACTAACTCAATCTGAGTCTACAAGGTGGCTCTAATGCTGGAGTTAAGTTGTCATTTGGACCAGATTTTGGACTAAAAACATGGGGGAAAAACTTAGCCTTAGCTTTCCTGTTCCCTATTTTTGATATTCATAGACTTCCAAAATACTACAGCAGAGCTCAGGAAACCAGCTTCCATCAGCCATCTTGACTCCTCTTCCCCTGGATACAATGCTTCACTTTAAGATAATTGAGAGGATTTGGCAATTTTTTTTTTCACAGAAATTGAGGATTTTTAGTTGTCTAAAAAATAAAAACTGTGTGTTCAAAGTGTATCGGTCCAGAAAAGTGCAAGGCAGGATTTACTTAATATCGAGAGAAGTATGTTGGAGAAAAGCAAAAGATAAAGAACAGACTTGAATAAAGAGCAATATCCTACAATTCATCAAGCTTCTGTTACTGGGATGTACATTTAGCAAGAATAACTGGGCAAATTGGATAGTTATCATAGTCTCTTTCTGCTGTTAACTGCTGTGTCACTGCTTTAACAAAAGTCTTATGGAGCAGGTGGGGGAAGAGGGGTTGGTGGTTGGGAGGCGAGGATAGTGGAGGGCAGACTTATACGGTCTGTGCCAGAGCCAGTGATGGGAGGCAGGACTGGTGGTTGGGAGGTGGGAAATACTGCTGGGCAGACTTTGTACGGTCTGTGCCCTGAAAAAGGCAGGTACAAATCAAGGTAAGGTATACACATATGAGTTTATCTTGTTGGGCAGACTGGATGGACCATGCAGGTCTTTTGTCTGCCGTCATCTACTATGTTACTATCCAGCTTATAATCAAAATAGTAAAACGCCTATATTGTGACCCAAATCGGGAGATTGACGTTTATCTCACAAAAACAAATAAAGCGGTATAATCGAAAGCCGAATTTGGACGTTTTCAACTGCACTCCGTCGCGGATGCGGACAAAGTTGATGGGGCGTGTCGAAGGCGTGGTGAAGGCGGAACTGGGGCGTGGTTATCGGCCGATCAGAGATAGGCGCCTTTCGCCAATAATGGAAAAAAAAATATGCATTTTTAGCGAGAATTTAGGGCACTTTTCCTGGACCCTGTTTTTCCACGAATAGGGCCCCAAAAAGTGCCCAAAATGACCAGATGACCTCCCCTGACTCCCCCAGTGGTCACAAACCCCCTCCCACCACAAAAATATGCTGTTTCACAACTTTTTATGTTCACCCTCAAATGTCATACCCACCTCCCTGGCAGCAGTATGCAGGTTACTGGAGCAGTTATTAGGGGGTGCAGTGGACTTCAGGCAGGTGGACCCAGGCCCCCCCCCCCACCTGTTACACTTGTGCTGGTAAATGGGAGCCCTCCAAACCGCCCCCCAAACCCACTGTACCCACATGTAGGTGCCCCCCTTCACCCCTTAGGGCTATAGTAATGGTGTAGACTTGTGGGCGGTGGGTTTTGAGGGGATTTGGGGGGCTCAACACCCAAGGGAAGGGTGCTATGCACCTGGGAGCTCTTTTACTTTTTTTTTGTTTTTGTAAAAGTGCCCCCTAGGGTGCCCGGTTGGTGTCCTGGCATGTGAGGGGGACCAGTGCACTATGACTCCTGGCCCCTCCCACGAACAAATGCCTTGGATTTATTCGTTTTTGAGCTGGGCGCTTTCATTTTCCATTATCACTGAAAAACAAAAACGCCCAGCTCACAAATTGTCGAATAAAACATGGACGTCTGTTTTTTTCAAAAATACGGTTCAGTCCGCCCCTTCACGGACCCGTTCTCGGAGATAAACGCCCATGGAGATAGACGTTTTTGTTCAATTATGCCCCTCCACGTTTGCATTATAACCATTTCGTTAAGTTGATAGACATACAGGAGTTTTAGAAATAGTTTCTACTGTCCTATACGTCCATAATACTGTTTAGCTGTTTGTTAAAAGATCTTTCACCTTTCTGTAAATGATACACATTTGACAGCATAAATGATGTGAGCTAGCTCAGTCTTTTCCCAGTAATACCCTTCCACAGTGTACTTGAACAGCTGTATCTTCAAAGCTGTTTTTGATTAGCTACACTATCGGTATCAAGGTTTCTAAAATAGACTAATGACCTTTCTGATGTGACAGTGAAGAATATCACTACATTTAGCTTACAGATCTCTTTTTTCTGACATCTTGTGCATAACGCATTTCTTGGGTAACTGCTTTTTCACAGGTTATTTTTGCAAGGGCAGAGGAGAAAAAGTAAAGGTTTAAAATGGCATGTGGCGTAGGTTTTGACATACTAGAGTGTGGCAGATAAATCCTGAAATGTTGATAGGTGATATGAGACTCCGTGTGATGCTGCACTGACGTTTTTCGGATCAAACATTTCAACAGCTGACACCCCATCCCTCACCCCGTGACTTGGAAGAACGTGTAACATGCAAAGGTTTGAAACTCATACCAACAGAAACAGACTGGCTTGAGTGACAGGCTTGTAAGAGGCTTACTATCCTTCTACTCACTTCCCTTATTGAAAGAAAAGGTTAACCAGAAATCAAAATAATTAGTTTTCTTGAGACTTAGTTATCTCAGGTTTTCCTGGGACACAGTGAGACTTGGGGAGGGAAGGTGGCGGACAACACATGTAGTTTTGTAATTTCAAAACTAAGGGGTCCTTTTAATAAAGTGCTTTTAATTAGTTAATGCATAAATTAGTAAGCACTAAGTGCCTACTGTAGTAATAGTTACCACAGTACCAATCCATGTTATGTGCATAGCATGGAAACGGGTGGGGAATAGTGTGGATTACGCATTGCAGGATAACACATGATTAACTTATTATGTTAACTGTGGCCATTGGTTCAGCCAAGGGAAGTCTTGTCTCACCAAAGTGCGTCATTTCTTTGAAGGCGCGAATAAACATGTGGATAAAGGTGAGCCAATTGATGTAGTGTATCTAGATTTTCAGAAAACTTTTGACAAAGTTCCTCATGAGAGACTCCTGAGAAAATTAAAAAGTCCTGGGATAGGAGCCAGTGTTCTTCTGTGGATTATAGGAATTGGTTATTGGACAGAAAACAGAGGGTAGGGTTAAATGGCCATTTTTCTCAGTGGAGGAGGATGAATAGTGGAGTGCTGCAGGGATCTGTACTGGGACTGGTGCTATTTAATATATTTATAAATGATCGGAAATTGGAACAAGTGAGGTGATTAAATATGCAGATGACACAAAACTATTCAAAGTTGTCAAAACACATGCGGATTGTGAAAAATTGCAGGGAGTCGTTAGGAAACTGGAAGACTGGGCATCCAAATGTCAGATGAAATTTATATTTCAACTTTTTTTATTGAGATCAAAAATTCTCAGAATTACAGTCTCCAGCAAGTACATATTGTCATACCATCAAATTATACAGCAAATCATCGTTCAGATCCATTCTCATATTTCTCTATGTCCCCCCTCCCCTCACCCCCCCTTTTACCTCATATAAATTCTCTACATAAACACCAGAACATTTAACCCCTATATTCATAATTTATTAAGGATTAGGCTTCTCCCCTGATGTGATAGCTTGGCTAAATAAGGATTCCAGAGCTTCAAAAATCGGGTTTTACGTTTAAATGAGCATCTAACCTCTTGTGCTTCCCATGTAAGTACTTCTGGTGTGTCCAATGAAGTCCACTGTTGCAATATACATTTTCTTGCAATCAAACATAGCTTACGGCATAGCAGCACCTCTCCCGCCCCGTCAGATGAAATTTAATGTGGACAAATGCAAAGCGATGTACATTGGGAAGGTTAATCCGAATCATAGTTATCTGATGCAAGGGTCAACTTTAGGAGTCATCACTCAAGAAAAACATCTGAATGTCATTATAGACAGTACGCTGAAATCTTCTGCCCAGTGTGCAGCGGTGGCAGGCAAAAAAGGATGCTAGGAATTATTAGGAAAGGGATACAAAATAAGACCAAGAATATTGTAATGCCTCTGTATCGCCAATGGTGTGACCTCACCTTGAGTATTGCGTTCCATTCTGGTTGCCATATCTCAAAAAAGATATAGCAGAATTAGAAAGGTTCACAGAAGAGTGACCAAAAATGATAAAGGGAATGGAATTCCTCCCATATGAGGAAAGGCTAAAGAGGTTAGAGCTCTTCATCTTGGAAAAGAGATGGCTGAGGGAATATGATTGAGGTCTGTGAAATTCTGAGTGATGTAGAATGGGTAAAAGTGAATCGATTTCTCACTCTTTGAAAAAGTATAATGACCAGGGGACGCTTAATGAAGTTACATGGAAATACTTTTAAAACAAATAGGAGGAAATAATTTTTTTTCACTCAAAGAATAGTTTAAGCTCTGTAACTTGCTGCCAGAGGATGTTATAACAGTCAGCATATCTAGGTTTAAAAAAGGTTTGGACAAGTTCCTGGAGGAAATGTCCATAGTCTGTTATTGAGATGGACGTGGGGAAAGCCACTGCTTACCCCCGCCCCCCCCCCCCCCCCCCCCCCCCCCCCGCGTATTGGTAGCATGGGATGTTGCTACCAATTGGGTTTCTGCCAGATACTTGTGACCTGGATTGGCCACTGTTGGAAGCAGGATACTGGGCTAGATGGACCATTGGTCTGACCCAGTATGGCTATTCTTATGTATGTTTCTATTGTAAGCTGCTTAGTGTCAAGCTTGGTATAAATTTGTAAAATAAATAAATAAATCCAATTTTCTTCAACTACTTTTTCCCTTGGGTAATTTTGTGGTATGTGTGTTCTTGTCAGATTGAATCTTTGCTATCCATATTTGGAGTTCCTTTCTAATTCCTTTCATCTTTTGAAGGTGCCCCTATATTGTTGTAGTACCTTTTGGAAATTTTCACTGAAACTTTATGGGTCAAAAGTGAAGCTACCTATGTATTAAACATTAAGAGTTCTTTTAAGACTTCTATTACCTGGCATTCGAAGCCATGCCAGCTTTTACCGGAAACTTAATTAGTCATGCCTGTGCATGCAAAAAGCCATTTTCAGGTACTAATAAACATAAATATTTTGGACATCATTTATTATACTGTAATGGCAAAATCTGCTGAACTGTAGGAGTCTCAAAATATTGCTGATTAAGCATGACTTTGAAAGGGATCTCATGCCAGGGTGGGTGATTTAGTTTTATATTTCTAGAATACATGAATGCTTCTTATTTGACAGTCAGTTGCTAATCTGTGACCAGGACGCGCAGAGGGTATTTACTGAGTTGTATCAGTGCACTGTAATTCCCACGTTAAACAGCTAATTTCATCTGGTGTGAAGGTTGTTACCATGTGTTAACTTGGCAAATAATGCTAACAAAAATTTCTCTGCATTAACTGCACAGCAAAATGGGAATATATATCCAACAGTTAAATGCAGAGGGTTTGCAATTACCACACACTAATTTTGGCTAGTTGTGCATGGTAACTGCAAACCTTAACTTAGTAAATGAGGTCTACAGTGTTTTAGCAATGATTTTCTCTAAAGAAGAGGGTGAGCCTGTGGATTTCTCCTAGTCATGATCAGAGACATTAACAGTTAATGAGATCTGGTGGTAGTGCAGGCCTCGTGAAGGTTGTTATAAATTGGTGGCCTCCTGACTGCACCTCAGATTTGATTCAATATGCCAAAGCATTTGCAGAGTACCTTTCAGTAGTGCTTCTATTAATAGACTGAGGACTGCAGAATCCTGAAAACATGACCATCAGCAGAATGCACTAAGTTAATTTCAGGTCATTTTTCTGGGCCAAACAGTGGAAAATTGTGGAGCTGGTATTTATATGCCAAAATACTTTTCTCCTTCTCTGTTTTCCTTTCTTTGTCTGGTTAGTTATTTTTCTGATCAATTATACTGATAACGTCTAGCTTTAGGTTAAATTTTGCTTTTCCTTGATGTACCAATGGGTAGTAAAGCCACACACTAAAAGAGAAGACAAAATAGAGCTTTTCTTTCAAATCATACTTCTTCCTATGATAAATTGTAGTAATAAATATAGAAATTAGATATTTTGGTATAAGTTGCCTTTTTAGAAATAAAGCATATATGTTCACTACAATGTTTTGTATTCAGGTTTTCACTTTTTCAGAGCAGTTTCTTTGCAAGTAGAAAGCTCCAGCTGTTCAAATCAGGGTTGAATGAAGTAATATTTTCTTAAAAGTGTTTATTTTCCTTTAGGAGCCATAAAACTGTCCAGTTTGACATGTGGTAACCAGCACGTTTGGGCTTGTGACACTAGTGGTATTGTTTACTTCCGGGTGGGGACTCAGCCTCTTAATCCAAGTATGATGTTGCCAGCATGGATAACAATTGAGTCGCCTATCCAGGTAAAACCTTCATGTTTTAATAATATTTTTCTAACAAGGGATGTGCCATTAATGGTAGCACTGTGGAGTGCATCCTGTGTATGTATTGAGCAATAGATCTGCCCAGTGTTGAGGCTGCCAAACCAGAACCATTTGTCACTGATTCAGAACCTTTCTGAACTTGCTTCCTTTTCCCCTCCACAGCTAGAGCGGAAGGCAGAACTCTGGCAGGTCTTGCCTGGTACCTGTTTTTAAGAAAATTACTTTGAGTCTTCCTCCTTTCTGTTTTTAGGGCATAATTGTTGTTCTTGGTGGTGTATTGCTGATATGTCTTGTTGTCTCCCCCCCCCCCCCCCCCCCACACACACACTTTTCTGTTACTACCTTCTATAACCAGAGAGCCTTCCTACTCTGCAGATGTCAAAAGTTCCAAGGCACATAAGGATGATTGTCCTGCTGCTATGGTTAATTTCTCTGTTGTATGATTTGACCTGCCAAAATTCTGCATGTAGAAAGAACCACATTTGGGCTCAGAAAAAGTCTCTGATCATTCTGTCATAGGGAGTTTCTTGTACAGCACTACAGATAAGTACTATGCAAATGACAGTCTATCAAGAACTAATAGTCTTAATGTTTGTTATATCCATGCCATGAGCTTACAGAATTTTTATTTGAGCAATATGCCAAGTTTCCAGAATAAGACTCTTTGTCCTAACAAGTAAAGATAACTGAAATATTGATACACAAATGTAGGGTTATGAAAATATGTGCATATGCTCACTGGGATCTAGTGCATTTTCTTAATTGATGGTCTTGGGAGCCAGCCCCAGCTATGGTCTCTGGAGGAGGAGGGCAGGAGATGCTGAGATACCTGGAAGGGAGAGAGTGAGGGTTGAAAAGGGGAGGAGAAGGAGAGAGAAAAGTGTGCATGAGAGAGAATGAGAGGACTGCAGAGTAGGAGAGAGAAGATAGGGGTTGCAAAGTTAGAGGTGGACTATGCAAAAAGTACTGCTACTGAGTGAATAGAGAAGATTGAAGGGCCTATGGAGTGAAGGAAAACAAGAGGGCTACCTAGCTGTAGGTTTGGTTGTGTATACTTGCTAGAGGAGAAGAGTTTTTACCGTACTCCCATTGCCCGCCTCCTTTGAAAACAAATTATTGGGGAAGTTGGGAGTACATGGAAGAATTTTAGAATCCAGTGTAATTTTGGTTGCAAACCACTTTGATAGTGTTACTCCAAAGTGGTTTATTAAGTTTGAATTAAACTTGAAAATGTAAAACCCTGAGAAGGAAGCACTTCCTCTCTAGCTGGTTATTTTCCTTCCTTACCAATGTGCTAGACCTTCCCCATACAAAAGGTTAGAAGATGCTTGTAGATATTTAGAAGACCCACTTCTCTCCTGATTACAGAAGAAAATGTTTTTTATTACTACTACTAATAAGAATCATTTCTATATCACTACTAGACAAACACAGTGCTATACATATTATACACAGTTACTTTCTCTGTCTCTAGTGGGCTCACAATTTGTTAGTTTTTTTCATACCTGGGGCAATGGAGGGTTAAGTGCCTTGCCCAAAGTCACAAGGAGCTGCAGTGAGAATTGAGCCCAGTTCCCCAGAATCTCAGTCACTGCACTAACCATTAGGCTGCTCCAAGTTAGAATTTGTTCTGAACTATTTCCCTGTACAGTTGTGCCACACCTTCACGTAATTGTTTTAGAGTTTGCCTTCACCTTTCTTCAATGATGGGGGAAGGAGAGTCGCTGTATGGGTGGAATTTGTTCTAAACCAGTCCTGTTTAACCAGTGCTTTGCTACAGAGGAATGTGACATTGTACTCTCTGATTCAGTACCATATTACAGCATTCTTTACATTAATACTTATATACTTGCCTTTCTCTATCAGAAAGAGATCCAAAGCTGTTTACAGCATCAAAGTAGATATGAAAGTACATCTTTATTTTATTTATTTATTTTGCAAAATTTCTATTCCACACTATCTTTATGATTCTAGGCAGATTACAACTAAGCATGCACAATTTCAGTACATCATCAAATAAAATTAAAATAATGTAGAAATGCATCAAAATAAAATAATTCCGATCCTTCTCTGGACCTGTCCCACCACCAGAGAGTGAACAAGGCCGCATCAGTAACTAAATTCAAACAATATAAACATACCCACTAACAAATACAGTTAAATTCCCAACAACAAATCTCCACTCATCTCCTGCTGTCCTTGGCACTCCCAAAGGGGATCATCAAGGGGCAAAGCCCCAGCACGCCTGCCCATGGCTGTCTGATAAAGTAATGGTGTCAGCTTATAACATTATCTTGGGGTAGAAGGAAGGTCGGCTGATTCCTGAACAACAAATCCTGCAGGCAAGCAGTCAAGAGCAAAGTTGGGGACAGTAATGAACTTCTTGCCCCCCCCTACCCCGCACTCATGGTATTAAGGCAAGCTGAATGTCTTTGTGCTACAGGCCTTTAATGACATTGGTTGATGGTATCACCTTGCTTTAACCACCAAATTATATTGGACCGTGACTTCTGCATTGTTTCACTCGCAGCTTATGATACATGGAGATGCCATGAAAAAAGGAAATATTTTTATTTGTGTAAACATATAAAAGAGATAATGAGAATAGGCTGGAAGGCTTTGGCAGAATAATTGCTTATTGAAATAATATATATGTTGAAGCAAAGCTGGGATATATATTTTCAGTTCTATGAGCCATTATCCTGTTGTTCTATTGACATTTATTTCTGTTTATAGCAAGGGATGTGTAACAAAACTGTGCAGCAACCAAGAGCTGTGTCCATGCAAACGTTTCTTGATAATGCTGCTTTTGAAAAGTTACATCTTAGGAAGAGGAGATGATGATAGGTGGTATGGATGGGTAGACTGGATAGGCCATGTAGTCTTTATCTGCCATCATTTTCTATGTTTCTTTCTAGGTTAACAGAGAGCCCTCTATACTGAGGTTTAATTAGAAACCATACAAACCACAGAAATCTAGAAGGTGTCAGTAGAAAAGAACCCCCTGGGGTACCCCTCTGCCTGCTTGTGCCTGTCTACTCTGTCATCAGAGTTTTGCAGGTTTTGCAATCTGAAGAAAATAATACATTAATTGATTTTCTTAGTGGAGGAGTAGCCTAGTGGTTAGTGCACTTGACTTTGATCCTGGGGAACTAGGTTCGATTCCCACTGCAGCTCCTTGTGACTCTGTGAAAGTCACTTAACCCTCCATTGCCCCAGGTATAAATAAGTACCTGTATGTACTATGTAAACCGCTTTGAATGTAGTTCCAAAAACCACAGAAAGATGGTATATCAAGTCCCATTCCCTTTCCACATTAATGCATTTTTTTTTAATGCAGTGGCTTTGTAAAATGGGGGAAGGTAAAGACCAGTTAGCCCATTGAGTCTTCCCAGTTGTCTTCCTCATTTGCTTTTTATCACTCTGGACAGATGAGCACAGGTTCCCAGGACCCAAATCACCATTAGTCTCTCCATGTCCGCCACATGACCCACAACTTTATTTCTACCACTGCCTTCAATCTCTGTTGAAATCATGTTCGTTGGTGGTGTTATAACCATATACCCTCCATGTAGGTTACTCCAGTGTTTTTCGGAAGCCTGATGTAGTTTTACAACTACTGTCTGCCCATTGGCTTATACTATATGTAGATTACAGGGCTGCCGAGAGACAAAAGCAGGCCCAGGGCAAACACTGTTAGGGGGGGCCCTCCACCCCTGCTGCACCAGATGCAGAGGTATAGCCAGCAGCCCATGGGGAGGGGGACTCCGAGGCCACCCATTCCTTTTTGTTCTCTCCCCAACTCATTTTCTCCTCCCCCCTCCCTTACAAAGTTATCTTTGCTGGCAGGGATGCCTCGAAGGGGGACCCAGCTGACCCAGTATAATGGGGGGCTTGGGCCCCTCCACTTTGGGTTTGAGCCCGTCCAACTGCAGTGCCTTGAACGGCTGGCAGAGATACCCAAGCCCCACCAGCCAAATAGCTCCAAAGCCTAAACGTCCTCAGGTGTAAGGATGCCAGCAGCATGCTTTCTAACCACCAATGACGGTACTCCTCGCACATGCTTAGTTCATGTATACAAACTGAGCATGCGTGGAGTGCCGGCATTGCTGCCAACTTCCTTACACTAGGGGAGGTCTGGGCTTTGTGTCTATTTGGCGAGTGGGGCTTGGGTATCCCTGCCAGTCATTCAAGGTACTGCAGTTGGGTGTGCCCGAGCCCAAAGTGAATGGGCCCTGCCCCGCCCCCCCCCCCCATTATAGTGGGTCAGCCTAGGTCCCTCTTCGAGGCCAGGCCTGGGGAATCTTGCCCCCCCCTCAGCGGGCCTGATAGAATATAATGGCAGGTAAGGCACATCCTAATCTTCACAATTTATTTATTCACATCACTTGATATACCCACAAGGGGACCGTCAGTGGTCTCTATGCAGTTTACAACAATAAAACAGAGGCGGAGGGAAGGACAAGATTCAAGAAGGGGACAATCCAAAGGCCTCGCAAAAAAGGTGGGCCCCTGGCTTAACTCTAGCCCTGCATGCTCTTAATAGGCATTGTTTCACTGCTGCAAAACTTGTGCTCATCGGTGAATGGGAAAAGGAGTGGGGTCACATCAGTCCTTAAGTGGGCTGCAAAAGTATGGTACATTTTTATGATATGCTGATGGCGACTGCTGAGATGGAGGGACTCTACATTAATGGTGAAAAATCGGCTGGCTTTTTGCTAAAAAATAATATATATATATATATATATATATATCTAATATAATAAAACGCACCGTGAACGTTCTGAAGACAACGTTCTGTGAAGCCGGAAGCTTGAAGCCGGAAGCCTAAGTTCTCAGGACAACGTTCTGTGAAGCCGGAAGCTTGAAGCCGGAAGTCTGAAGCCTTGAAGCCTGAAGCCTGAAGCCTTGAAGCCGTGAAGCCATCTGACGTCACTCCCAGGCTGAGGCTGAAGGGTTCGGGGATTCGTGGTGTGAAGCCTTCAAGCCAGCCAGCCGTCTCTGCCCCGCCCTCGCGACAAAACAAACAAATCCGGAAGCGAAACGTCAGGGAAGGAGGCGGCGCTCCCGACGTCTAGCCTTCCCTTCGCTGTGTTCCGCCTTCAAAACAAGGCGGAACACAGTGAAGGGAAAGCTAGACGTCGGGAGCGCCGCCTCCTTCCCTGACGCTTCGCTGCACGAACCGCCACGGAGGTAAAGTTAAAAAGAATTAAAAAAAAAAAAAAAGAGATGCATGGATGCGAAGGGGTGGGGGGGCATGGATGCGAGGGGGGGGCATGGATGCGAAGGGGGGGGGCATGGATGCGAAGGGGGGGGGAGAAGAGGGCGGGCCAGGCTGGGACATGGGAGAGAGCGTAGCATGGATGCGAGGGGGGGGGGGTCATGGAAGGGCGAGAGGGGACTTGCTGGAAAAGGATGAATGGAGGCGGCAGGGGACAGAGGAGCATGGATGGGTATGGATTAGGAGGGCAGGGCACAGGGAGAGAGGGGAATTACTGGAAATGGATGAATGGAGGGGACAGATGGCCATGGATGGATATGGATTGCAGGGCAGGCCTCAGGCAGAGAGGGGAAATGCTGGATAGGGAAAAATGGAGGGGCCAGGTGACAGATGAGCATGGATGGGCATGGATTGGAAGGGCAGGACTCAGGGAGAGGGGAATTGCTGGATAGGGATGAATGGAGGGGACAGATGGGCATGGATGGATATGGATTACAGAGCAGGCCTCAGGCAGAGAGGGGAAATGCTGGATAGGGAAAAATGGAGGGGCCAGGTGACAGAGGAGCATGGATGGGCATGGATTGGAAGGGTAGGACTCAGGGAGAGGGGAATTGCTGGGTAGGGATGAATGGAGGGGACAGATGGGCATGGATGGATATGGATTGCAGAGCAGGCCTCAAGCAGAGAGGGGAAATGCTGGATAGAGAAAAATGGAGGGGCCAGTTGACAGAGGAGCATGGATGGGCATGGATTGGAAGGGCAGGACTCAGGGAGAGGGGAATTGCTGCATAGGGATGAATGGAGGGGACAGATGGGCATGGATGGATATGGATTGCAGGGCAGGCCTCAGGCAGAGAGGGGAAATGCTGGATAGGGAAAAATGGAGGGGCCAGGTGACAGAGGAGCATGGATGGGCATGGATTGGAAGGGCAGGACTCAGGGAGAGGGGAATTGCTGCATAGGGATTAATGGAGGGGACAGATGGGCATGGATGGATATGGATTGCAGGGCAGGCCTCAAGCAGAGAGGGGAAATGCTGGATAGGGATGAATGGAGGGGGCAGGTGACAGACAAACATGGATGGCCATGGATTGGGAGGGCAGGGCTCAGGGACAGAGGGGAATTGCTGGAAAAGGATGAATGGAGGGGGCAGGGGACAGATGGCCATGGATTGGAAGGGCACGGCTCACACTCTCTCTCTCATATACAATGTCTTTCTCACTCTCACACACTCTGTCTCACACTGTATCACATTCACTCTCTATGTGCCACACAGTCACTCACACACTCGCTTGGTCTCATACACTCACTCAAACAGAGAATCTGTGTCTCACACACACTCTCTCTCTCGCCCACACACACACACTCTCACTCACACTGTGTCTCACATACACACTTGCACACACTCTCATTCTCACACACACACTCTCTCACAAACACACTCACACCCAGACTCACGCTCTCTCTCACACAATCACACTTTCACTCCGACTCTCAAACAGTCACTCTCACATACACTCTCCCAAACATACACACTCCGAGGAAAACCTTGCTAGCGCCCGTTTCATTTGTGTCAGAAACGGGCCTTTTTTACTAGTATATATATATTACCCGCACTGCTTCATCTCCCTATGTTTGGGGTTTATTGCTGTATTAATGTCCTTGTTCTTTTGCCATTTGGGGGAGGGAGGAAGGATGGAGGGAGTTGGATGATAGTTGGTGAGGGGCTGGGATGAAATGAAAAACGGGGTAGCTACCTTGAAGTCACGTTTAGTATTTGTTGCACGGTTGTTGGAGTTTTGGTTTCATCTACGCAACAATGTACTACATGACCTTTGTGTTCTTTACACAGATGTTTTGTTATCATTGTTTTTCTTCTGTACCTGTACTGTTGACCGAATGAAATGACTTCAATACATTTTTAATTCCATTTGATTCTTTGCTGCTGTATAAGTGTAGGAAAGCTAGATAAAACTCTTGAGCTATGGGGTGGGGCCACCGAAACACAGTTGGTTACTGAAGCTTCACATTTTAATGGAACTTGAGAAGTTAACAGATTATCGAGAAGGTCGATACAATAAAAAGGCGGAGGAGTGGCTAGCCTTGGACTGTATACTGGCAACAGACACTGAGGGGAAGGAGGGGAGTACAGAAGATACCATGGGGGTTGATAGGGTGGAGGGAGGGCAGGGGGGAGGGGTGGGGAGGAGGGCAATTGAAGATGTTAACCATACAGTTATGCTTGTTATTCAAAATGAATAGGATTAGATCCAGTTGTATTAGTTGAACAGCATTGATGTTTGTATTGTCAGTTTTTGCAATATGGTAAACTGAATAAAAAATTTTTTCAAATAAAAAAAAACTCTTGAGCTATGGGATTGAATGTCATGGAGCTAAACCTTAAGTTCAGTCTTTTTGCTGTAAAGCCCTAAAGATATGTATTATAGTAGATAAAAAGCAAAATAGCTCATCTGGTCTGCCCAGAGGAAGTAAGGGTTTTTCATCAATTTTAAAAACTTTTGTTTTATAGATTTTTGAAATAGTCATTTAATTATATTCTATTTCTCTGAGGACAAGCAGGCTTAGTAATTCTCACAAGTGGATGACGCTGACCCACGTTGCCGGTCCGGAATTTACCAAAGTCTGAGAGATTTGTGGAGCGCGAGACACGCTCCACCGCCCATCACGAGTGCCTTCCTGCCTGCCACGAGAACATGGTCTTCTTGGTTCTTTTTCTACTGCTGTGAGGAGAGGGTGTGGTTTTTTGTCTCCTCACATTGCTCAGTCCTAGAGAGCTTTTTTTGTGCCTTTTGGCTATTTTTTTTGTTTATTTTTCGAACTTGATTGTGTTCCACTTGAGGAATACCTGTCCTTTTATTTTTCCCTTTAAGTTTTAGTGATTTTGCCCAGTTTTAAGTTTCCTTTTGTTTTCCGTCGTCATCAGGCCGCTTTTAGGCCTTGGCTTTGGCTGGGACTTTACCTTTCATTTTTGCTGTGCCTTGCCCCTTTTTCAGGCACCATTGCTTCATTTAATTTAGCTGAAGAAGTTTTCCCTTCCATGTCCAGAAAGGGTTCAAACGCTGTACCTGGTGCAATCGGACAATCTCTGGGAAAGACACCCATTGTTGGTGTCTACAGTGTCTTGAGCCTGACCATAGCCCCACTAACTGTGTTCTCTGTCTTCGCATTAAGAAGAGGACCCAGGTTTCCAGAAAGGCTCAACAAGAGAGGATTTTTGGAGCCAAGTCTGGTTCCTTGACCGGCATCGAGGTCAGCGGTGTCAGCATTGAAGTCGAGCATCACACCGGCATCGGGAGCGTTGGTAATCTTAGCTGCTGCTAGACCCGTAGAAACTGGGAGCAGTGAAGCATTGAGTGGGTTCCCCACCTGCATCGAGGCCTCCTGCTGTGCAGGGCCCCCAGGACCATCCATCATCAAACCCAACCCGAGGTGACGTGTGGATTCGACATTGTCCTTATCGGCACCAAGGAGCCTCAGTGACACGCTTTGGGCGAAGGCCAAGAAGCATTGTCATCGGTTGCCTTCGATACATGGTGCCAAGAGCTCCAAGGCGTCGAAGGATTCGCCAACCGAGAAGTGTCGGCACTGGGAGGACCACTCTCCCTCCATAAAGGAGGTACTGACGTGTCGGTCTCCCAGCAGCCAAGACCCTGCTCTTGTATCGACCCCAGCAGTTCTGCAACCTGGTCCTAAGCTGGCACCCCAGCTTTTCCCAGTGTTGGCCCTCGACGAGCGCATCTGGCCCTTGCTCCCTGAGCTGCTGGGATGGCCTCATGCAACAGTGTGCATTGGCATCAGGGGTGCTTGCGCCTACCCTGCCTCCCGTTGCAGCCCTGCAGTGTGGCCTTTGATAGTGATTACGCGTGTGGCCCAGGTGTTGACTGCCACCCAAGCCGGCACTCCCTCGATGTCAGTGGAGGAAGCTTCACAGGAATAGAGGCTGGAGCCAGCTTCTTGACACCACTCTTGAGGACGTAGCTCCTCTACATTGAGGCAGGCTCGGTCTCGACACTCCCATAGGGGAGGTATTATCTGACACTGAAGAGGGAGCGCTCATGGGATTCAGAGGAAGATCCAAGGTACTTTTCCTCTGACAGGTCCTATGGAATTTCCTCTGAACCCTCCCCTCCACCTGAAAGGAGAAAGTCTTCTCCGGAGAGCCTTTCATTTCCATCTTTTGTTAAGGAAATGGCTGATACTATTCCATTTCGTTTGGAAGTGGAGGATGAGCCCAGGGCCAAGATGCTCGCGGTCCTGGACTACGCATCTCCTCCTAAGGAGGCTGTGACTGCCCCTCTCCAAGAGGTGCTCAAAGAAGCCCTCTTCAGGAACTGGGAGTCCCCTCTGTCGGTCCCTGTCATGCCCAAGAAGATTGACAACACAAAAACAAAAAATGAGCGGAAGCTATCCAGAAGGACCAGACTGAAGCCACAGATATGAGAACCAAAATAATTTATTACGACCCAACACGGTCCGTGTTTCGGCCAAAAGGGCCTTCCTCAGGGGTCTAAAACAAAAATACAGCATATATAATATAGCATAATAATGAAAACAATATAAAAACAATGTAAAAACGTAAAATGACATATTTTATATAATGTTGGTGGCTTTAAAATAACATTTTATATTTAACATACATATTTGAAGTGCATATATAAAATTGCAAATAAACTATACCGATAGATATATTAAATAAAATTGGTGATATATGTGTAATAATAGATGCAGAAGAGGCACATGAAAATGGTAATCTTATAATGGCTGGTTTAGTCCGTGATACCGCACAAATTACCCTCTGCACAATTACTTTATACCATTGTTCCATTTTTACATACATCACTAATTAACTTAGATAGTTTGAGACGTCATCTCATACTTCTTTTGAATATCAAAATTGTCAGTTATGACACGCCGTCATATAGAATTTACAGCAATGAGAAACGTCAGTGTATTTTCTATAAATACCCTCTGATTCACTATCGCCGGTTTTTAGCGCATCAGCAGCTTTTGTCAACAGCACTTGCCCATTCATTTAGACAGTATCAGTGGTGAGTTTTTCATCGGTTTATTTTTATTTTTATAATACACATAACGCTACATGCACAAGTGTATAGCATTGGTCTATAGTTCAGTTTTATTACGATAGCGCCTTTGCCTATCCAGCTTAGAGATATATATCCGTATGGCTTACATCTTTTCACTCCAGCCAGATCTTTAAATTTCTGTATATTAAACTATATGGGTTATACTAATTATATAGACTTGCTCAGTCCCAACATGTGGTTATATACTTTTAATAAAGTCCTTAGTTTCAACATAAGGCCTTTTCGAGATAACGTCTGTGAATTGGGACAATGGTATAGAATAGACGTACAGAGAGTAATTTGTGCGGTATCTCGGACTAAACCAGTACCGAAAGACACCGTTATTTTACTTAATAGATGTTATACATAATATATACAAGGTTTGTCGAAAAACTTTTAAATGCAAGCTCCGAGTATGGTTAAAGTAAACTATATATTTTTTAAGAGCCAAAATAGAAGACTTACCACTGATGCTATCGGGATGGATTTGCAAATGCTATCTACATAGACTTGCTGATGCGCTGAAACCCAGCAGTGGCGAATCAGCTGTTATTTATAGTAAATATGCTGACGTCGCTTAGTGATGTAAATGCATATAGTGGCCTATAATGGCTTAAAGTCTCGATATTCAAAAGAAAATACGATGACGCTTCAAACTGCCTCAGTCAATTAGTGACGTGTGCAGGGTAATATGAGTTGAAGGCTTTGATGTCTCAAAGAGGTCCTCATGTTGAGACTAAAGACTCTATTAAGAATATATAACCAAATGTTGGGACTGAGCAAGTCTATATAATTAAATATACAGGAATGTAAAAATCTAACTGGAGTGAAAAAATATATAAGCTATACAGATGTCTTTCTCTAAACTGGATAGGCAAAGGCACTATCGTAATAAAAACTAAACTATAAACAAATGCTATACACTTGTGCATGTAGCGTAGTGTGTATGATGAAAATCAACCACTGATACTGTCTGAATAAATAGGCAAGTGCTGTTGACACAAGCTGCTGATGCGCTAAAAACCGGCAATGGCGAATCGGAGGATATTTATAGGAAATGCACTGATGTTTCTCATTGCTGTGAATTCTATAAGGCGGCATGTCATGACTGACAATTTTGATAATCAAAAGAAGTATGAGATGACGTCTCAAACTATCTAAGTTAATTAGTGATGTATGTAAAAATGGAACAATGGTATAAAGTAATTGTGCAGAGGGTAATTTGTGCGGTATCACGGACTAAACCAGCCATTATAAGATTACCATTTTCATGTGCCTCTTCTGCATCTATTATTACACATATATCACCAATTTTATTTAATATATCTATCGGTATAGTTTATTTGCAATTTTATATATGCACTTCAAATATGTATTTTAAATATAAAATGTTATTTTAAAGCCACCAACATTATATAAAATATGTCATTTTACGTTTTTACATTGTTTTTATATTGTTTTCATTATTATGCTATATTATATATGCTGTATTTTTGTTTTAGACCCCTGAGGAAGGCCCTTTTGGCCGAAACACGGACCGTGTTGGGTCGTAATAAATTATTTTGGTTCTCATATCTGTGGCTTCAGTCTGGTCCTTCTGGATAGCTTCCGCTCATTTTTTGTTTTTGTGTTGTCCTTTTGCGGGAGACTTTGGACTCTCTTTGTTGTTGCTTTTCAAGAAGATTGACACCCAGTATCATTCACAGTGCATCTGGTTTTGATAGGCCTCAGTTGCCTCACAATTCCATGGTGGTGGAATCCGCTCTCAAAAGGGTCAGGAGTTTCAGGGATTATGCCTCGGCACCCCCAGGTAGAGAATCTAGAACCCTGGATTCTTTTGGGAGGAAGATGTACCAGGCTTCAAAGCTGATCTCCTGTATACAGTTGTACTAGCTCTTCACAAGCGTCCACTTTCGAAACTCGGTGTGCAAGTTATCTGACCTGGCTGAGACGCTCCATCCGGAGCAGGCCAAGTCAGTTTACCAGTTGGTCAAGCAGCAGAAGGCGTGTCGAAAGTTCTTGGCCAGGGGCATTTGCGACACTTTTGATGTGGCATCCAAGACTTCTGCTCAAAATATACCAATGCGTAGACTGTCATGGCTGCATGTTTCCGACTTGGAACGTTCTATTCAGCAGAGGTTGGCGGATGCCCACGCCAGGGGGATAACCTTTTTGGAGATAAGGTTGAAGAGGTCGCAGACCAAATCAAAAAACATACTGATACCATTTCTTCTCTCTCCCAGCAGGCACATTCTGCATCAGCCTCCTCAGCTAGGAGGACTTCTGGCAAGCCAAGGAGGAGTTTCTATTACTATCCTAGGTGTAGGTACAACCCTTTGGTTCACCATCCTGCTCAGGCTGAACCCAAGCGTGCTTGTTCATGTCAACAGCGTGCACCTAAGGCCCCTACTGCTCCCCAAGCAAAGCAAGGGATGAGCTTTTGACTGGCTGCAGCAGAGCATAGCCGCAGTAAAAGTGTCCGTCCCAGATGACTTGCCGGTTGGGGGGGGAGTTGAAGTTTTTTTTCACCAAAGGTAGCATCTCATAATTTCTGACCGGTGGGTTCTTCAAATTGTCCATCTCGAATACGCCCTCAATTAGTATCTCAAACCTCCAAATTGCCCACCGAGAGCTCATTCATTCAGCTCTCAGCACAGGCAGGTACTTGTAGATGAACTCTCTGCCCTTCTGAAGGCCCATTGGTCAAACTCATTCTACCAGGGGAAGAAGGTCAAGGATTCTATTCCAGGTACTTCCTTGTGCAAAAGAAAATGGGGGGATGCATCCCATCTTAGACCTAAGGGCCATGAACAAATTCCTAGTCTGAGAAAAGTTCAGGATGGTTTTCCTGGGCACCCTTCTCCCAATGATTCAAAAAAAACAATTGACTATGCTCTCTGGACTTGATGTTTCAATGTTTTTTTATTGAAAACCAGTACAGAAATACAGCTATTACAAATAAGCCTACAATAAAACAAAGGCAATTATCATCTGTGTTCATTATCATAGACTAACATTTTTTCCTTTTTCACCCTCTCCCCCTACTCTCCCCCCTCTTCCAATGATGTTCTCAACCCTCTCATTGCGAGCATTTAACATAACTATAATTCCCATCAAAATCTTCGCCAATCCTCATACATTAAATATGACCTCAGATCCCCTCCGAAGGGACACCACCTTGTAAGTGGTGGAGGGGCTTCCGTGTTTCAATGACTCAGAGGGCTATGCTGAAGGGTTACCCATATCAGACAGGCCTCTGAGGAGAAACCAGACAAAGAGTGTCCCAAATTAGGGAGAGAGGAAAGATGGTGACCTGAAGCTCGTACACTCAACTGCCCAGCTGTCCTCTGAAGTTCTGTTTTTGTTCACTTGAAATTTCCTCTCTGCAATGCAGTTGCCTTAACAGAGGAAGGGGACAATGGGGGGTCAGCCGCCGATGACCAGCGTTTTGTCCCCTGTGCAGCAAGTGTGGGACCGCTGTGTGACGAGCTGCCCATAGATGACTGGGTTGATGAGTCCTTTGATTAGCGCCGACGAAGGAGCGTCGATGCTCTTGGACCTAGAAACAACTTCATCGCTCAAAAATCATTTAACCACCATGCCCAAAGGAGTGGAGGAGTGAGTCAGGAGTGTATGCTGAAACGGAAGTCGTTTACAGCTGAACCCGTGTCGGCGGTGCTACTCCTAAACCCTTAAGAGTTATCAGCTTGGAGTTTTTGGCTCCCGTGGAGGTTGCATTGAATGTCATCTGGAGGGTGCTCCAGGACCTGACGGTGGTAGAGAATGACTTTGCTTCAGATATAGTCTTGTTAATGAGCCACATGGATAATCTAATCGAGTCCTTTGAGAATATACAGCAAATGAAGTTCTACTGAAGTAGGAAACGGTTAAGATTTGAAAATGATAAAAGACCAGAAAAATTTGAACAAAATGAATATTGTTATAGATGATTAATATCGAGATTGTTGTTTTCCCAGAGTTCCGGGTATGACTCCTAATGTTTTTTTTTTCCTCTGAAATGATTCCTCTTAATATATTAATTCAAAAGGAGTGAAGCCTGTGAAACTGGGATTACTTTAATCAGCGGGAATTGGATTGGAGATTCAAGGGTTTGTATTGTTAAAAAATTTCCGGTTTTAAAAGGGAAAAAAAATGAAATCAGGTGTATTACTTTCACTAATATTGGACAATGAAATTGATGGACTATGCACCGTTATGGTCTTGAAGAAACCAACCAGATGATCAATGTGGAATAATGATTTAGATAAATAATAACTGGGCATAATCGGGTTAATACCACGTTTTCTTTGTTTGCTGTTGCTTAAATTGATCTCCTTGTCTTGTTTCACTCTCCCTATTTATTTTGTGGTCTAAGAAAGAGAAAGATTGTATAAAATCCATTTATCTTGTTGAGATTGTTTTCTTCTAATATTGTTTTAATGTACAATCATCTCTGTTTTACTGTTTTGCAAGTGATCCTTGTAAAATGAAAAAATTATAAATAAATGATTAAAAAAAAAAAAAAAAAAAAATATGACCTCAGATGCATGTATGTACTAGTAAAGGATGCATATACTTGCATCCCGATACTTCCAGCCCACCGGAAGTATCTTCGATTTCAGCTGGGAACACATCACTTTCAGTACCGCGTGTTGTCTTTTGACCTTGCGTCAGCTTCCAGGGTCTTCACTAAATGTCTAGCGGTAGTTGCAGCATTGCTATGCAGACAGGGAGTTCATCTCGATGATTGGCTGGTGAAGAGCACCTCAGAGGAGGGTGCTCAGGAGTTCTTGTGGATGACCATTCGGGTGCTTGAGCTACTAGATTTCATTCTAAAATATCCATCTCCGCCCTGTCCAGTGATTGGAGTTCATAGGAGCCATGCTTGATACCCAGATGGTACGAGCCTGCCTCCCGGACAATCTCACACTTGTGTCCAAGGTTTGTGCTGGGCCACTTGGCTTCCACAGTGTATGTTACACCCATGACACACCTTCACATGAGATCTACTCAATGGACACTGGCTTTTCAGTGGTATCAAGCCATGGGGAGTCTGGAAGATGTCAATCAAGTGTCCGCAGAGCTTGTACGCTCCCTTCAGTGGTGGACCATTCGATCCAGTTTGACACTCAGACTTCCATTCCAAATTCCTCAGCCACAAAAAGTGCTGACGATGGATGCATCTCTTCTGGGTTTGGGAGCTCGTGTAGATGGGCTTTACTCAAGGAACTTGGTCCTCCCAGGAAACTAATCTTCAGATCAATCTCCTGGAGCTCCAGGCAATCTGGAACGCTCTAAAGGTTTTCAGAGTTTGGCTATCTCACCAAATTCTCATCTAATCAGACAATCAGGTTGCAATGTATTACACCAACAAGCAGGGGGGCACCGGATCATGCCCTCTGTGTCAGGAGGCCATTCGGATGTGGCATTGGGCTCGCCAACATGGTATGTTCCTTCAAGCCACGTATCTGGTGGGCAAAAGCAATACCCTGGCTGACAGACTGAGCAGGATAATGCAGCCTCATGAGTGGTCTCTCAATATGGGCATAGCCTGCAAGATCTTCCGAGCGTGGGACACCCCTTTGGGTGATCTAGGAAAAGCATTGAAACCCTTTAATGTTTTTTAATATTCTTATGTGGATGATAGTTCTATTCTATTTCCCATTGAAAATACTATACATGTGACTTTTGGACTAATGAATACAGTATTAAAAATTCATTATTGGATGGTGGTCCATGGTTTAAAAATAAACCCAGATAAGACTAATATACTTTGGGTGGGAGAAAAGAGTCAGACTTACCTAAAATGGAAGTAAGACTATTAGATGTAACGGTTTCCCTCCAGGGTGCTGTTAATATTCTGGAAGTGACAGTTGATTCCAACTTAAACATGGAAAAACACACAAATGGAGTCATCAGGAAATCATTTGCTAACTTGAAATTATTGCGCAGAGTAATACCATTTTTGGACCCGTGTCAATTACAACTAACTTTGCAGGCCAGTATCCTGACACAATTGGACTATTGCAAAATAGTTTTGCTTGGCCTTCCAGATTGCCAGCTTTGTAACTCAATGCAAAGGCTAAATTGATTTTTGGACGTAAACCAACAGATCATGCTTCTTCATTCCTTAAAAAGGTGCACTGGCTCCCTATAAAAACAAAAGCTTGAACTTGTTTCTAATCATTCATTCCTAAACTTTTGTATGGTTTAGCTCTGGATTATCTCTGCTCATTCATTTTTCTGTATTCCTCAGTTAAATCTCTGTGTTCATCCAAGGAAATTCACTTAAAGAATTCTCATTTTGTCGGAAAACTATTACTAGTCTCAGATCTATAGTAGGTAGAGGACTAGAACTATGGAATAAGTTTACGCAAACCCTTGGAGAAATAGGTAATCATTCTATTTTCAGACAACATTTGAAATCTTATGTATTAGACCAGTATTTCTCTAAGTTTTAATTGTAATGGCTATTCTCAAATTGTACTATTGGGATTATTGCCCATTTGCTTCCATTTCTTATTGTGATCTGCCTTGAGCCACTTTTGAGGTTAAGTGGAATATAACTGTTCAGATTAGATTACATTAGATCTGCATAGTGCTATCTTTTTCAAGATTGAAGGCCAGTTTGAAAACGCTTTTTTCCCCCCCACAGGCATTTGGTGTCTGATCTGCTTTGTTTAGTGGAGAACAGCTCTAGATCTCCGCTCTTTTCCACTTTAAAATATTTTTCATACTTCCTGTATTTCTCTGGTTTTACTTTACTGTTATTGTAAACTGCTCTGATGCTCGTGATGAAGAGCAGGTTATAAAGATTGGTAATAAACACAATAAGCATAAACATACTTCCTAAATTATTACATTTAAGGTTATAACTGTTTGTTCCATGCAGTTTACCCAATTTTTTCTTTGAAGTGCAAACATTATTTCACAGTGTTCCTAAGCCGAGGCGCCCTGTACATAGTTTTCCATCTTCTTGACGTTAAGGCAGCCTCTGTGTTTATCCTGTGCCTTTTTCAATCCCGTTACTGTTTCTGGCTCTACACCTCCTCTGGGAGGGCATTCCAAGCAGTATTAGAGAAAATGTGACTATAAAATTCAATACTATGTTGTGCCACAGCCACCTGAGCTGAGGGAATTTGCAGTTAAGCTGATTATAACATTCAGAATTCTTGCATATGTTTGCTTGATTCAATTACCTATATTAAAGGTTAAGTTATTTTTTTTTTTTATTGATAACTTCAGGAGTACTGAACTATGAATAACCTTGCTGCAGAGCATAAAATCATCTGAAGCTCTCCACTGGTGTGTGTGAAGTGCATGCATGTGACTGTAATGACGCAAAAGTAAAGGAAGGAGGGTGAGGGTCATTGTATATATGTGACTGTGAAGCTAAAACCTAGAGACAGAATGCAGGCTCAGCTAGAAACTCCTGTCTGCATCAGTCACTGTTGCTTTTCTGAGGCATGGTTTCCTTGCAAATGAAAACTGAAGGAGGCCAGTTATTGGAAACATTCTTTGGAAGCAGTCCATGCTCTGATCCATTACTGGGCAGGGATGGAGGGCTTCTGTTGAGACCCTGACATATTTTTCTTCTACAGTGATGTTAAGTTAATATGAGAATTGTCACACATGTTCAGGCCAAGGATTCCTCTGGCCCAGTATCATAACTCCAAACAACTGGTGCTTAATAAAGATGAAAAAGTTTATTTTTTCAATATAGTGATGAAACCCTTTAGGTTAAGGATGTAGGTCCAGATTTTGGCATAGGCAACATAGACTGCTGTATACAGTGCCAAATCTTGAAGGCAACAGACTGCCATCTAGGCCAGCCTGTGACAAAGAGGCTGTGATTTTAAGCTTTCAGCAGCATCGATTAAAAAAAACCCAAAACCAAATTGTGGGGTCTGTGAGTCTGCACATACCTTTAGGCCCTGCAGGGGCCCCATCCCTTGCAACCTGTATATATGGAGGAGGCTGGGCCACTACAGGCCCTGTGAGTGTATTCAGACCCACAGGCCCTATGCCTTTTTATTTGGGGGGGGGGGGGGGGGGGTTAACTTTTGCAGACACCGGGGCATAGCTACCATTGAACAAACCTTACAAAAAGCCCAAGGCTGCTCAGTGGTAGGGGGCCACTTGCTGTTCAACGTGATATGCCCTCAAATCCTTGGTGTCCCCCACTTTTGTCCCTTCTGTTTGGCATCAATGTCTGTCCCTTCCCACCTGCCCCCTTGCAGTTCTCCAGATTTGTGCCGGCAGCAGCAGCAACATAAACAGACGACATTTGGCTAGCCCTTCCAGGGCTTTCCCTCTGTTGCATTCCACCTCCTTTGATGTGACTTCCTATAGGTGGGATACGGCAGAGTGTTGCTGCCACTGCTAGTGCGAGTTTTGAGGACCATGGCGGAGGTGCAGGCTAGAGAGAGATGGCAGACTCATGGGGGGGGGGGGAGAGAGGAAGGGAGACATGCTGGGGTTTCCCTTGCTGGGAGGGGGTTGGAAGGGAGACTCTACCTGGTGGGGGGGGAAGAGACGCTGGACCCTGGGGAAAACAGAAAGAAGCGAGAAAGAGAGCCAGACGAAAAGGAGGTGAAGAGAGACAGAGAGATATTAGATTTGGGGAGGGGGAGTGGGGGGGGGGAGAGAGAGAGAGACTAGATCAGGGGAGGGGGAGAAATGCTGGACCAATGGTGGAAGGCCAGACTACGGGGGGGGGGGGGGGGGGAGTGGTCAGGGAGAGATTCTGGCCCTGGGTGGGAGGGCAGGAGCAGGAGAGGTACAGGCCCTGGGATGAAGGGTGCAAGAGGAAGGGAGTAGAGTGGGGAAAAGCTAGACATGGGGAGGGACAGGAATATAGAGAAGAGATGCTGGGAATGGAGGGACCGTAGGGACAGGGACAGAGAGGAGAGATGCTGAACAGAATAAGATAGGGACACGGAGGAGAGATGCTAAATATGAGGGGAGGATAGGGATAGTGAAAGGGTGAGGAAAAGAACGAAGACACAGAGAGATGCTACTAGTCAAGATGGATAAGGGATATAGAAGTAAGATGGAGATGGACGTAGAGAAGAAATGTCAAGAGGATACGAAATAGTGTTAAGAAAGAACAAAGAAATGCAGAAGAGAGACAGTGGGACCAAACCAATGCTCAGACAACAAAGGTAGAAAAAACTTTTGTTTTGTTTTCTTAAATGAATTTATTAATTGTAATATTTCAACATTGGAAAATGTGCACCTCTGATATTTTGCATTTAATTCTATTTCTATTACTATGATGGGTTTTCCATATAGGTTGGAATGTATTTGCTTTTTGCAGGGTTTGTTTACTGGCTCTCTGAAAGAATCTAACCTCCTCCCCCCCCCCCCCACCCCCCACCCCACACACATAAACACGCACTATCTTAGGAGAGATATTGAGATGTATTTTCAAAGCACTTAGACTTACAAAGTTGCATAGTAACCTATGGAACTTTAAGTCTAAGAGGCAGATGCAGCAACCAAACGTAAAAAAATCTAAATCGTTAAAGTCCCTAACGATTTTAAAATAACGAAAAATGCACCAAAAAAAAAGTCACACATGCTGAGATCGGTATTGAAACGTACAATGTATCAAAGAATCACAATACACATCGTTAATCGGCCCCCCAAATCATGCGCAGAGCAGCCAAGCGTTATGTTAGCTGCTCTGCGCATGCCACAAACAGTCAAAACACAGTCAAATCTCAAGCACATGGCTCCCAAATCAAAACAAAAATTAAAAAAAAGGGTCGGGAGGGGGCAAAGGCGCTGGTCAGGAGCGTCCTGTATGGCCGTCCTTGCCCCCCCCCACCCGTGGTCGCCGTTCCCCCCGCCCCACTTCCCCCTGCATTCTAAATTAAAAAGCAAGAAGAAAAGCAAACGTACCTTTAGCAGCCCCGGCCCCCCTCCCTTCCTCACTACTCTGTCTCCCCTCAGCTCCGCCTCCCGACATCCTCCGCCCTGTGCCCCGCCCCCTCTTGGGGTCGTCACCGCCATTCCCCTCCTCCATCGGGCCCCCCTCCCTCTTACCGGGCCCGTGCAGCGCCTCTCTCCTCTGTCTGAAGGCGCTGCACGGGCAAGAAGAAAGCTGATGCCTGCCTTCGCCCAGCTTCTGTCGCGCGTCTCTCTCCTCCTGGGCCCGCCCCTGTCTGACGTCGGTGTCAAAAAAGCAGCTTTCGATTATACCGATTTCGCCGCTTTTGAGACATCGCCGGTCATCTCCCGATTTATGTCGGAAGATGCCTGGCGATCACTTTCGAAAATAAGCCTGATAGTAACGTAGTAGATGACGGCAGAAAAAAAGACCTGCATGGTCTATCCAGTCTGCCCAACAAGATAAACTCATATGTGCTACTTTTTGTAGAACCAGCTACCAGATTAGGGTGCTGCAGTCATGTTATAGTTGTGTACATTGCCGTATTACCAGAGAGTAAGGTTAAACGGTCAGTATTCTCAATGGAGAAGGGTAGATAGTGGGGTTCCCCAGGCGACTGTGCTGGGATCACTGCTTTTTAACATATTTATAAATGATCTGACTAACTAGTGAGGTAATTAAATTTGCTGATGACACAGTTATTCAAAACTATTAAATTGCAAAGGATTGTGAAAAATTGCAAGAGGACCTTATGAGACTGGGAGACTGGGCATCCAAATGGCAGATGACGTTTAATGGTGATGCATATGGGAAAGAGGAATCCAAACTATAGCCACGTGATGCAAGATTTCACATTAGGAGTCACTGCCCAGGAAAAGGTTCAAGGTATCATCGTTGATGATACGTTGAAACCCTCCACTCAGTGTGCTACGGCGTCTAAGAAAGCAAATAGGAATTATTAGGAAAGGAGTGGAAAACAAAATGAGAATGTGTTAATGCTTTTGCATCCCTCCATTTTGTGACTGCACCTCGAATACTGCTTGCAATTCTGGTTACCACATCTCAAAAAAGATATAGCAGAATTAGAAAAAGTAGAGAGAAGGGTGATGAAAATGATAAAAGGAATGGGGTGACTTCCCTGTGAGGAAAGTCTAAAGCAGCTAGGGCTCTTCAGCTTGGAGAAGAGACAGCTGAGGGGAGATATGGTAGAAGTCTATAAAATACTGAGGGGCCCGTTTACAAAACTACATGGGTAACATACGCCAAATTAGCACTACTGCCAGGTTAGCACGTGTGTCTGGCAGTAATTCCGACTTTGATGCACGCCAAATCCCACAGTAGAAATATATTTCTATTTTTTACTGTGGGGGGCATTCCCGGTGTTAATTGACAGTTAAGCCACATTGGTGTGCACTTGAAAAATGCATTATATTCAGAGTACTTAGCTTTTTCAGCTACAATACACAATGGAGACACATATCACTGACATAGATCCATGTTTCGCTCTAAGCTGTTTCAAGGTAGTCTCCTATAAGGTGGAACGATATTATAATTAATTCCTAAATACTGACAGAGCTTATTATACCCCGACTCAAAACCAACCGTTACTCAACCACACTGTTTTTTACTCGCGGCTTCTAAGATGGCCGCCATCTCTTTTAGAGGTAGGCTTTATAGCCAAAGCGGTCTACACGTGACCTCAAGTGCCAATCATCCCTCCCAGCTGAACAGCTGATCTCCCAAAACTCAGAATATTGTAATTCAGTTCCCTAAATCAGTCATCCATTCAGTTTCACGATTAAGACCATAAGGTTCCACAGTGTTTAAAGTAAAGATTCAAAATTGTTCCCTAAAGTTCGATTTTCTCTAAATCACCTCCCTCCCACCCCTCTTTTACTTGATCTATAATCCACCAGTGTAATTCTGCTATTTGATGTTGATAATCCACACAATGTTGTACCAAAGGGGCTTCTACTTTCTTTGTGAGGATCCTAGATTTATGCTCGTTAAGGCGAGTTTTTATGACTCTCATGCTTCTCCCTACATATACATATACAAGTACTCTGAATATAATGCGTTTTTCAAGTGTATGATAGAAGGAAGATTAAATATTAAAATGTTTGTGAAACTACAAAAAAATATATAAAATATGATCAATAGAGTGTAGGAGTGGCCTAGTGGTTAGGGTGGTGGACTTTGGTCCTGAGGAACTGAGTTCGATTCCCGGCACAGGCAGCTCCTTGTGACTCTGGGCAAGTCACTTAACCCTCCATTGCCCGCCGCATTGAGCCTGCCATGAGTGGGAAAGCGCGGGGTACAAATGTAACAAAAATTTAAAAAAATAAATATAACTACAGAGTAAATATGTTTAACACATTTTTATTAAAGGTAACAGACAAGTACAGATTAACGCATCAATGACATACATATACCTCTCGCCATATTATTCAGTGCTTCTGAATGTTAAATATTGATCACAAACTTTTATAATTTAAACCCCTCCCCCTCCTTCCTTCCCATCTCTATATAACTGGTAAACACACAACTAACCACCCCCCTCCCTCCACATTGCCCACAAAGACAATATAAATGTACCCTCGACTGGCTAGTTCCTAGCGTTAAAGAAAAGAAAAGTATTAATTCTTCACCTTTCAAACTACAGAGTAAATATAACTACTTCGATAATAAGTAAAACAAGTAAAAACTTAAAAATTGGATTGATGAGGATTGTGGTGTCGCCTCTAGAAATATGCTTGGCTCATGAAAAGTTCCTAGCCAATTAAGAGGTGTGCCCGCTGATCTGATGGATCCTATTATGACCTGCTGATCTTGTTTTGACTTGTGTATATAGATCGGTTTAAAATCAAGCAGAGAAGTTGAGCATATTAAGAACAAATTGATTAACTGCTCCCTTCTAAAGCTATATATATGCCTATTGCTGTCTTCATGTTATCCTAGGTACTGAGCCTACCAACCAGTTTAGACTTACCCCTTTCTCCTCTGACCCATCTTCTATCTATCTTTCTATCCAATAATGGAGTTCTTTTTTTGCCCTCCCCCGCTCTATTCCTTCTTTCTCTTAAATTTAGTTTCCTCTACTTGTAACAATCATTTTTATTCAGTTTCAACAGATTAGTGCAAACACATCTGAGAAATTGCTACACATTAATAGTCCCTTCCATCCACCTCCCCCCCCCCCATCTGTGTGAGGAGGTATCCCCATTGAAACCCTATGTCCACTCAGTTTAAAATCCTGATGCGGGCTAAAGTGTGGAACAAAATTGTTCCTAACATCTTTGAAATCTCTGTCCTTTAGTTGAAGATATGTCTTTGATATCAAAGCACTCCAGAGAGAGTAAGGTTATCATTTGTGACCTCCAGTTCTGAAGTGTTGGAGGGGTAGCTTCCCTCCAGTGGAGCAGAACAGACTTCTTTGCTAGTAACACTCAACACAGAAAATCCTGGAGACCAGGGACTTTCAGCACAGACAAACCATAGTCATTAAACATCACCAGTGGAGATAAAGGTCCAGTCCCACTGTGTTTTAATCTCCTTCCTTACTGCTTTCCAAACTGATCACCAAGGGGCAACTCCAGAACATGTGACCCAACATTGTTGTACTGTGACCACATTTAAGACAAGCTGCTGTGTTCACAAATGTTGCTCCCCAAGCTCATTGAGGGGAGACGTAGAGATGAAGAATAAATTTATACTGCAACTCCCACATAGTCAAACTTGTCAGAGTGCGATATACCAAGAACAAAGCGTCTTTGAGCTTTTGTCCTGTGATCAATTCTCCAAGTTCCACCGACCATTGGGCTGCCAAGCTGTCAAAGTCTAAATCCTCTGTAGTATCCTTCAGATATCTATGATGATAAGTCAGAGGTACTTGATTTTGTGAATTTAGTGTTAAAGCCTCATTTAAAGTGTCTTGCACATCCTCACTTAGCTCCGTCCAAGGCAGGCTGCTCACATAGTGACACAATTGAAGGTATGCAAAGTAATCCGACTTTGGCAGCAAGTACCAATACTTATATCTTCAAATGATTGTAGGCGACCTTCATCCGTAATTAATTGAAACAAATATTACACTCCCATGGTTCTCCAATGCACAAAAACCAGGGAATCAGTTCCTGGAGAAAAGTCAGGGTTGTTATGGAGGGTGTGATATGGAGTTCCTGTTGCAGAAAAGTGGTGCCTCCTACACAACCATCTCCATGCCACCCTCGCTACCTTTACAAATATGTTTTGATATGTTAGCCGAGGCACACCCTTGCACAGTGTGGATTTGCTAACTGAAGTGAGTGTTTGAATACATATTGGTTTCCAAAAGGCCACAGAAAAGTCCCCCATGCCTCGGTACCACTCATTTAAATGTCTCATAATGCAAGCCACATTCAGATACCTCGTATTTAGTAAACCCAATCCCCCATGCAGCCTGGGCTTCCAATATAGGCAGTCTTGCACGTCTTCCTTGCCAGAGCACGTTCCTCCCTCCCTCTTAAATACAATGGCAACATCTGTGACACACACAACCATTTCGGAGCCAGAATCATATTATACAAAGCAACGCGTCCCATGAGTGATACCAGGTATGCTTGCCACAATCCCAATGTGCGTTTAGTAGTAGACATCAGTGGTTTTATTAATAGTATATAGGGCTGTCAGATCATTCAGAATGAGCACTCATAAATAATTAATATGACTTTCTGCCCAACTAAAGGGGAACTCTCTCTGCCACGAGTGACACATCTCTGGTGTAGAGGGAAGGACTTGGGATTTGATCCTATTAAGTTTGAAGCCAGAGACATGCCCATATTTTTCCACTGGGGTAAGGAGGTATGGAATTGACGTCTGCGGTTGTGTGAGTGTCAACATTATGTCGTCTGCAAAGGCTAGCACTTTAAATTGCCTCCCTTGAATCTTCACCCCCCCCCCCCCCACCCCGGCACTCCACCCCCCCCCCCCCCCGAAGCTCACATAGAAAGAGCTCCAAAGTTAAAATGAAGAGCAAAGGATACAAAGGGCAGCCCTGTCAGGTTCCATGATGGATGGCCTCAGTCACAGCCCCATTTACTAACAAAGCCACGCTCGGGTTAAAACATAGTACAGGACGGCAGAAAAAGACCTGCACGGTCCATCCAGTCTGCCCAACAAGATAAACTCATATGTGCTACTTTTTGTGTATACCCTACCTTGATTTGTACCTGTCCTCTTCAGGGCACAGACCGTATAAGTCTGCCCAGCACGATCCCTGCCTCCCAACCACCAGCCCTGCCTCCCACCACCAGCTCTGCCACCCAATCTCGGCTAAGCTCCTGAGGATCCATTCCTTCTGAACAGGATTCTTTTATGTTTATTCCACGCATGTTTGAATTCCGTTACCGTTTTCATTTCCACCACCTCCTGCGGGAGGGCATTCCAAGCATCCACCACTCTCTCCGTGAAGAAATACTTCCTGACATTTTTCTTGAGTCTGCCCCCCTTCAATCTCATTTCATGTCCTCTAGTTCTACCACCTTCTCCTCTCCAGAAAAGGTTCGTTTGCGGATTAATACCCTTCAAATATTTGAACGTCTGTATCATATCACCCCTGTTTCTCCTTTCCTCCAGGGTATACATGTTCAGGTCAACAAGTCTCTCCTCATACGTCTTGTAACGCAAATCCCATACCATTCTCCTAGCTTTTCTTTGTACCGCTTCCATTTTTTTTTACATCCTTCACAAGATACAGCCTCCAAAACTGAACACAATACTCCAGGTGGGGCCTCACCAACGTCTTATATAGGGGTATTAAAACCTCTTTTCTTCTGCTGGTCACACCTCTCTCTATACATCCTAGCAATCTTCTAGCTACGGCCACTGCTTTGTCACACTGTTTCGTCGCCTTCAGATCCTCAGATACTATCACCCCAAGATCCCTCTCCCCGTCCGTACCTATCAGACTCTCCCTTCCTAACACATACGTCTCCCTTGGATTTCTACTCCCTAAATGCATCACTTTGCACTTCTTTGCATTGAATTTTAATTGCCAAACGTTAGACCATATTAGTTAGTATACATCACCTCCACCGCTCTTAAGAACCACCCCGTGATTCCCAGGTATTAAAGAGTAGCAAATAAGAAGGGCCAAGAGACCCTTTCAGAAGCTCGCTGTGCATCTAAGCTGGTCATCAGCATGGGTATATCCTGCCAGTTTCCTAATGTTAAGCACTGACTGCCTGCCCCTCACAAAACCAGCTTGATCTTTGTGTATGACCTCAAGGAGACTTAACTCCAACCTGGAGACCAAAATCCAGGAGAGGATTTTTATGTTCACATTGATAAGTGAAATAGGACGGTAACTCCCGGGTCATTTCCTGGTTGGTCAGGTTTGGGTATAAGACAAACAATGCTGTATTCTCTTGCAGGGGAAAGTGCGAGTCCTCTACTACTGCTTCAAAATAACTAATTAAGGGTCCCACCAGCTGTGGTTGTAGTTCGTTTCCTCTATTTCTTATGTATTGTAAGCAGCTTAGATATTTTTTGATGTGCAGGATAGCAAGCCTTTAATAAACCTGAAAATGGGGTGTGGCCATGGGCATGTCTAAAAACTATGCATGCTGTTATAGAATACACCTGCTCAGCACCTTATTTAGGTATAGGCATTTACACCAAGTTTAGTCACGCAGATGGGCATTAGGCATGTTCTGGAAACCGTGCCTAACTTTAGGCGTAGTTTATAGAATAAGCCTGGGTGTATTTTTTTGCGCCAATTTTTAAGGTGCCATATATAGAATCTAGCCCTTTATGTCTAAAATTAGAATTTAATGGAAAAATTAATTGTTCTAGATCTAGAAGTTACCACAGCTATTAAAAGAAATATGTATGTTTCTAGCCAGTAGGTGTCAACTTAATCAACATTTATTCAAGTCCCAATGATCGGATGCTCTGGGCCATAGATAGCAGATGGAATGTTTATGTGCGAGTTGCAGTTACAGAAGAGATGCCTGTTGGCACTGACTGGGAACATGTACCAGGTAATTAAAAAAAATATATATATACATATATAAAATATTAAATTGTATTATACATTAAAAACTTCTAGATTTATTGTAGGTTATATATTTGTCAGTAAAAGACTTGGAACATACTGTGATAGCTGTTTATCCTGTTTTCTGTCTGGTGTGAGGGCAAGGCCTTAGATCCCCTCATTTGTTCTGCACAAAAACTGCTTGAATACCTCCTACACCTCTCTGAGTCTGATTTGAAAACTCTGTAAAGGTTCATCTCAGTGCAGTTAGTGTAGGGGGTAAGCCCATCTCTGTACAGCCTCTAGTTGTTCACTTCATGCAAGTTTCGTTATTGACAAAGCCCCCTATCAAAAACTCCAGCTGCGTCATGGGATCTCAACATTGTCCTCGCCCAGCTGATGAAAGCTTCTTTTGAGTCGCATGATTCCTGTCATCTGAAGTATTTGACCTGGAAAGTTGTGTTTCTGGTGGCGCTCACTTCAGCTCGCATGGTCAGTGAGCTTCAGGTCCTAGTAGCGGATCCACCTTACACTAAGTTTCACCACAATAGAGTTGTTCTCCGCATGCACCCTAAGTTCCTTCCTAAGGTAGTGTCGGAGTTCAATCTTAATCTGTTAGTCATTCTACCAACATTTTTCCCCAAAACACATGCCCATCCTGGTGAGAGTGTACGGCATACTTTGGATTGCAAGTGAGCCTTAGCCTTCTATCTGGAGCAAACTAAAGCCCATAGACAGCCCACCCAGCTTTTTGTTTCTTTTGACCCAAACAGGATGGGGGTAGTCATTGGCGGACACACAGTTTCCAGTTGGCTAGCAAATTGCATCTGCTTTACTTATGCCTAGGCTGGGCTGACACTAGAGGGATAAGTCAAGGCTCATAAAGTCAGAGCCATGGCTATGCCGGAAGACCACTTGAAGTCAGCCTCCATAGGGAAGGTTTGCAAAGCTTATGATGTGGTCAAATGTCCACACATTCACATCTCATTACTGCCGGTTCGGGCAAGCATTCCTGCAGAATTTGTTCAGTGTCAGAATCCAACTTCAACCCCCTAGGTCCAGTTTTCTTCTGTTCCAGGCTGTTTCAGGTTGATTGAATTACAGGCCTTGATGTTTCGAGTCCTTATTGCTACTATTACTACTACTACTACTACTATTTGACATTTCTAGAGCGCTACAAAGTGTACGCAGCGCTGTACAAACACAGAAGAAAGACAGTTCCTGCTCAAAGAGCTTACAATCTAATAGACAAAAAGTAAAGCATTTAAATTTAAAATATTTAAGCAGTCAAGCACAAGAGAACAGTCACAGAAGGACTGAAGATGTTGAAGGGTGGTCAGTGTGATTAGGTGTAACTAGGTGTCCTAGCATCTCCTGTCACTGACCCTGGTAGAGCTGCTGATCTTCCCTCAGAGCCACCCTTGCTGCCAGCCCCCTTCAGAGTTGCTACTGCTGCTACCCCCTCCCCTAAAGTTGTTGGTGCTGCTGACCCCTCTCCCACCTGAGAGCTTCTGGTGCCACTGACCCCCACCCACATTAGAGCTGCTGGTGCTGCTGTCCCCTCCCCTCCCCCCCCATGAACTGCTGGTGCCTTTAACCCCCTCCCCTGTGAAAGCTTCTGGTGTTGCTGACATTCTCCGCCCCCCTGGAAAAAAAAGAGCTACTGGTGTTGCTGGGATCCCCCTGAAAGCAGGTATCACTGCTGGGACCCCCTCAGAGCTGCTGATGAGAGTTGGAAAATCATCAGTCATAAGCAGCTGTGCTGCTCACTTTCTCTTCCTCACTGAAATTGTATTGCAAGAAGAGGAGAGAGTGAATGGCTGTATATTGGGGTGCTTCCTCCTCCTCCTCCTGTGTCTGCTTGGTGCTGAATGCTCATGTGATTCGCAAGGGCCTCTGTACAGCCCCTCGGTTCACATGAGCAGTTGGCTCTAGGTAGGCACAAGTGAAGAAAGCAACCAGATGTGCAGCTATTCACCCTCTCCTCCTGCAGTAAAATTTCAGCTGGAGAGAGGGTGAACAACGCAGCTGCTGCCTGTGGCTGTGGATAATGGGGGGCTGCGCATGGAAAGGTAATTGTGTGCCATGGGGATAGGAGGAGGGAGCTGTACAAAATGAATATGTACCATGGGGTTGGTGGGCTGAGCATGTTAATTGTGTGCCATGGTGTGGGGGAGTGCTGAGCAAACTAATTGTGTGCCATGGAAGGGCTGTTTAAGCTGATTGTGTACCAAAGGGATGGGGGGGGGGGGGGGGGGCTGCACAAGGCAAGGTAATTGTGTGTCGTGGGGATGGAGGAGGGGCTGAGCAAGGTGAATGTGCAATATGGGGGATGAGAGAGCTGGCAGAGAAAGCCATGGGAATGAAGAGCAGCAAGCTGAGAGTGTGACACTGATACAGTATGGTTGTTTGACGTTAGCCTTCTTTATTTCTAACTCTCCATTCCCGGGGATAAAAGAAACAGACTGGGAGTGGGGAAAGTTCATTATGGTAAAATATCTTTTCTGAGATATCTAGAGGGTGAGATCTTTCGAGTTGGTACATCTGTTTCAGGATTGCAACACCCCTTTGTTCAGACAAATGTTCTTTTTGAATGATTGCTGGGTTGGTTGTTTCTACTCAATACAGATTATTATAAAAGAAAATGAGAAACATTTAGCAATTAAAAAAAAAAAGTAGTTAACCCAAGAAATCGCATACCCCACTTTAGGTACTTTGCAGTTTTTAAGCTGTAGAAAATGAAAAAACATCAACATTGTGAAAAAAATTGCATAGTCCCATTCTACTGACCCTGTAGTACACAAAACTTTCAAAAATGAAAGTTGCTCCTCTAACTTTTTATAGCCTTTGTGTTTATTTGTAAGCCTACTTTTGGTACATTTTTGCTCTGTGGGTCACACTTTTTTGTATAGATATTAAAAAAAAAAACCAAACAGTTAAAATGTATTGCTATATTTGTTATGGTTTGAGTGCTTTATAACATTTTCAAATTTGACTGATAATTAAGGTAAACTCTGTTGTTGTCTCCACTTTTGTGCTGCTATATATTGATTTACTTATGGAGGATATTAGCCAGGGCTTTTTTTGAGGGGGTACTGAGTACCGGCACCTTTTTCATTGTCTGCTAAAATTGACCCATGGTCCCCAAGTTTTAATGAAAGATCTCAGGCCCTACACACCAATTCTGCCTTGTCATAGATTCTGTGACTGGTTGCAGGGGACTTGGCTGTTGTGGGGTGGGTGCCTCAGTAATCACCCCACCCCTGAAAGACGGCTTGTCATTTGAGTACCGGCACCTTTTACGCTAGAAAAAATGCACTGATATATATATATATTTTTTTGTTACATTTGTACCCCGCGCTTTCCCACTCATGGCAGGCTCAATGCGGCTTACATATACAGGTACTTATTTGTACCTGGGGCAATGGAGGGTTAAGTGACTTGCCCAGAGTCACAAGCAGCTGCCTGTGCCTGAGGTGGGAATTGAACTCAGTTCCCCAGGACCAGAGTCCACCACCCTAACCACTAGGCCACTCCTCCACTGTCTGTCTCACGGTAAATACAGAAGAGCCTTAGATGTGATGGTAAAAACCAGGATTGTGTAGTCTGTTCAGTATTGAATCAAGAATGGGAAGACTAGAGGGTTCTTTTATTCTTAACTATGTCATTTCCTATATTTGTATTCACATAAACCCATAAGATACAATTGTGTTCATGTTTCTATGAAGGACTACAAGCATGCCAATTGGCCCTAAGTATCAGGACAGTATGGGCACGGTGTCCAAATGGAGATATTGCACGGCGCTATGGAATCACAGACAAAAACTCTGCAGGAGACTACTGGAAGAAAATTCCAGGAAGCGTGATTTGTTTGACAGGTACATTAGTACTATAAAGTAAATTATGGTACAATGTCAGTGGTGATTGCTATGAATAATGTAAACCAGCAGTTGGCAATTTGTTTGGCAGAGTGCCAAAAACACATAAATGCTCTTTAGAGATGTTAGTGCACCATTCTTTGCAGGGGCGGGGTTGAGGAGGGTTCCCTTGAACAATTCCAACCTGAGTAGTTAAGGATCCCCTCCCATAATGAAAATTGTGTCCATTCCAGCAGTAGAGGTATCCCCTGCCAGAAACCTACTTCTCTTAGATGTCCCCTTGACAAAATCTGGCCACCTCCAGGAAATCTTACACCTCTGATATATGTTGTCTCTCCACCTCCTGGCATATTGCAAACGTTTTCAAAACTGTGTGCACCATATTCATCATGAGATTAACCTAGTCAGCCTGTGACATTCGGATTCTCATGCTAGCACTGGACAGGAAACAGCATATCAGGAGGAAGGTGTATGTGTGTCGAAGGTTACTGCTCTCTTCTGTTATCAGAGCAGCTTTTTCCTAGATTTGGTGGGGGGAGTAACCTGCAGGCCACAAGACCATGGGAAGTATACACAGAAAATGTCATTAAGCAGAGTTTTGGTAATTTTAAATACTGAATGTCATAAATATTTTCAGAATAGCCATGCTATCATTTCCATTGTTTTTAGTTAAATTTTTACTTACCACAGAAGGTCTATGGAGCTCTGTCCATTTCTGGTTCTGACATTACGTAATATTACAGTCTGCTACAGTTGGTACTGACATTCAAGCAGCCCTCTGTATATAAAGGTTGCCTACCCATATCCTAGATACTCTAATAATAAACAGTTCATGGGAATTTTATGAGGAGATGGTCCAAAATGTAAAGTGTGTGTTAAAACTACCTTAGAAGCCACATGCTCCTGGCATGGTTTACCAGGTCTTCAGGATGTGAAGGTCACTAATCCAGGAATGGAAAGGTACATGGATTGCACGTTCTGATTAAGTAATTTACCTCTGTGCAGTAACTGTATGGGAAGATGCTAGGAATACACCCAACATTTAACTCACAGGCTTTGCACTTACCACAGTAATTTGAGCATTTACTGCATTTAATTAAAGGATTCTTCGGCCTAGCTGGTGCTGGATCTGCAACCTCCACCTTCCATGAGTCATACACATTGCTGTTTTGAGACTGCTGCTCTGATAGTTTTTCACTTTTTGAAGCTGACTTGTTAATAGAAGTTGAAATATGTTTCTCCTACTTTTTCCTCATGATTGTTAAGAACATAAGCATTGCCATACTGGGACAGCCTGAAGGTCCATTAAGCCCCAGTATCCTGTTTCCAACATTAGCCAAGCCAGCTTCACGTTCTTGGTGAGATTGCAAAAGAGTGAAACAGATTTTATGCTACTTACCTTAGAAATAAGCAGTGGATTTTCCCAAGTCCATATTAATAATGACTTATGGACTTTTCTTTTAGGAATGGTCCAAACCTTTTTTAAACACTGCTAAGCTAACTGCTTTTACCACATTCTCTGGCAACGAATTCCAGAGCTTAATTACACATTGCATGAAGACATATTTTCTCTGATTTTTGTTTTAATTTACTACTTAGTAGCTTCATTGCGTGCCCCGTAGTCCTTGTATTTTTGGAAAGAGTAAACAAGCGACTTACATCTACCCGTTCCACTCCACTCAGTATTTTATAGACCTCTATCATATTATTATTGCTTTATAGAAGCAGCATTAATATACACAGCATATAATATTTACAGCATTAATAAGAGCTGTGAAAAAGAAATTAGAATATAAGTGGCATTAAAACCTGAATAGAATAAGCTCTATGTGTTACACTGTAAGTCCTTTGGGGCAGGGATCTGTAATTGGTGGAACCAGTGGCTTTCTGAGTCCAGCGCTTTCTCTTTTCAGTGACCCCTATGGATGAACTCTGGGCCATCAGTTGCTCTGGACATCTTCTTCAGCGTCTCACCAAAAGCTTTAGCCATCTACAGGGCTCACAGAAAAAGAGTAACGGTTCCCCCTCCATTCACACCAGCGAGTTTGAAGACGAATGGGAAGTCATCTGAAGGGACTGCAGGATTTAAGCAGGTGGAGCTGAATAGTAAGAAACTGCTGTTGACGCAGTCTAGTGAAGGACACAAAGCTGCTCATGTTTGGACTTACACGTTACTTTAAAATCAGTGCCTCGACTGATCCTCTCTTCTAACCATTATCTGTTTCAGTACAGTAACATAGACATGGCATAGCAGAATTGCTAAGATGTATGACAGTATGTTTCAAAGCACGTTTATAGGTTTTTATGTTTGGTTAATACCATGCTTATTCTGCACCTTCAAGAAAAAATAGTCTGTGTATGTAATTAAATCACCATGCATGCTGCTATCAAAGTAAACATTTAAATTTTGAATACAGTTTAATATTATTTTCTCCTCAGCTAACATATCTTGTCTATGTAAACATTTTTACAAGAAAGAAAACATGGCAAATTTTAAAATCGTATGTCAGTTCGTTTGAAGTCAGTTTTAACTCACTTACATCCTTAAGTCTTTACTCTTAGTCCATGACAGAGATTTGCATGTCTGCTAACAACTCTATGCAAATTTATCTCATGCATATTTATTAGAGGTATCCTGAAAGCCTGACCTGTTAGCAGCCCTCAAGGACTGCAAAATGAAAACTAATGACTTATTGTTCTTCACAGTACCAGCGGTTTTCACAAGTTAAATGTTTTGGGATTTTTGGTCTTAATACTGTAGGGATTTTGACTAGGCGAGCAGAATCACAAATTTCCCTACCTTTTACTCAGCACATTATACACCAGTGTGCTGTGCAATAGGCAGGTGGAAACTTAATGTTTGAGTTGCAGTTTCATTTATTGGTAACCTAAACTGGTCAGGAAACATATACTTCATTTTTATTGATTTATAGGAATGTGAATCTCCTAATGATTTTTTTGAAGAATGTTTAACATTTCTTTTTTTGTGGAACAGTTACAGGATCCTGTATGGAGGAGGAGGAGGAAAATGAAAAGTCATAGCATACTCTGTATTAACTTTCAAAAAATTTTGCAGATTTCTCTGTCATTGTGAATAGATGAGTTTTAGAAATATAATCTAAATGCACCTTACATTGTCAAATAGGCAGATATATGGTTATGTTTGTAAGACCCATCTACCACAAAGAAATAATGGAAGATTTTTTTTAAAGCCCATCCACTGGAGTTTAGATTAAAAGCAGAGTCTTGCGGGAAAAGCAAGTTTATGATGAATGTGAATGTATCCCTGGTGTTCTGTGAGAGCCCCTTGGCAAAAGTCATCTTCTGTGTAAGACCTGCCAACTGAACCCCAATTAAGGCTTGTCACTGCCAATCACAACATAGGGCTCCAACAATGCTACTCATTCCTGATGCCTTGTGCCTTTTTTGTTAGTAGTAATCATTGACACTTGCTTGTTTCGACTTGAATGTTGTATATTATTTCCTTCAGTTAGTGTTAAAAGCCCATCTATTTTTAGTTCAATTTTTGTTACTGAAAGATGATACATTATCCCCACAGTCACTTATGCTGTATTTGTATTACTATTTTTATTTTGAATTCCATTTTGGTTCTTGTTGTGCTTTGAGACAAGTGCAATAAATTAACCTTTTTTTATTTAAACAGTTGTAGTCAAGTGTTGTTTGGTTTGTGAAAGCGAGAGGCCTCTAGCACTAAGTGGATTTGTATGCAGATGTGTGAGATTCTCTGTAGTCTAGTTCTGACCCAAGTTATTGTGCAGTTCTCTGGCCTGTGCTTTAGTGCTGACACTTGAAACTGCACCAAATTGTTCATGAATAGTAGTGAGACTGAATCAAGGAGGTTTAATTGATAGGAGAGGGCAGAGCTTGCTGCCAAACATAATGTAATTTGAGTGTATCAAGATGGCAGCTGCTACATAGGGAAGCAATTAAACCTCCTTTGGCCTAGACAGCTTCAGCCTTGCCATCTCCTGTCAATCAAACTTCCTTGGGCTGAATATACAAGTTGATGGAATTCTAGTAATAGGGTAGCGCAGTGGTTACAGCACTGAGCTTGACATCCAGGGGTGCCCGGTTGAACTCTCACTGCTGCTGTTTGTCAATCCTTCATTGCCTCAGCTACAAAATTAGATTATAAACTCTCCAGGAGTAGGGAAATACCTAGTGTACCTAAAATGCCTTGAGCTACTATTGAAAAACGTGTGAGCAAAATCCAAAATAAAAATAAAGTAATAACTCCTATACAGAGAGGGCTGAAAAGCAGCTGCTCTCTTACCTGCAATTCACGATCCTGACAGACAAGTTTGACATTGGTAAAACTTTTCATCTTATGTTGGACCCTGATGATGATGCTGCAGTTACACAATCTACTTGAGTAGTTGGTTATTTTCATTCCCACATTTTACCATCTTGTTTTCATAACTTCTGTTATTTATGAACCATGAATGTAATAAACAAGGGAAACATGGTGGGATTTACCTGCAATTAACTAATCGTATTAATTTGAGTATTTGAAATAAAGTAACACCCTTGAGCTTCCACTGAACTGTTTAACACACAATGCTACATGCTACCCAGTAATTAATTCATCAGTCAAATCATAATGAGTCTTTTTGTTTACTGCCGCTGGCAAATCCAAACATTATACTCATAGTATAGGAGCTCAGAACAGCTAGAAATGATGTGTTAGAAATAACACTAGCATATTGCGATTGTTTTTCCAGGGGTCTTTGTTTTCATGCTGTTAAATGATAGGACCCAGAGAAGCCATCAAACTAAGCTAATGTCATGTTTGGTTGGTATTATCTCTGACTCAGGAGGTAGGTTACAGTCTGTTATTTAACGAGTAAAACATGTCCCCCGGGATAGAAGTCACAAACAAAGAATTTCTCTATTTTTAAATGTTATGTTGCTACTGTGACCAGTGATGCAGTGTAGTGGGTTCCTGGTTGTTATCAGATGCCTCTTATTAACTTACTAGTAAAACAGCCCCGTTTCTGATGCAAATGAAACGGGGGCTAGCAATGTTTTCTTCTGTGTGCATGTGGGAGTGTGTGTGTCCCTGCCCTCTGGCCTCTGCCCTCTCTCCCCTCCCCCCTCTGAGTCCTTCAGTAAAAAAGCTGCTGTTTTCCTTCACTGACTGTTTGTGTTACAGAGAGGGCGGGGCAGACACTCATGGGGAAACCGGATATCTCTCCCCCTTCACACTTCCGTCTGGAGGCTTCATAGAACGTTGGTGTTGCCTTTTATATAGAGAGATGCCTACAAAGCAGCTCTAGAGAAGGAGCTGACCAAAGCCTTTGATATGCACTTGGAGGCATATCACTGACTGGAACAAAAATATTGTTTGACATTCTGTTGCACTTGGAAACCTTTCTAAAATTCATGGTAGAGTAGCTCTTTTATTCTGCGGATTGGCTGTGATAGAGGGAAATTCTGCATAGTTGCTAAAAGGAAGTCTGATTTTTCAAGCTTGTATGACATTTTATAGCATATATTCACAGTACCAGTTGCGAAATCAAATCAATATATAGGGGCATTTTTCAGATTTTTCCTTTGAAATTTGCCCTGAGAAAAAAGACCTGCAGAAATGTATATTTTTTCCATTAAAAATGTTGCAGTTATGAAAATTGTAAAACTGGATTGTCGTCTCCCCTGGCTTAACCCTGCTACTGGGAACACATTTCTGCACAATGTGGATAAAATTCCATGTTATGAAACAATGTGCATACTTTTAATTACTTGAAAGAGGGTTAATTTTCAAAAGGCCTTTTACCTGGATGAATTGATATTTACTCAGAAAGTTATCTTTGAAAATTGTCCTTCATGGACAAATAACATTCATATACAGGTTATATACCCCACTTTTACTTCTTTTGTAAAATGTTATTCTGAATAGTGGTAATAACTTACCCTTTTCAGCCTTCCTTCCTTGAATGCTCCAGCAGGTAAAGCACTAAGCCAGACCAGGGTTCTATCAGATTAATGACGGAAAGAGGAATTTAATATAATTTAAAATACTTGTATTTCACCTTTTTACTCATAGAAAATACCACGCAACTACGAACCTAAGTGTATGACCCTGCATTTTTTAGCATTAAATCTTAGTTGCCAACTGCTAGACCATTCTTCAAGCTTCACTAGATCCCTCCACGCCTTCCGGGGTGTCTACCCTATTACAAAGTTTGGTATCGTCCGCAAAGAGACAAACCCTACCAGACAGTCCTTCCACAATATCATTCATAAAAATGTTAAAAAGAGCTGGCCCAAGGACCAACCCCTGCAGTACACCACTGATAACATCCTTTTACTCAGAAATTCCATTTATCACTACCCTCTGTCTCCTTCCACTTAACCAGTTTTTAATCCAGTCAGTCACTTTAGCGTCCATACGAAGGGTACTCACTTTATCAGTCACCTATGCGGAACTGTGTCAAAGGCTTTGCTAGAATCATGCTAATCACTTTGGGGCACTTTTACTAAAGCTTAGAGCACACTGATGGACATTGGTATGTACTAAGTGCCAAGAGCCTATTTTAAATTTAAGGCCTTCTTAGCATTTAACACATGCTAATTCTGACATTCACCAAGCTTTAGTAAAAGGGCACCTTTCTTTTGAATTGGTCTGTGTTTCATATGTATTATTTTATTCTGTTATTGTGTTGATTTAACCATGTCCCCTGATGCAGCACTGTATTGGGCAAAATGTTGCTAGTGGGGGATTTATAGTCCCTGATTCTACCCATTGAAATCTATGCTGCAGGTCCCATAATGCAACACGATAAGCTAGTTCAAAAGCCAGAAGTGGCCTAAAATCTCCCTGCTGGAACTGTGTAACTTAGCAGATCTGAGAATCACAGTATGAACCCTGAATCTCAAGTGCCCAAAAATGGAGCTAAGACCTTTCTCTATACAACTCACCATACCAAAGTATCATTCAAATAGTGGTATCATCTCAGAAACAGCAGCACAGTCTCCTTTCACTGCCACTTTGTGAAAAAAAAAACCTGCAAAAGACATGCAGAACCAATATGGCAAACTTATTAAACCACAACAGCCCAATTATCAGGATTCAAACTGTAACACCCTACCTCTGAAAAGAATGCACTATAAATATCACATTGGGTCCATGATTATCCATACAGTTGATATAGGGAAACCTAAACAGGCTGATTTGCTGTTGATCCTTAAGATAAAACCACGTTAGTATAACTCATCATACACACAGAACACTGCCAGACCCTCGCCTAATTCAGAGTGAGGATCCACAAATTAGACATGGAAAAGTGCAGATAAAAGCTAAAATGGAAGCATCAAGAAAGACAGACTTTATAAAGGATGCACAGTTTTCATAGCCGGCACATTGCAGTCCCTAAAAATTTCAAGTATTTAACAAATTTCTACCTTTATCTGAAACTTTTCAATTGCTCTAATCAGATTGGTTTCAGTCTTCTTTCTACTTTCCTTGTGTTGATCTGCTCCTTCCACTGTCTTCTTTCCATTTCTTGTCCCTCCTCTTCTCCTACATCAGTCTTCCTGTTTGTCTCTTTTTCCATTTTTTCTTGCTTGCTTCTCCATTCATAGCTTTTATCCCCTCTTCTCTCTTTTTTTTTTTAAATTTTTAATCCATTTCACAACTGATTACAAGACACCTTTTGTTACAGAAACACAGAGAGAAGCAAGCGTAGAGGAAAAACAAAACTGTTTTGAAGGTTTTTTTCACTCTTCCTTAGGCCACAAAGAAAAAAGGGAGAAGGAAAGTAGGGTGGGTGCCAATACCATGCCTAACGGTAATCAACCTTGCACAATCTTTTTCAAATCCAGAAAAGCTTGTAATTGTTCTGGGGTAAAGAGCATATTTAGTCCCACCAAATCTAACCAAGGATTTACAGGGGTATACCAGAGCTCTCTAGTCTCTTGCCTCATAGCAAGAAAGAGCTTTTTTCTCTCTTGAGATATCTTAGTCATATCTGGGTAAACCTAAACATTTTGCCCACAATAGAGAGCTTGTGAATGATGAAAGCAGAATCTCATTCGGGCGTTAATGTCCTGTTCATATACAAAAGTGGCTGACAACGTGGCTCTTGCAGTATTCTCTGTTCAATTACAGAGTCTTCAAAAATTTCTGAAATATTATTCATATCTAATTGTGTATCAGGACCACTCTCTCTTTCCATATTCCCTTGGGTCTTTCTTGAGAAAACAAGTAGATGATAAATCTTATTTAAAGAGGAATTACTTCAGAGGTAAATTGTAAAGTCTCTATCAAATATTTCTTTAAGAAATCCAAAGGTGGTATCCCAGGGGATCCAGGCAAATTCAACAGTTGACTTAAAGTCTTGAAAGCCTTCAAGTTCCCCCTGAGCCTGCTTGATTTTACTTGAAGTATCAGTATTAATTATCTCTACAGACTTGGCCAATTCATCTATTTTATTTACCAAAGCGGTTACCTCTCCTGTAGATCTGGTCACAACAGAAGTCAAGTTCTGCAAAGCTTTCCAGACTTCAAGAGCAATAACTGCGGAAGCATTCTTCTCTGCTCCTCCAAAAGCACTCCAAGGTGTTGTGCTATCTGGCAACGCCACCTTCCTCAGAAAGCTCCAACGCAGCGACTTCCACAGCATGTGCCTCTGCATCCAACACCGACATGATTGCTGGACACAGTGGAACTTTAGGTACGGGGGCGAAAGGGTCATATCATGCCCTGAAGAGGAAAGCTCTCCCTTAGTTAACCACAATGCAGGGCCCACTGCTCCAGCTTGTGTTAGGGTCCCGACGGTGTACTGATCCATTGTTACCTGGATTGGGGCCACAGTGGGAGTTGTGAAGGGAGCAGCCCACATGACCCCTTTTGTCTTAGTATGCTGCATTGGGTACAGAGGCAAAAAAACACAGCAAATGCCAGCTTCAACAATGCTCCTGCTGAAAGCATCGGGTGCATGCCACCATCTTGACCCACCTAACTCTTGAAAATCATTCTGTCCTTCTCTAACACTCCAGTTCTTAATCTTTGTTTCTCCTGTCAGCTACCTAACATAAGAATAGCCATACTGGATCGGACCAATGATCCATCTAGCCCAGTATCATGCTTCCAACAGCGGCCAATCCAGGCCACAAGTACCTGGCAGAAACTCAATTAATAGCAACATACCATGCTACCAATCCCGGGGCAAGCAGCGGCTTCCCCCATGTCCAGCTTTCCATTTCCCATTCTCACCCCTCCCGCTTTTCATTCACACCCTAGTTCCACATTTCTATGCTCATAACTCACCACTTTCCACAGCATCATCTACCTTCCATTGACCTCACACAAGCCCCAGCTCATTGTCACTCAACCATTCCTGGCATCCAGCCCATTTCCTCTCTTAACCACCTATCCATCTTCCCATTCCCCCCTTTCAACTCCTCTTCAGTGCTAGATCCATGTTCTCTCTTTCTATATTCCCCTGCCTCCTTCCACTTCCTCTTAACCCCCTTCACACTATCTTTCCATCCCTCCCTCCCTCCCTCCCTCCAGGTACTCTTCCCCTTCCTTCACTACTGTAAAGCAGGCTTCATCAGGGGAAGAGTTTGCTTTACGGTGAAACAGGTCTGGGATCTTCTAAAAAGCCAAGTTAAGTTTAGTCAAGCTAAGTGATTCTGTTTTCCCGCTGCATGATAATTTTGAGAGGAAATGTTCAGTATGGACTAATTTGTGAGCAAGTAGCATTTTTTGAAGATAAAACTAGATGAATAATTTTGGAGGTTTTTGACCGATGATTGGTCTAGCCAGAAGGTGCGGTGGTTTTGAAGGAATGGTGAAACGATCACAGAGTGCAAACTACTGCTGGAGCTTTTAACCTTTGCTGAGTCCTTTTTTTCCCTCCTTTTAATATTAAATAAGCAAAAAATATAAAAACAGTAAGGATTCTCTGCACACATTCAGATTGTGCTGGGGGTTATTATTTAAGGTTTTTGGAGTGCGTATCTCTCCACTTTTTGGTGATTAGCTGAACACCTGAAAACAAGTAATTTATGCAAAAAATAAAAAAAGCATGAATTTCTGAATTAAAGCAGTTATGCATGGAAGAGTGTGCTAAGGTTCCTCAACAGTGCTATGAAAGACTGATATAAGAAATGTCTGATTGCAATTATTGCTGCTAAGGTTGGTACAACCAGCTATTAAGTTTAGGGGGCAGTTACTTTCACATGGGTGATACGACTGTTAGATAACTTATTCCTTAAATAGATTAAGGAGAAATAAGACCTTACCTGCTCATTTGCTTTCCTTTAGTGGCCCCAGACCATCCCAGGGAAGACTGATAGGTTGTCCATGCCTAGCAGCAGGTGGAGATTGAGAATTCTGATTGAGTGCGCCAAGTTCCTTCTAGAATCAGTATCTTTTCAAAACGGAATAGAGAGAAAATTCACATCTGTGTTTCTTTTCATTTCCACTTCCGCCACTGATAGCAGAAGAATCTCAGAAAACAGCTGAATGCCAGAGAAACAGATTTTTTAACAAAATTATTCACTTCAAACAGTGAGACCAAACAACTCCTCACAGAACCATCTACCGACTCAAAAAATGCTTGCTTATACAAACACCTATAACTTGCAGAACAGCAAAAAAAAAACACATAGTGTGCTGAATCTGGGATGGACTGGAGGGACTAAAGGAAAACAAATTAGCAGATAATTTCTTCTTCCTTAGCATCTCTCCAGACCATCCCAAAGAAGGCTGATGAGAAGTAACAAAGCAGTAAAATTAAGGGAGGGATACACAGCACTATAATGCATACCTGAACTCCTGAAGCCACATCCTGATGAGCCTGAACATCCAATTTATACTACTGAATAAAAGTAATGAAATGATCAGACTGTCACTCTACAATTATCCAGAGGAGAAACCAGAGAACATTCAGCCCAAGAGGCTGCTTGACTCCTCGTGGAATGCACTTTGGAGACCCTCTGGATCCAACTTAATGCCCAGTAGGTACGCAGACACAATTGCTTCCTTGATCCACCTAGCAATAAGAGCCTTGGACGCTGTGAGTCTTTTACAACATCTAGCAGAATGAAAAGATGATCTGATTGCCAAACCTCAGCCCTTCTGTGTGAATACTCCAATCAAGCCTTTGAGTGGTTGACATGGAATGACGTTAACTACTTTGGAACTGGCCACTTCCTTCAAGAATACCAAAAAGGGTTCTTTTCAGGACAAGGCTGCAACTTGGAAAGACATCAAACTGAAGAGATAGCAACTAGAAACACCGCCTTCAAAGTAAGGTCCTTAAGCAATCGGGAAGACAGGTTCCCAAGAAGGAAATTAAGATCCCAAGAAAAAAAAGGCGGTCATTGAGGACAAAGCAAAGTGACTACATAGAAAGCACATGACATCTGGACGGCTGGCTAAGGACTTACTCTTAATTCAGCCTCAAAATTCACGCCAACACCACAGCCTGAACCTTGAGAGAAGAGAAGCCTCAGCCAATCGTTTAGGCAGGGCATCTTGGAGAAAATCCAGGACCTGTGCAACTGAAGAATGTAAAGGCATCACACCTCATGCCTCGTACCAGCTAAACTCCTCCTGGCATGAATGAAGCATGGTGGAAATCACTAGATGAATAACTTCTTCAGCCGAGCCCTTTCAAGAGACAAGCTGTAAAACAAAATATCGATCTGGGTTTGGTATTGCCACTGGCCTCTGAGTCAGAAGGTCCTCCTAATCCGGCCAACGCAGCATTTCCAACTCCATATGCCTGAGATTTGTATACCATGGTTGTCTTGGCCAATGTTGAGCCACCACCACTACCGGCCTGCTGTGAAGTTTGATCCTCTGGATGATGCAGCCCATAGGCCACAGGGGAAAACACAAAGCAGACCAGTCAGCCATGGTTGAATCAGGGCAGCAATGTCCTTTGATTTCCAATCCTTCCTGCAACTGTAGAACTTTGGCATTCTTGTGAGTTGCCATGAGATCCATCACCAGAGTGCACCAGTGGCAAATGATGGAGTCATAAGCATCACTCCCCTGGATCCAGAACATGCCTGCTGAGAAAGTCCGCATGGAAGTTTTCCATTCCTGCCATGTAAGATACAGATAGATGTCAGACGACTCTTGGCCCAGGTCATGAAAAGTACCATTTCTTCCTATAACTGACGACTCTGTGCCACCTTGACAACTGCCGCAGGCCACTGCTGTGCTATTGTCAGACAGAACTCTTACAGCCCTGCCCTTGAAGACCCCAGAACTCTTGAAGCGCCAAGTGGATGGCCCTGGTCTCCAACCTGTTGATGGACCAACCCGCTTCCTCCTTTGTCCAGAGTCCCTGCACCAGGTGACCTAGAAAATGGGCCTGTACTTATCGCCATCCACTGCGGCAGATCCAGATTGACCCCCTTGAGACTGGGAGAATGTAGCCACCATTGCAGATTTTTGTGCTGTAGGGCCTGAAGTGACAACCTTATCTCCAAGGACTGCGATTGAAGGGAACCCACCTGATCAGAAGAGACTGCTGTAAAGGCCTCATATGAAACCTGGCCCACTGAACCACCTCCAGTATGGATGCCGTTGATACCAAGACCTGAAGATAGTCCTTGGCTATCAGCAACTTGCAGTGAATATCCTGAATATGACCCTGGAGCTTTTGGAGCTGGGATGTCAGCAGGAAAAATCTGCCCTGATGCATGTTGAAATGGACCCTGAGGTTATGAGAGGGTGACAAATGACTCTTCAGTGGACAGATCACTCAAGCTAAGGATACCAGGAATTGTACTATACTTGGTGCAACCTGACAGCTCTCCTGATATGATTTTGCTCGAATCAACCAATCATCAAGTACGGATGAACCAGAATCCCTTCCTTGTACAAGACCCAGCGCTACCATCACCTTGGAAAACATATGAAACATAGTAACATAGTAGATGACTGCAGAAAAAAAGACCTGCACGGTCCATCCAGTCTGCAAGAACAAAAGCCAGAGAGCAAAACATAACGCCTCACCAAACAGTGCAGCAAAGGAACCTCGGATGGGCCTTTCACATCAGAATGTGAAGTCATGCCTCTGTGAGATCCAAAGATGTAAGGAACTCCCCTGAATGTGCTGTCACAATGATAGACTGAAGAGTTTGCAAACGAAAACTGGGCACTTTGAAAGCTCAATTGACTTCAAGATTTAAAATGGGCCAAAACATTTCTTCCTTCCTTCCTTGGTACCTTGAAATAGATTGAGTGCCCTCTGGTCCCTACCTCGTGTCACAGAACCAAACAGTGCAAAGATTCACAAGTCTCTTCAGCACGTTCCTGATTGCCTGCGTTTTTACCTGTGTTTTTACCTGAGACCAACAGGGAGCATGTGAATTTCAAGGCATAACTGTCGTGGATGACGAGCACCCACTGATCTGTTATTTGGGCCCACCTCCAGTAGAACATCCTTAAGCGAGCTCCTACCACCACTACAGGATGGGCCCGAGCACCATCATTGAGAACTATGCCCTTGCTACAAGAGACCATCACCAGTGCGCCTGCCTCAATGTTAGCCCCCTCAAAAGGATTAAGACTGCTGGAAAAAAAAACCCAACCATGCTGAGGAGCCCCTACTCTACCAGGACGATAGCACACATCTTGAAAACAAATCCTAGCAACCAAGAATCCTCATCCCAGGAATTCTGGACAATCCTCCAGCAAATGGGATACCTTAGTGTCACCTAAACCTGGCACCAATTTATCCAATTCCTTACCAAATGGTAAAGATTCAGCTTGGAGTTAAATGCTGTATCTGCTGACCAACCACAAAGCTGAAGTGACCTGGCTGCCATCTCTAAGGCCATGGACTTCACTGACACCCTGAGTAAATCATAAAGGGTGTCTGTCAGAAAGGCAGAACACATCTCTAATTTAGCTAGCTCCTTGTCAATGACGGAAGAATCATCCACTGTCCTATCAAAAACACACTCAGCCAATCTAGAAACATTCTAGTCATTGGAACTCTACAGATGACTGCTTGCACTACTGGAGTGGAAACAAAGCTGTACTTTAGGAGAGTTTCTATCCTGCGATCCTGCAAGACAGTGCTATCATCCACAGGTATGGTAGTTGTTCTGCAGTTTAAATCAGAGTTTAGAACATCAGTTCAAGAAGACTCAGAACTCCCTGCCAGAAACAGATCTATTTCTTCACAAACTTCTCAACCTACACCTTCCCAATTGTAGAGGAATTAAATACAAGAACTACTACGCATCCAGTTTCTCCTTTTTGGGCAGCCAGCTTTGGAATGCTCTACCCAGACCAATCCGATTAATTAACGACTACTTGCCCTTTAGAAAAATGCTGAAAGCTCATCTCTTTAAGCAAGCCTATCCTAATGCCCCAACCTAATCTCACCAACCTCCACTCCCAATTCTGTTCTGACTTAGATGACGACCTCATCATTGGTTTTATTTACCCCCACCTCCCCATTCCCCCTCTACTCATCCCATCTTTCTCCATCTCCCCTTTATTTTATCCCTCCTTACCAGTGGAGTCGCGAGGGCAGCTGACACCCGGGCGGGTCGCCGCTGCGCACCCCCCCCCCCCGGGTGCAGCGCGGCGCACCCTCCCCCCTCCGGAGTGCAACCCCCCCCCCCCGAGAACATACCTGGAAGGCGGTGAGGGGCGGGCGGGAGAGCCAATCCGCCGAGTGCACGCCACTGGGGGGTGTCGGCGCCTCGCTGGTTCCCTGCTCTCTCTGCCCTGGAACAGGAAGTAACCTGTTCCGAGGCAGAGAGAGCAAGGAACCAGCGAGGCGCCGACACCCCCCAGCGGCGTGCACCCGGGGCGGACCGCCCCCACCGCCCCCCCCTTCCTATGCCACTGCTCCTTACCCCTTTTCTCCCAAATTATACTATCCTATCCTGTCTACCCTCTCTTATCCTAATCATACATTGTCAAGCTGAACTTATCATACACTATAAAGCTCATAAATAATATTTTGAAATTTCTATTATATGACTTTTTAAGCCGTATTGAGCCTGCATTATGTGGGAAAGCGCGGGGTACAAATGTAATAAATAATAATAACTTGAACCAAAATCTTCTTTAATGCAATAATCAAACAAAGAAAAAAAACAGTTCAGATGTGCTGGACAAGAGTTTTTCCTTGCAAACTGGGAGTGTGTTCTCAAACAGCTTTCTCTAGCAAAAGAGGCTGGGAGAAATTCAACAACACACAGAGTATCAACGTTGTTTGTACTTTTATACTGGTGAAATCTTGATAGTCACAATGGCTTGAAGGGGTCATGCAGCATAAGCAATTTCAGTTCACAGAGGAGATATGCTGCGGATGGACTCTTACAGATTCAATGGAGGGGTGGGGACAACTTTCGAGAACAAGGCAAGCTAATACATATCCATAAGACACAGGGAACTGGCCATGTGCTCTGAAAGAGCCTATTACAGGGAACTACAGGCTTACGGGGACAGAGAATTCTGTGATGCTTGAGTGAGCCAATAAATAATCTAAGGCAAATGTTGCAGGCATGGTAAGCTTTGAGCATTGAGGCCTAAGAAATATTTATTCTGGAGGAAGTGACGTCACCACTGGCAATGGCGGTCTAGCTTCTTAGCTCCCGCTCCCCGCCGCGATAAAACAGCTTTAAGTGACCACCATCAGCTATTTTCATCGCTTTTGAATACTCCCGAGTGGCAATACTCACCAGCCGGTATGAGTAAGGCGCATTCGGCGCGGAACAAGGACTCGGAGAAGTCGGCAGGCGGCGGGCCGAGTAAGACCCCGAAGCGCCACGAGGCAATGGCGCAGGCCTCGCCTTCTGACTCCGACTCAGCCTTATCGCTGGCGGAATCGCGGAGACCCCCCGCAAAAAAGGGCGTCTCGGGCGAACTCAAACAGATTCTGTCCGGTATCCAAGAGGACATCCAAAAATCAAAGGAGGAGATACTAGAAAAGATGGAGGTGCTAAGCGCAGATCTCCGCGAGCTGGGGGGACGAATGGAAGAAGCGGAATTTAGGCTGGACGAGCATTCAGAGTCCCTAACTGCTCATGATGCACACATACAGGAATTGGATCAAAAAACAAAAGACTTGGCTTATAAACTGGACGACTTAGAAAACCGGGGCAGGAGGAATAATCTCCGGCTCCGCGGGGTTCCAGAGGGTGGTGAGATGGAAGATGTCCCACTAATAGTGCAAACTATATGTGCAACCTTGATGGGGTCCGAGGTAGAGGCAGAGAAGATTGACTTGGACAGAGCACATAGAGCCCTGGGCCCGCGTCAGGAGACTAGAGCGCGAGACATCATCGTGCGATTTCATAAGTATGAAATAAAAGAACAAATTCTTGCCTGTGCTCGGAAGAAACAGGATTTGGAGTATGAAGGAGCCAAGATAACAGTATACCAAGATCTTTCCCAGTTCACACTGCAGCAGAGGCGACTCCTGAAGCCGGCCCTGGATGTCCTAATCAAAGAGAAGCTCATCTACCGGTGGGGCTTCCCTTTTTCGCTGAACTTCACGATTAAGGGGACCAGATATAGGGTTTGCTCCCTAACCGAAGCTTGGGCGTCTTTGTATGCGGTGGGACTGGTGAGCTCGAAGGCGCCTCTGGGAGAGCTGGCACCTACGACGAAAGCAAAGCTACAAAAATGGCAGCGGGTCCCCGCATCCAGCAAGCGCAGCAACCCGAAGCGGAGAGCGACGGTGGAGGGAACCTGAATGCTGATACGCTGGCCTAATCGGGGCCTGTCACCTGAGTTCCTTGCGTCTGTGGACGATGAAGAGCAGATGGACGCATATGTGGTATCAGGGGGACACTGCTCATAGAGTCTCCCAATCTGCTTTGTTCTGAGTTTATTTTGAAGTACTATGGTTATTGGGGGGTCTGTATGTATATATATACATTTTATTCATTTTCTTTTCTTTTCATCTCCTCTTCTTCTTTTCCTTTAGTGGGAGGAGGGATGGTCTCAACAGTGAGACACCTAATAGGAGTGAGGTTTTGTATTAGTATTGGGAGAGGGGTAATTCATCGAGAGCTGTGGCATGTATATAAGTTACAGTGTTTTTTGCTCTGTTTAAATGGGATTTGGCATCTGATGGTCACATGGCAACAATTAAAAGGGGGGGGGGGGGGCGGGAGGGAATTGGATCGGCCTGAAACACAGTGGGTTACTTTCTCACATCCCACTCGGGGGGCATGTACCTTCGGGTTGGTGACTGGAGAAGGGGGAAGGGGGGGTTAGACATTGGGTTTAAGGGGAGGGAAGGGGAGGGTGGGCTTGGACTGGCACATTGTAGGAGGATGGAGGTGAAAGTGAGGATAGTGGGTCGGTATGCTCTGCTCGTTCTGCTTGGTTTTATGTTTTAGTTATGAGTATAAATCTTAAGATCATATCTTACAATGTAAAAGGATTGAATATGCCACAAAAAAGGCAGAAATTATTTAAAGAGCTCCAGCAGCTGGGGGCTCATATAGTTCTGTTGCAGGAGACACACCTCCGCCGGAAGCACGAAAGACTCCTCTCCCATCCTAAATACCCCAGGTCCTTTTTTGCCTCCTCTAATGAAGGAACCAAAAAACGTGGGGTGGCGGTGTTATTTCATGAGTCAGTACAGGCCCAAATAGTAAAGGTTAAACGGGATCCAGGCGGGCGGTTTCTGTTCTTGCACATAACATTAGATCACATGGACATAACCCTAGCCTGTATATACGCCCCGAATGATCGCCAGCAGGCTTTCTACATTAAAACAAGGAATCTTTTAGCTACATTTGCACAAGGATCTATAATATTGGGAGGCGACTTCAATGGAGTAATGGATCCGGTTTTAGACCGGTCTGGGACGGGGCAGACTGTAGGCACTCGGGATGCCTTAGCGTTGGGATCAATGGCCACTTCTCTGGGGACTCTGGATGTGTGGCGATTGAGTCACGCGCAAATGAGAGATTATACATATTACTCAGCAGTGCATGCATCATACTCACGTATTGACTATATTTTTCTCGATGTAGCTCTATCAGAGCAGGGGCCCAGCGCAGGTATTGGCAGTGCGACTCTGTCTGATCATGCCCCGGTTTGGGTCGTACTGCCAACAATCAAGGCAGAGATTAAATCAAAAGATGGGCACTTAATGCCAGTATGTTACAAGAGAGTGAGGTGGTGGAGGGCTGTAAAAAAGTGCTGAAAGAGTATCTGGAGATCAATAAGACATCGGGGCCACCCCTTAGCATTGTGTGGGACGCCATGAAGGCAGTGTCGAGAGGCTACTTTTTACAGCTGGCTAGTAGGAGGGCTAGGATTCGCAGAAAACAAGTGGCTCAATGCTTAGATAGGATCAAGAGTTTAGAAGCTCAGCACAAGGCCGGCGGCTCTCTGACCACATTGGAGGAGCTGCGAGCCCAGCGTCTTCAGCTGGACTCTATTTACTCTGAACACTTAAGCCAATTACAATCTCGATCGAAGGTTTATTCTTATGAATTTTCTAACAAAGCGGGACGCCTGCTGGCCCTGAGGCTACGTAGGAAAAAGGCGGAAAGGGCGGTAACACATATCCGGGAGAGAGGAGGGGACATGCTGAATACATCGGAAGCTATTAGAAGGCGGTTTGGTGACTTCTACAAGGAGTTATATGCTCGTGAAATAAACCCCCCTGCTGATTCTATTGCAGATTACATAGCAGAGACTGATTTAGCCTCTCTGACATGCCAGCAACGTGCCACTCTGGATGAGCCGGTCACCCCGCTTGAAATACACAAAGCTATTCAGCATTTACCATCTGGTAAGTCCTCGGGGCTGGATGGACTACCTAATGAGTTTTATAAACAATTTGCTTCTGACCTGGCCCCACTTTTGGCTGACATGTTCAACCAAATAGGGCGGGGGGAGTCTCTACCGGCCTCCATGTTAGAGGCATGGATAGCAGTATTACCAAAACCAGACAAAGACCTAGCGGACTGTGGGTCTTATCGTCCTATATCGGTTCTAAACGCAGACGTCAAAATTTTAGCCAAAGTCTTAGCTAATAGACTAGCCCCTATGCTCCCAGCGATTATTCACCCAGATCAAATGGGTTTCGTTTCCTATAGGAAAGCAATGGATAACACAAGAAGAGTAGTAGATTTAATGTATTTGGCAAAAAAAATGCGAAAGCCTATGTGTCTCCTTAGTCTAGACGCTGAAAAGGCCTTCGACAGGGTGCATTGGCCATTCATGTACAAAGTGATGGAGACCTTTGGGATAGGACCCCAATTCAGTAGGTGGATTCAAGCATTCTACACCTCACCTAAAGCATGTATCAGCTTGAATGGGGGCTACTCTGAACTCTTCACTCTGCACAGGGGCACCAGGCAGGGATGCCCTCTCTCCCCGATGTTGTTTGCAATGGTCATGGAACCTTTTGCGTCTAGGGTTAGATCCAACCCGGGGATCACTGGCATTACAATAGCGGGGAGAGCACATAAACTGGCCCTCTTCGCAGACGACGTGTTATTGTTCATCACTCGCCCTCTAACATCTTTCCCTGAGCTTTTGCAGGACATTGAACAATACTCAACACTCTCAGGATTTAGAGTAAATATGTCCAAATCTGAAGCCCTAAACGTGACCCTCGATGTGGAACTGGTGGAAACTTTAAAATCGACGTATGCTTTTCGGTGGGCTAGTGGGAGTATCCGCTACCTGGGGGGTGAACATTACTGCTAGGCTCTCTGATCTTTTCACAGCAAATTATAAAGGCCTGGGCCGTGTCCTCACTGCAGATATGGAGAGATGGGGAGACATTGCACTCTCCTGGTTTGGCCGTATTGCCGCAGTTAAGCTAAACATATTATCACGTTTACTGTACCTGTTCCAGGCTCTTCCGGTCCCCCTGCCTCGTAAATTTCTTGCTGCACTGCAAGATCGTATTGTGCGCTTTATCTGGGCTGGCAAACGTCCGCGGCTAGCACGAGCCTTCTTGTACCAGGATAGGAGGAGGGGAGGGCTGGGGGTCCCCAACTTAGGTTGGTACTACAGAGCAGCTCAGGCACGTGCGGCTGTGGAATGGTTCCAGGACTACCCTGATCGGCAATGGGTGGGCCTGGAGCAGTTCACATTGGGCACAAGGCCGTTGGGGGCAATAATGTGGATACCAAGGTCCCTTAGGTCATTGGAGGAGGGTTTGTGCCCCTCCATATACGTTACTCTGTCTAACTGGGATAGTCTTTTCCCGCATCGTCAATGCTTACTGTCGCGCTTATCCCCCATAGCATATAATCCCTTATTTATTCCGGGGACAGAGAGAGGCATATTCACTAGATGGTATGAAGGAGGGCTGAGAACTTGGGGGCAACTACTGGCGGGAGAGTCCCTTTTGTCTTATACAGAAATTCAACAACAGTTTCCAACAGTGGTGACTGATAAGTATGCATTTCTCCAACTCTCGCATTTCCTTCAGACGAAAGCAATTCAGGAAGTAATACACAGACAGCAATTAACTCTTGAGCAAATATGTGAGGGACAGGCTACGACCACAGGGCTGATATCTCGTTTACATCATATTATTGCTCAACAAACACCTTGTTATACACTTCACAGGAAGGGTTGGCAGAGGGAACTGGGGATTGAACTGGAGGATACGGTATGGGAGAGGATTGAACGAGCGGCGGCCGGGGTGTCGTCTCATGTCCCGTTCAAAGAAAATGCCATTAAAGTTCTATTTAGGTGGTACATGACACCAGAGCGTTTACAACGAATTTATCCCACCATGCCTGGGCAGTGCTGGAGGGGATGTGGTGTGAAGGGATCCATGGGACATATCTGGTGGAAATGTAGGAAAATCAAAGCTTATTGGAAAGCAGTTCGTAGCAGACTGCAGGTATGGCTGGGAACTCAAATTCCATGGAATCCCACCATTTTTCTGTTTTCAACAAAAGCAGCGGGCCTCACACCTACCCAACAGACTTTGGTGCGCTATGCCACCTGTGCAGCTCGGATAGTTATAGCGGCTTGTTGGAAACAGACTACGATTCCGCCATTAACTAGGTGGCTTCGAAAATTGGGATATGTCTGTGAGATGGAACGGCTCATAGCTGAGCGGAGTAACCGTACAAATAGATGGCACTCGATTTGGGACCCCTTTCTCCTTCATACATAATTTCGATGACGAACCGGGTTGTGATAAAGCCAGTCCAAGGGGGGTATGGGAAGAGGGTGGGGGGGAGGGGGGTTAAATTTGATTTCTAAAGTAAAAGTTCTACAAAATTTGAAGTTATATGTATTGCTTTGCATTGTCATCAGATCTTTGTATGCCTTGTCTGAAACATGTATCATTTGTTAATATTGACTTCAAATAAATAAAAAAAAGAAAAAAAAAAAAAAAAGAAATATTTATTCTAGAAGAGACTGTACAGGGGATTTATTAGCTCACTCAAGAATCAGAATGCTCAGTTGCCACTTGCTGGTAGGTGTGGACAACACATCTGTCTTCTCTGGAACAGTCTGCAGGGCCACTAAAGTAATTTAAAAACATGTTTACACATGTTCTTCTTGTCTAATATAGCATTACTAGTTGTAAAGCCCATTAAAACGGGCGACATTTTTGTTGTGAAAAATGTAATGAAATAGCCAAAGCAAGAAATGAGAGTTCCTCGGAGTGTGTATGTTTGAAGAGAGTGTGTGTGAGAGAGAGTGAATGTGCGAGTGTGTGTGTGTGACAGAGAGTGAGACTGGGTGCGAGTGTGTTTGTGAGAATGAGTATGTGCGAGTGCATGAGACTCAGTGAGTGTGAGAGTGTGTTTCACACAGATACAGTGTGTGTGACAGTGTGTGAGACAGAAAGTGTGAGAGTATGTGTGCGATACACAGACTCTCTGTGAGACCGAGTGAGAGTGACTGTGACACATAGAGAGTGAATGTGATACAATGTGAGAGACAGTGTGTGAGAGTGAGAGAAAGACACTGAGTGTGTGCGTGACAGATACCTCCCCCCTCCCTCTCTGGTGTCAGGACCCCTCCCTCTCTCTGGTGTCAGGACCCCCCATCCCCCTCCCTCTCTGGTGTCAGGACCGCCCTCTCCCCCCCTCCCTCTCCCTCTCTCTGGTGTCAGGACCCCCCTCCCTCTCTGGTGTCAGGACGTCCCTCTCTGGTGTCAGTACCCCTCCCTCTCCCTGGTGTCAGGACCCCTCCCTCCTTCCCTCCCTCTCGATTTATGCCCTCACTCTCTACAGGGACCGAGAGCCGCGCGTCACCTGATGCATCAAACATGGCGCTGCTGCTGAGCTCCAATGCGCAGGAAAGTTCCGGGCTTGCCAAAGCCGGCACACATCAAAGCAACTCGCGCCACACACTCCTGCTGTGTTCTTCCGCTTGCCGCAGCGGGAGCAACGCTTCACCGGGGCGCAGAACAGCGTGCCAGTGTCAGAGGTACTGGGTGCATTTTATCAGTGGCAGCATAGGTACTGGGTGGTAGCAGCAGCGAAGTGGGTTTAGTCGGCAGAGAGCTGTAAGAACTGCTCGTGCTGTCCCCGCATATCCCCGCAGAAGGTATTGGAGACACGGGAGAGAGGTGTGACGTGCCACGCATGCGCAGAACAGCTGGGCTGTTCTGCACATGTGCGGCACGTCGGTCACTCTTCATTTATATAGTAGGATATTTTGTTTAAAGATCAGAAACCAATCACATATTCAAGTTTGGTTCTTAGTTAACAATGATGCGATATTTCCTCCCCCCTCCTAATTTCCCCTCTTTTTGCATGTTTGCTTGTTTTTATAAAACAGTCTGTATCCATACTTATGTTTTCTACATCCTTTCCTGAAATTCCCTACAAGCTGCCTCTGTCCAGACCTGCTCTTATATTATGGAGTAAGGAAAAAAAAAAGATCAGGCATCTTTTTATATAAATAGAACAGTGTTTATAGGATTACAACTGCCCTGATCTAGTAACCCAATTTCCAAAGTTTGAGCAGAAGGAGGTTAAATATGTTCATGCTTACACAACAAGCAGTAAATCAAAGGATCAAAAGTAGGGTAACTGAACAGCAGGATTCCACCAAAGTAGTGTAAGAGACTTTGAGGCAGATGCAGCAACCAAACGTAAAAAAATCTAAATAGTTAAAGTCCCTAACGATTTTAAAATAACGAAAAATGCACCAAAAAAAAAAGTCACACATGCTGAGATCGGTATTGAAACGTACAATGTATCAAAGAATCACAATACACATCGTTAATCTGCCCCCAAATCATGCGCAGAGCAGCCAAGCGTTATGTTAGCTGCTCTGCGCATGCCACAAACAGTCAAAACACAGTCAAATCACAAGCACATGGCTCCCAAATAAAATAAAAATAAAAAAAGGATCGGGAGGGGGCAAGGGCGCTCATCAGGAGCGTCCTGTACGGACGGCCTTGCCCCCCCCCCCCCCGCTGCTCCCCACTTTCCGCCGCTCCCCCTACCCCGAAAAAGCAAAATTCAAGCAGCCCCTGCCCCCCTCCCTTCCTCACTACTCTCACCTCAGCTCCGCCTCCCGACATCCTCCGTCCTGTGCCCTGCCCCCTTTTGGGGTCGTCGCCGCCATTCCCCTCCTCCATCGGGCCCCCCTCCCTCTTACTGGGCCCGTGCAGCGCCTCTCTCCTCTGTCTGAAGGCGCTGCACGGGCAAGAAGAAAGCCTGATGCCTGCCTTTGCCCAGCTTCGATGGCGCGTCTTTCTCCTGCTGGGCCCGCCCCTTTCTGACGTCGGTAACCTACGTAGGTTACTGACGTCAGACAGGGGCGGGCGCAGCAGGAGAAAGACGCGCCATCGCGAAGGCAGGCATCAGCTGATTCAGCTTTCTTCTTGCCCGTGCAGCGCCTTCGGACAGAGGAGAGAGGCGCTGCACGGGCCCGGTAAGAGGAAGGGGGGCCCGATGGAGGAGGGGAATGGCGGCGACGACCCCAAAAGGGGGCGGGGCACGGACGGAGGATGTCGGGAGGCGGAGCTGAGGTGAGAGAGTAGTGAGGAAGGGAGGGGGGCAGGGGCTTCTAGAAGTTTGCTTTTTCGGGGTGGGGGGAGCGGCGGAAAGTGGGGAGCAGCGGGGGGGGGGGGGGGGGCAAGGCCGTCCGTACAGGACGCTCCTGATGAGTGCCCTTGCCCCCTCCCGATCCTTTTTTTTATTTTTATTTTTTTATGTGTTTTCTGAGGTCCTTTGGACCAATCACAGCGCTTTTAGCTCTGCTAATGCGCTGGGATTGGCTCAAAGTTTGTTTATTTTTTCACTTAACACTTTTTCCTGGCACAGAGCTGTCCTAACGAGAGGTCCAGACCTCTCGTTAGTTTTCCTGCCTTTTTCCTGCGTAAAGGCAATCGGAAAAGGTTAGTGCATGTCGTTTCAATGGGGTTTTCACACTAATTGCTCATCTCCATTCCGTTTTCGTTAGCTGCTACTGTCGTCGGAAAATAGGCTTAAGTGCATGGAAAGGATAGGAAATTCTTCCCTGAGGGCTCATTTAACGATGAAAAACGTTTAGTGCATCTACCTCTTTATCTTCCTTGCCAGCTCTGTTGTTAAAGCCTGAAGGAGATCCACCAGCTGAATTAATCAACACGTCTTTGTTTCTGTAAATACAGCTCTTTCTTGAACAATAGTATATGAACCTATACTTGCCCAGTAGAGCTAGAGACTAGGCCTAGCCACATGCTGATATCTAAACCCATGGTTTCTACCATCAAATTACCAATAAAATACAGCACCGCACAATGCTGTAAGCTAGTGAGATAGAAATTTCAAACATGCAGAATTTTTGTGTTAATTGGGGGGGTGGGGGTGGGGAAAGAGTCTGCCAGACATGCACAAAAGTTCCATGTAAGGGTGCCTCCACTGTGTGCCTGTCCAAAGAAAAGGCCTTGTTTTTCTTTTTTCTGCAACCAGAGCAGAGGCTGCAACTTTAAAAGACACAAGAGTGTGCATGTCCACCCGAAAATGAAAGTGTCAGCCTATATCTGTGTATGAACCAGAACGTTTTTCTGTGTATAAATATTAGCCTTGCAGAAATTTCTTGCACATATTTTATGAGGCTGATATTTATGTGCAGAACATTCCAGAAAAAAAGAAAAACCCAAGGCATTTAAGTCCTGTCAACTAAACCTTGTAAGCTGCTGCAGACTTAGTGATAACTTTCTCACGCGTGTGTGCACCAAAATCCAGTTTATTTTTCTGCATTGTGAAGGAATACCTAATGGCTTCATTATTTTAATATAGTACACACGTCTAATAAGCAAGTTAACCTCTGCAGTGAACCCCTGGCTGTAGCATGTGCACATGGTGCGTGTTAACAGAATCATTCAGCCTGCAGTAGCTTTTAACTTTGCCTTCTTAGTGCTGCTAGTACTGTTTTAAAGCACTGCCGCTGTATACAAATATCCCAAGTGATCCTGCTTTGTTGGGGCTGCTATGTATATTTTCTGGACTCCTCTCTCCGCTTTACCTCCTACATTCCAGTCTAGATGCCAAAACGGCATACATTTATAGAAGTATATAAACTCTACCAAGTTGAGAAAATACTGAAAAAACAACTTCATTAAATGAAGTACCACATAGGCTAAGAGCTCAAATTGCTTTAAAATCTCATCTAATTCTCAAACAAAACAGTAATTAACTAAAGGTTTAACTTTGTCCAAAGTGCATGCATCCCAGCATTTATTTCGCTTTACAAATGGCACGGATCTCTTAATATGTAAAATATACTTCTAAAAATGAAAATAATTATTTTCAGGGCAACCCACAAAAAAAAAAAAAAGTTAAACAATTAAGAGAGAAACTTCCAAAAGGCACATGTACATGCTTTGCTAAACAGAATGAAAGGTGTATGAAAGAAATTCTGGAGCGCTTGCAGTCTTCTATAACGGCTCACACGGAACAGTGTTAGCAAAGAAAACGAACAGTCAAGTCAAGCTGGTTGAACTGCTTTAGTCAGTACAGGCTGCCAACCAGTATAAAAACAACTTCACTTGCCCTGGTGATGATATTACAAAACTTTTTCATCTGTATTTTTGCAGTTCTGCTTTCTGGATTGGTAAGACAGAACAGCAGGAACACTGGGTGTTGTATTTTTCTATAATTGCAATACACGACTTCACAGGAGTGTTCTGAAAACAGAAGTTTTGCATTTTTGGGTCCTTGGGAATGCTTAGACACCTACTTAGATTTGGATTATGGGCCCTTACATGGGCATCGAGTAACTTTCCTTAGCCCTGATGCAGCATATACCCGTTACTTTATACTGATGGCAGTCTGTTTTCTAGTAGCACAGGAGGGTGCTGGTGCTCAAGGCCATGCTACTGTTCTTACACATTATAAAATCAAGTAGAGCTAAATAGGTAGGAAGGTTAACATTTAAAATCTAACTTCAAAATGAGTCTTTAAAAATCAGAGCGAGTCCAGACATGAGTGCCACTGACTTACATACCTTGCAGGCAATACTAAATTTGCTACAATATGCAAAAATAATTGTCACCTTAGATCCACCACAAAGTAGGTTCTAAACCCAAAATACAATTTATAAGGTGTTTCTGCATATAATGTTATAACTTAGAGTCCAGTAAAATGGAGCACTACCAGCTTAAAAAGTCACGTTTTAAACAAGCACCTGGTATATTTCTCCACAGCAAGCAAAATAGTAGGAGTAGGCCAAATATAAGTTTACAAGACCCTTATATAAAAAGACCCAATATGGGGCTGTGTTTCGGCAGAAAACCACCTGCCTCAGGTGTCATATACTTTGCTCTGTGTGGTTGTACTAGAAATGTTCTTTATTATCTTCTGCTCAGTAGGCAGTCTTTTTCCTGTACTTCTGAAGAAACTTTTTATTTTGGTTATTTGTTCTTTTTTTTGCTGCTGTTCTTCTGCCCAGAGAAATGTCCTTTTCAGATAAAAGGAAGAGGCAGGTGGTTTTCCACTCAAACACAGTCCCTATCAGGTCTTTTTATGTGAGGTGCTTCAACAATAGTCTTGTAAACTTATTTGGCTGCTGGAGGTTTGAGACCTACCCATACTTTTTTGCTTTTTGTTCTTAAAGTGGGGTTTTTTTTTTTCTGTTCTCATTTTTCTCTGGGCATTTCTCCACAGTACAAGAGCAGCCGGGAATAAAAGGGTAACAGGAACCACATGTCCGATCCTCTAGCTTTTCCATTTCAAATCCAATGGTTTTAGGAATGCTGGCAAAGGCAACTCATCCAGGCCTTCAGGAAAGCGTGCTGGTGAGAGACAGTGAATTAACACCTGCATGGACCGGATGAAAAGGGATGGAGGACTTGAACCTGACAGCCATAGAAATCGAGGCTCACCTAACAGGTTCTGCCAGAACTCCTGTTCCTCCAGGAGCCACCGGTGGTTCTGAAAGCACAGCTTCACAGGCAAGAAAAGTGAGAAAGAATCCAAGCATAGTAGCGCTGTATGTATGTCCTTCTGGCTTTCGCCTATCTGCTGTAACAAAGTGTCCAAAGGAGTGTTTCCACCACTGTCCACTAAGCACGGTGATGCACCATGCCCTAATAACAAAACCAAACACTTGGACCGGAGCAGCTCACATGCCAAGTGCAGTGGAGTCTTGCCACCTTCCACACCAGCACAGCCCTGTCTATTCACGTAGCTGGCTCGCTGGTCAGCCGGAAAGTCCTGAATGGTCTTCAGGATCCTAAGCAGGATGCTGCTGCGGTTGTAACGAACTGCCATGGCCAGATGAGGTGCTGAAGCCTGGCAGCAGCCAAAGCTCTTGCTTGGTCTAGCCAGTGCATCCTCAGGGAAGTGGCTTAATAGATATTGGGCATAGGACTGGTGGTCATGTACCAGAGCGTACAGCAAAGCTTCCGACGGAGAATAGGTGCTCACTCTTCTGCCCTCCTCCCAATGCAGCACCTCCATGAGCCGCATGTCCTCCAAGATCCACACTGGCAACAGATCCCTTACTGCCTGGTAAAAGGCAAAGGAGGTCTTTCGGCATTGCTTTTGTGACTGGTAACTATCATTGCTGCAACTGTTCAGCCATTTCACATTACCAGGCATGCTGGCATTCAGATTTTAAGGTGAATTTGCTTTTTTTGTTGTAATGTAAATCGGAGTCCGCACTAGGCCTTATATCCTGAGGGCGAAAAAAAAAAAAGTTAGTACAACTCAAGAAATATCCCACTGTCAATATCTTGAATTTCCTTATTTTAGGAAATTTATCTATAAAAGTGAAAAACAAACTAAAGGGCCCCGTTTACTAAGCCGTGCTCTAGGCACGCAAGCATTTTTAGTGCACGCTAATACTACAGACACCCGTAGGAATAGCACACACTAATTTTTAGCACATGCTAAAAATGCTAGTGCACCTTAGTAAACAGGGCCCTAAGTTTCTGTTTAAAGACATATCATGCTACACTTATGAGTCCTTGAGATGAAAACAGATCTGAACGCCCACCAGAAAAATCAGCAGGAAATGGTCTTTTACCAAACTGTGCTAATTACAGCCAAAGCCCATTCAAAGTGAATGGGTTTTATCAGCATTGCCGTGCCAGGATTGCTAGCACGATTTGGTAAGAGAGGCCCTAAGCTAGGCTTTTAAATTTCAGAGATGCTGAATGTCCCATTCCAATTTATTTATATCTGCATTTATATCCCACATTTTCCATAATTGCTTTGGTTCAATGTAGCGCACAATAAATATCACAAGAGCAAATACATATAATTACTCTCTACTGCATCAAAATAACCACAAGAATAGAAGCAACTCTTAAACGCAAAAAACTCAAGCATGAAATTGCTGATCTGCTGTTACAAATATGTAATCTGTAGTTTAAATCGTCCGTAGTACCTGAAGACTGGAGGGTGGCCAATGCGACACCGATTTTTAAAAAGGGTTGTAGGGGTGATCAGGGAAATTATAGACCAGTAAGCCTGACATTGGTGCTGGGCAAAACAGTGGAAACTATTATAACGAATAAAATTACAGAACATGTATGAAAACATGGTTTAATGGCCAGAATCAGGAATTATTAGGAAAGGGATGGTGAACAAGACCGAAAATACTATGCTGCCTCTGTATTGCACCATGGTGGAACCGCACCTTGAGTACTGCGTTCAGTTCTGGTCGCCGTATCTCAAAAAAGAGAATAGCGGAATTAGAAAAGGTTCAAAGAAGAGCAACCAAAATGATAAAGGGGATGGAACTCTGACTCTTATGTGGAAATACTAAAGAGGTTAGGGCTCTTCAGCATGGAAAAGAGACGGATGAGGGGAGATATGATTGAGGTCTGCAAACCCCTGAGTGGTGTAGAACGAGTAGCAATAAATCACTTTTTTACTTGTTCCAAAAGAACAAAGACTAGGGGACACTCAAAGTTACATGTAAATACTTTTAAAACAAATAGGAGGGAATTAAGTGGTTAAGTGTATCTGGGTTTAAAAAAAATAAAAGGTTTGGACAAATTCCTGTAGAAAAAAAGTCTGCTACTGACAGCCATGGGAAGCAACTGCTTGCCCTGGGATTTATAGTATGGAGTGTTGCCACGATCTGGATTTCTGCCAGGTACTTGTGACCTGACTTGGCCACTGTTTGGAAAACAGGGAACTGGGCTAGATGGACCATTGGTCTGACCCACTATGGCTACACTTATGTTCTTATGTTAATCAAACGTTAGTTTCAGCACCCTGTTTCCCATTCGCATGCATACAGCCTGGCTCCAAGGGGTAGTGTGGCAGCTAGGGTTGTCACCCTTCTTGCCCCCTCCCCACCAAAATAAACCTAACTCCCTCCTTGCGACCACACTTGCTCACAACTCATCAGCATCTTACAGCTGCAGGGAGGGAGCTATTTTAATTCTCCTTCCCTCATAGAACTAAACCGCATCACCGTTGGTGGGGGAAGAGCACATGAACAGGGTGACAATCTGATCAAGAAAGAAGGATAGTTGGGGGGGGGGGGGATGGTCACGTGACCTTCACCGGTATCCAGGGGCGTATCTGGAATCCGCCTCTCTCCACCCCCTCCCCGCCGTCAACCCTCCCCCGCTGCTTACTTTTGCTGGCGCCGAGGTCCGACCCGCAATCTTCGTTTTTCGTCTTCCTCCGTGGCCATGCTTCCAGGAAGTAACGCTGCAGTGCTGCATCGTTGAATCCAGGTCGACGTCTGACGTCAGACGCCGAACTGGATTCAACGAATCAGCACTGCAGCGTTACTTCCTGGAAGCATGGCCACGGAGGAAGACGAAAAACGGAGATTGCGGGTCGGACCTCGGCGCCAGCAAAAGTAAGCAGCGGGGGAGGGTTGACGGCGGGGAAGGGGGCCAGGGCGAAATCTGCGGGGGCCCTGGCCCCTGTGGCCCCACGCAGATACGCCCCTGTGGACGCGTAGGGCTTTCTCTCTTGCCAGCATCTTATTTTACAAACCATAGCATTTCTTCTACTTTCTCATAGTTCTGGTACACCTGATACGATGGCGTCAAAAACCAGCAGAAATGATGGATCGCATCCTCTCTCTTCAGCCTCTAAGCAAAAATGTCCCCATGCCTGACAAGGCCCTTCTGGCGTCATTACCTCAGGAAAAAATGGAATCCCTTGTTGATGACATCAAGGCTTTACATGTTCTGAAGGAACAAAAGCTTACTACTACCTCTGAAATCAGATCAGAGTTAGCTACGATATCCACTCAGCTTATTCAGTTTAATGCCCGAATTGAATTCCTGGAAGACCGCATGTCAGCTCACAATGCGTTTCATTTGAAGACGAACCGTAAGTTGAACAAAATTGATTTTCTCCAGCGTGAGATAGATCTCTCTAACCGCTTGAGACGGAAGAATATTCAAGTACTCGGGCTGCCTGAGCAAGCTGAGGGGAAGGGACATGATCTTATTTTTAAAAGCGCTCCTCATAAAACTTGCGGCGCTTCCAACCGACTTTATAATTGATATAGAACGTGTCCACTGAGTAGCACAGTGACCTATTCCTGGGAAAGACTACCCACGTCCTGTAATCGTTAAATTTCTGCGTCATGACCAGATGATATTAATCTTAAATGCTATTCGGTCTAAATCTCCTGTTTCATAATGGGGCAAAACTTCTTCTGGTTCCTGATTTCTCTAAAACCACTGCTAAAAAGCGAAAGTTGTTCTTATCAATGCGCCCTAAGTTGAAAACTTTAGGAGCACAATATAGTCTTCTGAATCCTGCAGTTATGCGTGTAACATTTCAAAACACCACTAAGCACTACAATGATCCTGCTGATCTGCAGAAGTTTCTCGATGCTGTTTCTTGTGCTGCAAATTGATATTTTGAAGCTGAATTGAAATGCAAATGTTTATTCTTCTCATTTAAGATGTTGCTCTCACATTGCTGCTACATGAATCTCTGTTGTACTTTTAATGCTGGCTTAGGCCCTCTCCTGGTGTCTATACTTGGCTCATGTGCCCCGCAAGGGATTTCCTTATCTCTGCTTTTTTCTCTCCTCGTTGGCGTATGCTTTTTCTGCCCAATTGCTTTGCTTCTTACTAAAATTTATTTTGTTATATTTCATGGGGTTTTTTTTCTCTGGAGGATTTTCAACTTGCAAATTTTTTCCAACTCTCCTCATGCATTTGCTGCCTAGTTTGGCATGTTACAATTGACTGCAGATTTCAAAGGCTTCAGAGATGAATCTGCAAATACTCTCCCTCAACGTGAAGGGAATTTCTAATCCCGCTAAAAGGAAAAATCTTATATTGTACCTGAGCATTTGAGCAAATTATCATTGACCCGTTATTGCACTCTCATCTAAATGGCATGCATCTTCCTAAAAGTATTGTCTCCAATCCAATCATTACTACTGCTCATAAGTTACTGTCATCTTTTGATAAGTCTTAAGTAGTCCCTGGTCCTCTACAGCACGTGTGCCTGTCTGGAACAACCCTAAATTTAAAAAATTGATAAAAAGCAAATTTCGTGGTCTCATTGGCAGCACATGGGCATATGGACCCTTAATGATTTTATTGACTTAAAAAAAACAAACTTGGAAATCCTTCGTAGATATGAAAACTGAATTCTCGCGGTCTGATTCTCAATTTTATCAATGGCTACAGATTACCTCTATGCTGAGGAAAAGCAGGTTGCAAATTCAGCGTATGCCTCAAACTCCAGAACTTGCTGACATAAATTTACGGCTCCAGCATACAGGCCACGCTGCTTCCCACATTTACAAATATATCCTAAGTAAGCTTCCTATTAAATGTACAGGGGTTTACGTAGATGCTGGGAGGAGGTCATCCAACTATCTATCTCAGATAAGTTATGGGAGCAGCTATGGAGTTCCTTATTTAAGTGTTTTAAATCTTCGTCAACATTGCAGTCTTTATACTTTTTCATGCACAGATCATTGTGGACGCCTCTTAAAGTGCACACTATTGATTCCTCTAACTAGAACTCATGTTGGTCTTGTCAATCTTAGCAAGGTAATTTAAAGCACCTTATATTTGATTGTATGTGTATTCAGAGTTATTGGAATGACATATGGCTATTAATGGTAGATGTATTCCGTCTTTCTGGTTCATTGTCCTACAAGTATGTGGTACTTAAAAAGACCAATGTTTTAAAGGTGTTCTTAAACCTAATGAATGTACGTACCCTTATTAATCCCATGCTGTCTTTAGCATTAAAAGTAAATTTCCTGCATTGGAAATCCTTATATAAAGTTACTTACCAAGAATGGTGGAATTTGTTGTTGCAAACTTACAAGTGTGAAACTTATTTTGCTAAAAAGTCATTCCGTTTTGTATGTGCAAAAATGGTCTCCACTTGTATCTTATTTTAAAGATGTTTAGTGTAGTATGCTATGTTAGCATGCAATACAGCAAATCAGCAAGCTATGGCTTATGCGTGAAACACGCTTTGTCGCATATCCTCTTTTTTTTTCCTTCCCCTTCTTTATTGTCTTTTAGACAACTATGTACAGTGTTCCTCGCTTCAAGACTGTTATTCATGGTCTTACCTGTATATTGAAAATCAATAAAAATGCTGAGACAAAAAAAAAGTAAGAAGGATAAGTCAGGGACAGACGCAAACAGGTCACAACTCGGCTGTCACAAGAATGCACTGACACCAGCTCAATCTGTCCAGAGTAGCCGCAGTAGTGCTATTCCTCCCCACCCCAGAGCCAGTGCGAGCAGGTCTTAAAGCTTTGGTTATTTCACCTAGTTTCTGGGTCTGCTCCGGCTTCCCTCGCCGCGTCTTGCTCTTTCTCGCTGCAGCAGCTTTCGAACGGGTACGAGCATGGTGCAGGCACACAGCAAACCAGCCGGCACTGTTTCTCCCGAAAATGAATGGGTCGCCTTTAGTGCTCACGGCGCCAATGGCTCTCGCAGAAGCGTCTCTTCTTTCTTACGTGGGCCACACGGAACTCTCATTCCGGTGCCTGGAAGAACTCACACAGAGGTAACCGTTGAAGTGCGTCCTGCCGCTCTCCCCCGCTCGCCCCAGGACGCCGGCAATAGCAACAGCAAACAGTGCATGACCCATCCCAGACCTCTTATTGCCCACAGCCTGAAGGTCGTCAGGACCGCGGAACTGTCCGCCCCGCTTCCATTGGTCGGATGTGGAATTCTTTCACAGACCATTGGCTGTGAGCAGTGGAGACGCCAAGCTTTTATTGCGTCACTAAGGAAGAAGACGGAGACAAACAGGAAAGTTGGGTTTGGTAGGTTGGAGCCGTTGCTCAGAGGATAAGCGTGTTGCTCGCGCCCTTCCCCCTTCTTGCAGTCAGTCATACACAGCTGAGCTCGCCCTCTTCACGTCACACGCTGGCTGTTCTTCCCCACCCCCACGCTCTACCTCTTACAAACCTCCTTGTGCTGCTGTTATGTGCTTCTCTCCTCCCCTCACGTATCACTTCACTGGCATGCTCGCCCTTTTACCCATCACTACTAGCACGAGCTTCCCACTACTGCCGCCGCCCTCCTTCCAACCAACTCATAAAGACCTCTGCTCTCTCACCATAGGCAGGCTTCCACTTCTTACCTTCTCTGGGAGAGTAGAGGAGAGGGAACGGGAGGGCGTGCCTAAGGGACGCTCCTGTCAAAATTGACAGGCAGATGGCACTTTAGAGACTAATGAATTTATTGACGTATAAAACTGACAGAGCAGGAGGCACCTTATAAACTAACCAATTGATTAAGGCAGGAGCTTTTGAGGACTTGAGTCCACTTTGTCAGATGCAACATCTGATAAAGTGGACTCTAGTCTTTGAAAACTCATGCATCAATAAATTGGTTCATTTGTTACAGCTCCACAGGACCACCTGGGAAGGTATACACAAAAAAATATTAACCTGAGTTCTGGCAATTTTAAATACTGTATTTCACAAGAATTTTCAAAATAGTCGCTCTAGCAGTTTGTTTTCATCGTTTTTAATTCAGGTTTTACTTATTTGTCATAGAAGGTCTATGGAGCTTTGTACATTTCCGTTTCTGCTATTACATAACGACGTGGCCCACAAGCAGGGGCGTAGCCAGACCTCACCAGGAGGAGGGGGGTCCAGAGCCTAAGGTGGGGGGGCACATTTTAGCCCATCTCCCCCAGCCACTGCAAGGTACCTTTGCTGGTGGGGGTCCCCAACCCCCACCAGCCTTAGTCTTCTTCAGAGCCTTTCTCCAGTGCGTTCGTTCACTTCACTGATCTGTATTGTGAGTCCTGATGTTACGTGCAGGACGTCAGGACTCACAGCAGGGGCGTATCTGCGTGGGGCCTCAGGGGCCTGGGCCCCCGCAAATTTTGCCCTGGACCCCCTTCCCGCCATCAACCCTCCCCCGCTGCCGTTGCTTACCTTTGCTGGTGGGGGGCCCCAGCCAGCCGAGGTCCGCTTCCACCTGCCACTGCCTTAAAAACTACTTCTTCAGCCGGCGGGGGACCCCAAACCCCCGCCAGCCGCCCCGAGGTGTTTAAAATTCATCTTCGGCCTCCGTTGCCATGCTGCTGTTGATAGGAGCTGTTGAATCCACTTCGGAGTCTGACGTCGCAGCACGTACAACGACGTCAGACTCCGAAGTGGATTCAACAGCTCCTATCAACAGCAGCACGGCCACGGAGGCCGAAGATGAACTTTAAACACCTCGGGGCAGCTGGCGGGGGTTTGGGGTCCCCCGCCGGCTGAAGAAGTAGTTTTTAAGGCAGCGGCAGGTGGAAGCGGACCTCGGCTGGCGGGGGTTGGGGCCCCCCGCCAGCAAAGGTAAGCAACGGCAGCAGGGGAGGGTTGGCGACGGGAGGGGGTGGAGAGAGTCATTGGTGGCGGTGGGGGCTCTGACAATGGCGGGGGGGTCGGTGGCGGCGGGGGGGGGGGGGGCTAAAATGTGCCCCCTCCCTCTGGCTCTGGTCCCCCCTACCGCCGGAGTCCAGATACGCCCCTGACTCACAGCACAGATCAGCGAAGTGAGCAAACGCGCTGAAGACCAAGGCTAGAGGGGGTTGGGGACCCCTGCCAGCAAAGGTACCTTGCAGTGGGGGAGGGTCAACGGGGGGGGGGGGGTCAAAAGTGGAGGGGACCCGGACTAAATCTGTGGGGGCCCATGGCCCCACCTAGCTCCGCCCCCACCTGCAAGGGATTGTACTGACATGAATGCAGCCCTCTATGTGTAAAGGTTGCCCACCCCTGGTCTATAAGGTGCTGCCTGACTCTGTCAAGTTTGTTAAACCAGACTAATTCAGCCACCCCTTTTAACATTCCTGCCCATCTCTCCTTCCTCTCACCTTCTAAGCAGGTCCATGTCTGCTCTTGCTTTGTTCTGCAGGAAGCACTAACGTGCTACCGCAAGGGGCGTAGCTACGGGTGGGCCTGGATGGGCCCAGGCCCACCCAGTTTTGTCTCAGGCCCATCCTCACCTTCTCCCATCCCCGCCATAGCACTGCCTCCTGTCCTGCACTTCACGGTCTCTGTCTCCCATCCTCGTGGCAGCGCTTTCAATTTGCTATCAGCGCTGCCTGCCTGACAGCTGACAGACACGGCGCGACGTCCTCCTACTCTGGGGCCTTCCCTCTGCCGCGTTGATTCAACTTCCTGTTTACACAAGGCGGATTGCACGCGGCAGAGGGAAGGTCCCGGAGCAGGACGTCGCGCCGTGTCTGTCAGCTGTCAGTGCCGATAGAGCGCTGCCGCGGGGGTGGGAGACGGAGACCATGAAGTGCAGGAGAGGAGGCAGCGCCACGGTGGGAGAAGGTGATTGGAGGCAGCGCCGATAACTTTAAATGTGCTGGACCGTGTGTGTGTGGGGGGGTTGTAGTACCCACCAACCCGCTGGCCCACCCAAAAATTGTCTTCTGGCTACGCCACTGGCTACCACAGGTTAAAATGCACTACCGCAGGGCATGCTCAGGCATCCCATGGTAGTTTTTTTCGTGTGTGTGCTACCCACACGGAGGCTTTACAAAAAGCAAAGAGGGGAGCAAGGATTCAGCAATTGAGCAAGAGGGTGTCATAGCTGCTGGCGCCATGCCCCATCTCACCTGCCCACATGGGGGCATCGGAGTCTGTCTCCATAGTTCCTTCTGGGGTCTGGGCTGCCATTCTGGGGTGGCAGGATGCTCACGGTGCCCTGAAGGGGGAGCAAGCCATGCCTGTACTGTGACACTGTGGCTGCTTGGGGCCGGCTCCTCTAGGTGTGTGTACCATGCGGCAGCACCAGGAAACTGGTAGGGAACTCCACTTACAGTCTTCCTGCATTTAAGGCAGGTCCAGACTCCTTTCTAGTGCCATAGAAACAGGTCTCCTTGTGTGACTTGGTTAATTGATCCAGTGTTCCAGCTTATCAGTCGTGCTTCTGCTTAACTCCAGACTAGTGTTCCAGCTTGTTTCCAGTCATGCTTCAGCTTGTCCCCAAGTCACTTCTTCCATCTTGTTCCCAGTTGTGCTTCAGCTTTGTCTCCAGTCCAACTTTGTTTCAGAAAGCTTCCTATGTAGTTACCACAGTTTTAACACTGTTTTACCACGGGTTAGCAATGCAAAAAGTGTTTCAGCATGGGTGTTAACTTGCACGGAAATCCTGAGTGCACACCACATTAAAAGTAATGTAAATATGATGTTTAGCCATTCTGCGGCATTTTGGCCATGCAGGAAAAATTTTACCAAGTCCAGGACAGCGTAGAAGGTTGGTTGAGCAGAGTGAGTGTCTAACAGCACCCTTTCTCTCCTCCCATCCCAACCACCCTGCCCTGGATATCTTTTTACATTGGCCCCCTTCCTTCCTTCTTCCCCCTGACATGACAACCCAATGATCCAACCATCTTGACCTACACTTCAAATGCTTTTGACCTTCTTCCTTCCCCCAACCCAGCCCCTCTTTCCCCGACTAAAAAAAAAAAAAATTAAACCCTGGTATCTAGTGGCACCCCCTATCCACTTGACCCCCTCTTCCAGGTACCTCCTACCCCTCCTGACTCAATCCCCCCCCCCCCCCACTCCCTGATGTTTAGTGGCAACCCCTTCACAAAAAAGATCCTTGGTGTCTAGTGGCACCTACTACCCATCTGACCCCTTCCCCTGGCACCCCCAACTGCTCCACCATCCTACCTTAAGAGGCAGGAGTGATGCCCACTTGCTTCTACTTTTGTCTCCACTGTCCTGAAATATGGCAGGGCACAACCCTGAGGAAGCACTGGGTGGGGTCTTTCTGCCATATAAGTGAAAAATTCTCTTGTATGACAGACTGGCCCCACCCAGGGAAGAGTCAGGTGGACAGAGAGGGGTCAATAGACACCAAGGATTTTTTTTTAGTCACGGGAGGGAAGGAGGGGTACCACTAGACACTAGAGATGGTTTTTTAAAAGTCGGGGTGGGGTCAAAGGTACCTGAAAGAAGGGTCAGGTGGATGGGGAGGTGCCATTAGACACCAGGGATTTTTTTTTTTAGTTGGGAAGGTGGTGCTGCTAGACACCAGGGAATGGGATTATTTTGAGTCGGGGAGGGAAGGGGAGTCCCTGGAGGATGGGAGGGTGGATGTATGGGGTGCCAGGAGACACTAAGTTTTAATTTTTTGTAGTCTGAGATGGGGGGGGGGGGTCAAGTCTTTGGGTCAGGAGCTGATACAGATACTAGCGCCTTAGCACTAGTATGGTTTTTAAATGTCATCCTATCAGTTCTTGAACCGATGACCACTCATCCAATATAATAAAACGCACCGTGAACATTCTGAGGACAAAGATTCTGAAGTCACAGCACACGATAAAGGGTTCATGGTTTCATGGTGGTGAAGCCATCCGACATAACACGGACCTATCAGAAGGGACCTATCAGAAGGGGCTTGCCCACTAACAAAGCAGAACTGTTACCAGGCAACGGAATGCGACATAGAACTCACCTATCAGAAGAAAAAAACAGAAGAAGGGAGGAGCATTCAGCTGTAGAATGCCTCATTGTCTGAGCAGCACAGAGAGCAGACGAACGCCGCTGGAAAAAGAGAATATCCCAGCACTGGGTTTGTACACAAATATTGTTGTTGGACCCGGGGAAACAGGAGTACAGCGTGCCCCTCGCCATCTGCAACGTGCGCCGCCACCTGCAAAAATTAAACCCGACCTAGCCTGCATCACAGACTGACCCAGGCGGGGGGGACTCCTCCCCAGCCTAGGATTCGGTAGAGACTGGCTGGCAAACTGCTTGAATATACAAAACCGCTAACTCCTTCAATATACAAAACCGGAGGCAACAAAGAAAAAAAAAAGAAGCGTGCCCCTCGCCATCTGCCACGTGTGCCGCCACCTGCAAAAATTAAACCCGACCTAGCCTGCATCACAGACTGACCCAGGCGGGGGAGGAGTAGGGAAACACGCGGAGCCTAGGATTCGGTACAGACTGGCTGGCAAACTGCTTGATATACAAAACCAGAGGCAACAAAGAAAAAAAAACATTATCACGCACGTGCCCTAACTGGAATACCTCCCCCCCTTCACCTTCTCACGAACCAAGCAACCCAGGATGTGCAAAACCATCCCCCGCCTGAAAAAACCCGTCACCCACCTCGAGGATGCACACACCGCGCTGCTTCCCGCTGCGCATTCGTCCTGCATTCCTCCTGCATCGTTCCTACGCTGCTGCCCTATAACGAACCGAAAGAGTGGCGTACTCTCCCTTCCGCAAACCACACCACCCAAAACAAGACGCCGCTGCTTGCCACAAGGACCAAAAATACCGTTAAAACCGACTGCCCCAGACAGTGCTGCTCTCCCGCCAACCAACAAAAAACATCCCCGGCATAAGGCAACTCCTAACCCATCTCAAGGATTCCCCGACCTCAATCACCCCGGGAAAAGACAGCGCCGCTTCATACAGTGCTTTTCTCTTCAAAGGAAAAACTACAGGAGAAAAAAAAAAACTACATGCTAGCACCCGTTTCATTTGTTTCGGAAACGGGCCTTTTTTACTAGTAGTAACATAGTAGATGACGGCAGAAAAAGACCTGCACGGTCCATCCAGTCTGCCCAAGAAATGTGCCACTTTTTTGTGTATACCTTACCTTGATTTGTACCTGTCTTTTAGAGGGCACAGACCATACAAGTCTGCCCAGCACTATCCCCGCCTCCCACTACCGGCTCTGTTATCCAATCTCGACTAAGCTCCTGAGGATCCATTTCTTAGGAGCTTAGCCGAGATTGGATAACAGAGCCGGTAGTGGGAGGCGGGGCTGGTGGTTGAGAGGCAGGGATAGTGCTGGGCAGCCTTATACGGTCTGTGCCAGAGCCGATGGTGGGAGGCGGGGGATAGTGCTGGGCAGACTTGTATGGTCTGTGCCCTGAAAAAGAGAGGTACAAATCAAGGTAAGGTATACACAAAAAGTGGCACATTTCTTGGGCAGACTGGATGGACCGTGCAGGTCTTTTTCTGCCGTCATCTACTATGTTACTATGAGTGGTCATCGGTTCAAGGATGACATTTAAAAACCATACTAGTGCTAAGGCACTAGTATCTGTATCAGCTCCTGACCCAAAGACTTGACCCCCCCATCTCTGACTACTCAGGCCCTGACAGGAAGCATGACATTTTGCAATGAGCTGCGGATTACTGCCATGATTTTAATGTGGCAGTAATTTGCACGCTCATTGATTACAGAATGCCATGTTAGTTTTGCAGTGATAATTTTGCAGTACTAGAGCCATGGCTCTACTGTGAGGTTTCCTGCATTGGCCCCACAATTTGCGAGGCAATATACCTCTTGCTCCTCCCTCAACCTCCATCCACAGGTTCTTGTCACTGCTTTCTACTGCTACTACTCTGCTGTTTCCTTGGGCTCACATAGACCAGTGCCCTCACTGCTATCTCCTGTACAATATAATGGGAACACGATATTTTTATTTTTGTGAAGAAGGGAACAAGTGTAACTCTCTATTCCTCCCTCAGTTCAATCCCTACCCCGTAGTTCCCTACCCATATCAGAGCTGCCAAGGGAAAACATTTTTTTAAAGGGAGACTATCAGTTCATTTTATTTGGATGCCACCACAACTTCCCCTCCCCTTTCCCGATCCTTCCAGTGATAGCAGGGTTGGAAGAGAAGAGCAGATCCCAGCTGCCCCACCACACACACAACTGACTCAACCCAATAATATATGTCTCAGCCAGTACTAATTGGGCTGGGTTAGTTACGATGGGCAGCTGATTTTGTTGAAACTAAAGTCTACCATCAACCTCCTCTGGATTTACAGCCTGGTGATCAAAGGTAAATGCGGGCGCTAGTGGCCACTAGCTCCTTTAGTTGCCCGCATTTACCTGTGCCCCCATGATCATCGGGCTGTGCTTGTATTTCACACACAGAAGGAGTGACACCAGCTGCACATACTACAGCAGGACATGTTTATCCACTCCAAACCTAGCTAAGGTAATATTCAAGCACCTTTCTGACCTCATGTGCAACTTTCTTTAAATTAGCCTCCTTATTTTCTAACTCCTGTTACTCTATTTTACCTATCTATATGTTCCATCTTTGCTTACGCCCTGTGCTGTCAGTTAAAATGTTTTATTGCGTATTGTGTTGACACCAGGGGCGTAGCCAGACTTCGGCGGGAGGGGAGTCCAGACCCCGAGGTGAGGGGGCACATTTTAGACCCCCCTGCCATTGCTAACCCCCCCCCCCCAACTTTGACCTCCCCCCCCCCCCCCGCAATTGCCGACCCCCCCTGCCAACAACCCGATGATCCCCCTCCCGCTGCCACCTACCTTTGCTGGCGGGGGACCCCAACCCCCGCCAGCCGAGCCGAGGTCCTCTTCTTCCCAATCCCGCGAAAGGCTTCGTTCTAGTCTGACGTCCTGCATGTTGTACGTGCAGGACATCAGACTAGAACGAAACCTTGCGCGGGATTTGGAAGAAGAGGATCTCGGCTCAGCTGGCGGGGATTGGGGTCCCCCGCCAGCAAAGGTAGGCAGCAGCGGGAGAGGGGGTCATCGGGTCGTCGGCAGGGGGGTCCAGGGGAAATCTACAGGGCCCAGGCCCCCGTGGCCCCATACTGGCTACACCCCTGGTTGACACTGTAATGTAGCATACTATGCCATACTTTGTATCAGTGGCGTAGCTACGTGGGGCCTGAGGGGGCCTGGGCCCCCATACATTCCAGCCTGGACCACCCTCCCGGCGAACCCGTCCCCGCCGCTGCCTACCTTCACTTTTGCTGGCGGGGTACCCCACTCCCTGCCAGCCGGCGTCCTCTCCGTCCTGCTCCTGCTCTTGTTGCATGCATTGCTGACGTCCTGCACATTGTACGTGCGACGTCAGACTCGGAGAACAGAACTCTGTTCTCTGAGTCTGACATCCTGCCAATGCATGCAACAAGAGCAGGAGCAGGACGGAGAGGACGCTGGTTGGCGGGGAGTGGGGTACCCTGCCAGCAAAAGTGAAGGTAGGCGGCGGCGGGGGAGGGTTCACAGCGGGAGGGGGGTCGGAAAAGACGTGGGGGGGGGGGCGGCAATGGCGGCGGGGGGACGGCGCCGGGGGAGGGCTAAAATGTGCCCCCTCCCCTCGGGCTTTGGACCCCCCTCCCATGGAAGTCTGGCTACGCCCCTGCTTTGTATTGTTATATGAATATTTTTACTGCTGTAATTGTCTATTGCTTATCTTTAACTTATTCTTGCTGTACATTGCCTTGAGTGAATTCCTTCGAAAAGGTGGTAAATAAATTCTATTAAATAAATAATCTAGAACTTGCACTGACGGGGAACCCCTGAAGGGAGTTTGGTTTCAAAATTTAACGGGTGAAATTAGTCTATATGACTCTGGATGTCTGGGGTCCCACCCGGTTTGGGCAGTACAATAGTGTGAGCCATGTTCAAAGTTTCTGGAAGGGCTTCCAAGTCCAGCAATGCATTAAACATATCAGGGAGAGGCATAAACACCTCCTCACCCATCATTTTGTAGAATTCTGGGTGCTTTAAATAATGGACTTTGTTTAATGGCTCATTCAACTTCACTGCTGTCTATTGGGAGTCAACTTGGGTAAAAGCAAACTTTCTAGCTACAGGTGACCTTGTAAGTACTGCTGTTCATTAAAACTGTAATGAGAGAACACCAGTACTGCTGTCAGCTGTGGTTCATTGTTTCCTTACCATGACTAGGAGCCCTACACTGTCTTATACCTTCTTGCAACTCATGTTAGGTGCTTTATTAGGGCAGCCTTCCAGCAGTATCTCGTGCATAAGAGTAATTTTTTACCGTTAACCCACTTTTACTCTATTGGTTATTGTAAATCAAAAGTGGTAAATGCAAATAAGAAATGGAATGGGAAACTGATGTCTTTCAACTGGCTTCATATTTTTCTATACTGTCAGTTAATTCTCTGCAGACATAGTTTTGTATGTGTGTGTTGCAGAAAGTGAGCATGAAAAAGGATCATTTCCACAATGATATCTTAAGGAGCCTGACAGTGAAAGGGAAGCAAAATCCAGTGCCCATGTTCCCTTGAGCAGGGTGTTCTTTGTTAGATAAGGACCTGGCATACCCGATTCTAAGGCTGTTTACTCTGTTAGGCTTCTGTCTGACACAGAGCAGTTCTTCTACATAGCTCTGGTAAGTGTGCCAACTGTTTGGAAAAGACAGATACATAAATAATAAATATTTAATAGTCTCTGAGGGGCCCTTTTACTAAGCCGCGTAAGGGTCTATGCGCGCCCAATGTACGCCAAAATGGAGTTATTGCCTGATTACTATGTGGCCCTTGCAGTAATTTCATTTTTGGGATGCGTGCCCAAGAAATATTTTTTATTTTCTGGTGCGCGTCAGCTACGTGCGCCAAGTGGCATTTGGTGCATGTAGGTCACTACCGCCTGGTTACTGCGTGAGACTTTACCGCTAGGTCAACGGCTGGTGGTAAAGTCTCAGACCCAAAATGGACGTGCGGCAATTTTTTTGGCAAAAATTTTTTAAAGGCATTTTTTGCATGTGCGCTGACAAATAATTCTGCGTGCGCCCAAAACACATGTCTACACTACTGCAGGCCATTTTTCAGTGTGCCTTAGTAAAAGGACCCCTGAATCTTTCTGTCACAGTACCAGAGGCTAACTAGGGGGCCCTTTTACTAAGCAGCGGTAAAAAGTGGCCTGCGGTAGTGCAAGTGCATCTTTTGGGCGCATGCCGGGTCATTTTGTACTGCGTCTAGAAAAAAGGGCCTTTTTTAAAGGGTCAGAAAATGGACGTGCGTGACATGAGGGGAAAAGCAGCCACAGGGCAGACAATGCGGCGGAGAATAGCGCTGGAGGAAGGCTTCTAGGCGGGGCTTGGGGACACCTGCCATCCAAACTAGAGGCCCCGAAGCCCCCATGTCTGCTCCTCCCCAGCCTGTAAGGGGGGCCCGGCGCCAGAGTTTTCTCTTTCTTGCTCCTGTCGGTTGCGATCACCCAGGTCCTGTCAGGAGCAGGAGAAAGACAGACCCGATGCCAGGTCCCCCTTCCTGGAGGCCAGGCCTGGTGGATCTTGCTCCTCTCCCACCCCTCCTCTCGGCAGCCCTGGACTAGACGCACAAAACCTAACGAGCCCACAACTTGCGTTTTAAACTGGTTCCAGCCAGTTTAAAACGCAAGTAGTTTACCCGGGGCATGCACTAAGGGCATTTTCCCTGCCACAGTAGCAGGCAACGAAAACGGAATGCAAATGATTCAAAAGCTGTTATAATGAGCTGCACTACCGTTGCAGCCCATTATAATGAGATGCAACTATCGTTTTTTTTTCCGATTCCCTTACCGTAGGAACCCTAACGGGAGGTCTGCACCTCTCGTTAGGGCTCCTGTGAGGGAATCGGAAAGGAAAAGGGCCCCCCAAAAAGGTAAAAAAGAAAAAAAAAAAAAGCAGGGAGCGCATGTGAGGGGCGTCCTTTAAGGACGTACTCTCCCTGCGCTTGGTGAGAGACGGGGTTTTTTTCGCAGTTTTTGTCTTCGCTGCGCCCACTTACCCCTCCACAGCAAAGTTTTTCTATTTTCCTGGTTGCCGGAGAATCAGGACATCCCTTTAGATTAGGCTCCTCTTCCTGGTCTCTTCAGCCAATCAGAGCACGTTTCGCTGACAACAGCCAGCTAAGCCCGCTTTGATTGGCTGAAGAGACCAGGAAGAGGAGCCTAATCAAAAGGGACGTCCCGATTCTCCGACTTAGGTACCGAAGAATAGAGAATGCAAGTGAGCTACAACGAGTAGCTCATTTGCATTCCCTATCGTTGATGCATTCCCGTTCCTACCGATTCGCTATGGAATCCGTAGGGAACGGGAATTACCGACGTCTTTAGTGCATCTTGCTCTTAGTTAGCACCATGCATTATGCTGTGACATAGTTTCAGTATTTTCAATTGCTGGTTCACTTATGTGGATTGCGTTACCTGGTCAGAGCCGCGCTTGAGTACTAGTATTTTACAATTTAAGAAAAATGTTAATGCAGCTTTCTGTGTAGGTTTTTTTTGCTTGAAAGGGACTGTATTAATGGAGAGAGTATATGACCGCACTGTGAAGGAAAATATATATGGCAGTACTTTTTGTCTGCTGTTGTGTATTGGTTGTAAGTTTTACCAATAAATAAATAAATAACATAAATAAATAAGGGACACTTTTACTAAAGGGTTGGTATGTGGAAAAAAGCCTTGCCACAACGCCAATCTGGAACTACCACCAGGCTACTGCAGGAGCCCGGTGGTAGTTCTCACCCTCAGCATGCACCATTTCCGGCACTGCTCTGCCCCCCCCCCCCCAAAACAAATAGCTGCACGGTAAGTCCGTTTACTTACCGCATGGCCATTTCTTTTTAAGACAAATAAAGACAGTCTTTACCCGCTGCGGTAAAAAGGGGGCCTCAGCATGCATCAAAAACAGAAGGGGATGTCCTTGAAGCATTTAGCGAAACATGTCCCAGTCAGATTTAAACTCCCCTAAGCTGACACCACAGTAAACACCAACATTCAGATGAGTAAAAATTTTTTGATTGATAAGATTTAAATTTGGATATTTATAATATATAGTAAAGTTTTTTCAAAGGGAAGGGAGGTGGGTTGGAGACTAGTGATGATTCTGATGTGTAATCTGTCGTGATTGAAAAAACATATGATCATAGCGTGACACCCCTGATTGCCCAATTATGTGTTTTTGTGGGGATCATTCTGGGAAGAATGATATTCAATATTATAATTATTGAGTTTAATTATTAAAAGCTTGGGAGGGGGCACAGGCACCTGAAAGGTAATGGGGGGAGGGGGAGAACAAGATAATAGTTCACAAAATTATTTACGGAGAGCCCCGGGATATATGACAGACCTCGTTGACCTGCCAACTGAAAACACCACACGATCAGCACGTTCATACCTAAATCTCATTATCCAAGCAGCAAAGGACTCAAATACAAATCAACTTACGCATCCAGCTTTTCCTAGTTAAGCGCACAACTATGGAACGCACTGCCTAAAGTAGTAAAAACTAGGGTCGACCACTTAAATTTTCAAAAGGTCCCTAAAAAACTAACCTGCATCAGAAAGGCATACCCCACCGACCCAACATAAATAACCTGACACTTGCAAAATAACGAAACCAAAGACCATAATGGACATATCCTAACTCTTCATCTTTCTCTCATAAGTTCCCCCAATGTATTCACCATACTTGAACCTCTTTCTACCATAATCTCACCTTGCATTTGTTCATACCGGAACTGCAAACGCTGTTACCGTACTATGTAGACCACATTGAGTCTGCAAATAGGTGGAAAATGTGGGATAAATGTAATAAATAATAAAGGTTTTACCAACATCACCTAATATCCTTGCACTGCTCTGATCACTTATCATAGAGATCTTAAATTTGTGTGTGTATTGATTGGGAGCCGTGTAATTTAAAAAATAATGGAGAAACTAATGAATGTCTGGGATACCAAAAGAGGATCCTAGCGGTCATATTCTGAGTATCTGAAGCCACTGCATAAGATGTCACAGCTAAATTGAGTTTCTTAAGAACTGGGGTCACAATAGAATGACATAAACAAGAAGGAACCCAGCCCCTTCTCAATGACTCATTGACAATTTATAATGAGTACTTAATAATATCATTATTAAGCATTCATTATAACAAGTGATGGGTTTGAGCCATACAGTGCATTTTTCTAGCAAAAAAGGTGCCGGTACTCAAAATGCCAGGCCACCCTTCCAGTGGTGTTCCTAAGCGGGGGGAGCGGTAGGTGCGGTCCGCCCTGGGTGCACGCCGCTGGGGGGGGTGCCTCGCGCGCCTGTCCTCCGTTGTTCCATGCTTCTTCTCTGCCCCGGAACAGGTTTACTTCCTGTTCCGGGGCAGAGAAGAATATGGAACAACGGAGGACAGGCCGCGAGGCACCCCACCCCCCAGCGGCGTGCACCCGGGGGGGGGGTTTCCTTCGCAGCGGGTGTCCTTTCGCCGGGGGGGGGGGGGGTGGGGGGTGGGGGGGGTGGGGTTCCACGCTGCACCCAGGGGGCGTGGCGCATCAGCGATCCGCCCCGGGTGTCAGCCCCCTAGGAACGCCACTGCAACCCTTCAGGGTGGGGTGATCACTGAGGGATCCACCCCACAATAGCCAGGCCCCCTGCAGCCAATCACAGAATCTATGACAGGCAGAATTGGTGTGTCATATATGGGGAATATGGTCAATTTTAGCAGACATAGAAAAGGTGCCGGTACTCAGTACCCCCAAGTAGCCCCTCAAAAAAAAAGTCCCGGGACCATATAAGGTAATAAGTGACCTTAGTAGATGTGAAAACTTAGAAAAAGTGTTAGAGATGGTCCATTGATGATGTATAATCAACATTTTCAAATTTCTCAGCAGAAACAGTCAAAGTAGCAACACCAGAGACTTAGATGGAACTAGAACATAAACCCACTGTCGTTTTTTGTAAACCAGCCTTTGCCCAATCAGTTTTCTCAGTGAAAAAGTCTGCCAGCCTCTCACAGCCCAGCATGTCAGAAGTCTGAACTTCACATTCAGCAGAAGCTTTTGTTATTCGCAGCAGGAAAAACTCAGAAGGATTATGATCTGTGGCAAGAATGAAGTGTGGAGTTGCCTCAGGTATCGGCTTTGCCCCCCTTTTGTTTAATATGGTTTTGTGCCATTTGCGGAGTATCTTTCGGGTGTGTAGGTACTCATCTTATCTATAACCCAGATGATATATTTTTTTTTTGTTACATTTGTACCCCGCGCTTTCCCACTCATGGCAGGCTCAATGCGGCAGGCAATGGAGGGTTAAGTGACTTGCCCAGAGTCACAAGGAGCTGCTGTGCTGGAATCGAACTCAGTTCCTCAGTTCCCCAGGACCAAAGTCCACCACCCTAACCAGTAGGCCACTCCTCCACTATTTAGGATGTGGTCCCCTTGGGGGATAATGTTGAGGCAGGAATGTGGAATCCGAATGCCTGTCTGGCTGAAGTCATGTTTGTAGTTAATAAATAGCTGTTTGGTGGTGAATACAGGGAAAACGTACATTTGGGGGTTGGGGTTAGTGGATTGGGGGAGTTTGGGAATATTATCAGAGCTAGACAGCCAGGTTGTTAAGATTAACTTGGAGGTGGCTAGTGTTGAGGTTAGGCTGGATTGTGGCTTCTTGATGAAAAAGCAGATGAATCAGATCATATGTAGCTCCTATTTAAGACGAGTTAGTGGTGTCACCTGTGGACTTTTATAGACTTAGCCATAGTAACATAGTAGGTGACGGCAGAAAAAAGACCTGCACGGTCCATCCAGTCTGCCCAACAAGATAAACTCATATGTGCTACTTCTTGTGTATACCTTACCTTGATTTGTATCTGCCATTTTCAGGGCACAGACCGTAGAAGTCTTGCCCAGAACTAGCCCCCACCACCCAAACACCAGCCCCACCTCCCAATCTCGGCTAAGCTTCTGAGGATCCATTCCTTCTGCACAGGATTCCTTTATGTTTATCCCACGCATGCTTGAATTCCGCTACCGTTTTCATCTCCACCACCTCCCGCGGGAGGGCATTCCAAATATCTACCACTCTCTCCGTGAAAAATACTTCCTGACATTTTTCTTGAGTCTGCCCCCCTTCACTCTCATATCATGTTCTCTCGTTCTACCGCCCTCCCAATCTCCGGAAAAGGTTCGTTTGCGGATTAATACCTTTCAAATATTGAACGTCTGTATCATATCACCCCTGTCCTCCTTTCCTCCAGGGTATACACGTTCATGGTCCGCAAGTCTCTCCTCATACGTCTTGTAACGCAAATCCCATACCATTCTTGTAGCTTTTCTTTGCACCGCTTCCATTTTTATTACATCCTTAGCAAGGTACGGCCTCCAGAACTGAACACAATACTCTAGGGGGCCTCACCAACGACTTATACAGGGGCATCAACACCTCTTTTCTTCTGCTGGTCACACCTCTCTCTATACAGCCTAGCAACCTTCTGGCTACGACCACCGCCTTTGTCACACTGTTTCGTCGCCTTCAGATCCTCAGATACTATCACCCCAAGATCTCTCTCCCCGTCCGTAACTATCAGACTCTCCCCGCCTAACACATACTTCTCCCGTGGATTTCTACTCCATAAGTGCATTAGACTTAGCCATGATGCAGACTGTGGTGCTAGACTTCCTGCTTTGTGCTTTTGATTACTGTAATGCCTTATATATTGGAGTACCATGAAGGTCGGTGAAGAAAGTCCTTGGACACTCCCAACACCATTCAAATGAATGGCGTTGGGAGTGTCCAAGGACAGTGTGAGTGTTGTTTGCATATTATGGGATCTACATTAGCTGCCAGTTTGGGAAAGGGCAATGTTTAAATTGTTAACCCCGACCTTTCCTGTGTTGAGGGGAGCAGAGCATAAGTGCATGGTGAATCAGCTTTGTTATAGTCAGGGGTGTTGGCTTTTAGAGTCTGTGGTACTGGATGTATGCTACCGATCATAACGTTTTTCAGTAGCTGTCCCTGAATGTGGTTGTCGGGTCTCCCTTCGAGGTCCAGGCCCCCTCCCTCTGAGTTTTGCCTCGTCGGGGTTACGGCTTTTGACTAGTAACCACTTGTAACCACTCGCCTCCACCTACCCTCCTCTCCTCCTTCCTGTACACATTAATTGATTTGATTTGATTTGCTTACTTTATTTCTTGTCTATTAGATTGTAAGCTCTTTGAGCAGGGACTGTCTTTCTTCTATGTTTGTGCAGCGCTGCGTACGCCTTGTAGCGCTATAGAAATGCTAAATAGTAGTAGTAGTAGTACTAATTGGGTTTCTGCTAGGTACTTGTGACCTGGATTGGCCACTGTTGAAAACAGGATACTGGGCTAGATGGACCATTGGTCTGACCCAGTATGGCTATTCTTATGTCCTTATGAGAATGTTTTGTTCCAAAAGAAGAGGTCAGTCTGACAACACTGTAGTTTGGCAATCCCAATGTCATAAAAATCTATGCATTTTTTCTTAGATATTAAGCTATTACTGTTTTAGAAATGTTCAGTGGGCTGCAGAGAGAGAGAGAGAGAGAGAGAGAGAGAGAGAGATGTCATTTTAATGTGAGCATAGATTTCCAAAATGCACAGCAGTCTGGAGCAGACCAGGATATTTTTGGGATCCTCTGGGCTTGATGATATGCAATTGAAAACTTTTTCTGTATTGCCATCCAGTGGTAAGAAGCATTATTACCACAATAACTGGTGCAAATTCATACAATGCTGGTTGTTAGTTTCCTTTCTCCTTATAAGCTGCTTTTTCAGCCACTACAGACAAACTTTATGTGAGTAATAACATTTAATTATCATTTTCTAGCATGCAATGCCAAGTAGGCAAAGCATGATTAACCACTTGGTTGGCCCCCATGTCAAATACATTTTAAACCCTTACAACAGTTGAACTGTAGTACTTTTAGCTTTTACAGCCAATCACGTCATATTAGCAAAGCTAATGTTGCATCTTCCCTTTCCCTCCACCTATGGAGAGTTATATTCAGGTACTGTAGGCATTTATTTATTTAATTGTGTATTTAGTCCGCTCTACCAATAACGCCCAGAGCAGGTTATAAGAAAACACATGTGAATGTAGTTACTAAAAATACAGAGGGCTTACAATCTAAGCCATGGAAGAGTTAAGTGACTTGCCCAAAGTCACAAGGAGCAGCAGTGGGACTTGAGCACTGGCTTACTTCATTCTTACCTGCTTCTCTAACCACAAGACCACTTCTTCACTTATTATATTTTATGTATAATTATTGTAATGTATATTGTCTACTGGGATCTTGGTTTCTTTTAGGGAAATGTGGAATATAAATACATTGAATTTCATTTGTCAGTAGCGAGGAAATGGCAGCACTTAACTGGGCAGTGGTGCTGAATATCCCCTCTGACCACTGCGGTACTATCTGGGACCGGAGCCTGGCTAGAGCAAGGAGTTATGCAGGCACCAGCGGGATTCAGTGCCGGCGCCTGCATAGCTAATCAGATAAGTAGGACCACTTAGGGGTCCTTTTATTAAGCCATGTAGGCGCCTACGTGTGCCCAATGCACGTCAATTTGGAATTACCACCCGGCTACCACGTGGCACGGGCAGTAATTTTTGGTGCATCCACTACATGCGCCGGGAAAATTTTTTTCCAGCGCACGGCACTAACCAGGCGGTAAAAGGCATCGTACGTAAATTGACCATTACCACCCGGTTAACGTGTGAGACCTTACCGCTAAGTGAATGAGTGGCAGTAAGATCTCATATCCAAAAAGGACGTGTGCCAATTTTAATTTTGCCGCATGTCCATTTTTGGCAAAAAATGGCCTTTTTTACAGGTGCGCTGAAAATGGATCTGTGTCTACACTAGCGCAGGCCATTTTTCAGCGCACCTTAGTAAAAGGACCCCTTAAATAGCAGTCCTGTCTTTGCCTGGCTATGTGGATATGTTATGGAATACTAGTCTTATATACATAATTCTGGGTACTACTGCTGACCCTAATATTGAATGCCGGTACCCAGATATCAAGGTCTAAATTAACTGGCAATTTATTCAAAATATTCTAATCTGTCTTCAACTAGGCAGAGTACATAATAACATACATAATAAATTAACCAGACAAACAAACTGTTCATAATCAGTTCACATTAGAAAAAGGTAAGCCCCACACTTTGACAAAAAGGTGTGTTTTTAAAGCTTTCCTGAACTGCTCCACATTCCTATATAACCTCAAAAGCCCAGGCCCTTTTCATAATGTAGGCCCCACAATGGAAAATACTGCATTTATAAAAATGCTGACCACCACTGGCTCAATATTGATCTAAAAGTTTTAAAACAGGAGGTCATGCTGTGAGGTTCAAAGGAGTAATGAAGAGGAAATATTCCTTCACAGAATTCTGGATGCATGGAACAGCCTCCTATATCAGGTGACACATTTAGTTCTCATTTTCAAAGCACATAGACTTACAAAGTTATGCAGAGGCATTTTTTAAAGCACTTAGGGGTCCTTTTACTAAGCTGCGGTAAAAAGTGGCCTGTGGTAGTGTGGGCACATGTTTTTGGCGTTCACCGGGCCACGTTTTACCACATCAGGGGAAAAGGGCATTTTTAATGGTCAGGGAAATCGGCATGCGCTAAATTTAATACTAGTGCACGCCTATTTACGGCCTGAGGCCTTACCGCCACTTATTGATCTAGCGGAAAGGGCTCACGTGCTACACATGCAGTAACCGTTCGGCGCGTGCCAAATGCAGATTACCTCCAGAAACGCCAAATGAGGTAGAAAATACAAAAATTATTTCTACCACCAGAATGAGTGAGCGCCAAATCTGAAATTACCACCAGGGGGCATGCTAGCCTGTCTGTAGCCTCATTTTGGCGCACGGCACACCTCATGCGCATAGGCCCTATTGCAGCTTAGTAAAAGGGCCTCTTAGACTTATAAAGTTCCAGAATAACCTATGCAACTTTGTAAGTCTGTGGTTTGAAAATGAGCCTCCATGTGTTCCTTTGTATGATATGATATTTTTATTTATTTATTTGCTGCATTTGTATCCCACATTTTTCCACCTATTTGCAGGCTCAATGTGGCTTACATATGTACAATGATCTACAAACATCTGGGTCAGTATGGTCTTTTAACTGTAGAATCACCAGTAAGAAGCAATGCTGTGCATGTGGATGACAAGCTATGTGGTGATAGAGTTGGGGGTGGTGGGTTTTGGGTGGATTTTGGAGGGCTCAGCAGAGGTGTGTCCTGGGAGCATTTATATGAAGTCCACAGCTGTGCCCTCTAGGGTGCCCCATTGTTCTCCTGGGATGTCTAGAGGACCAGTCTGCTAAAAATGCTGACCTCTCCAACATCCTAATGGCTTGATTTTCTACGTTTTTCACGTATTTTTTTCTTAAATGACCTGAAAATATAAATGCACAGAGTGCAAAACCTTGTTGCAAACAGTATTTTTGAAAAAAAAAAAAAGATAGACATTACGCTTTTTCAAAAATGGTTACATTTGCTATTCGGATTTGGGACGTTTAGTGCAAAACATCTAAAGTCAGATGTCATATTGATTATGCCCTCCACATCAGTGGTGTAGCCATGGTGGGCCTGAGCCCCCCCCCCCCCAATTTGGGTTCAGGGCCCCCCAAAGTCTGCTGGTTTGGCTGGTTGGGGTCCCCAAACCCCCACAAGAATCTTTCCTGTGGCATATTTGCCACTGTGCAGCCTACCCTGCTTTCCCCCTCCCCAGTCCACATGCTTGGAAGCTCACACATGCTCATTTCACTAAAACCGAGCATGTACATGGGGAGGGGAAAGTAGGGCAGGCAATGCGGCGGTGAATATTGCCGCAGGAAAGCTTCTGGCAGGGCTTGGGACCCTGCCAGTCCAGGAATGTGGGTTTGTGGTGGGGGTTGAGAGTGGTGGGGAAGCGGGGCAAAATGTGCCTCCCTCACTTTGGGCTCATGCCCCCTCCCAAATCAAGGTCTGGCTACACCACATCAGCTAAAAGGTAAAGAAAGAACCATCTTCAGTTCATAGCTTCAACCTACACTTGGGGGCAGATGCACAAAACTTTAACAACCCTTTACCGACCATTTTGCAAAGAAATCGCCAACCGTTTCTTGTACTAAAGCCCATTTTTCGACGACCGTAGCAGCTAACGAAAATGGAATGCAGATGAGCAATCAGTGTAGAAACCCTTTTCAAATGACATGCACTAACCTTTTCCGATTGGTTTAACGAAAGACAACGCCGAGAAATGTAACGACAGGTCTGTACCTGTCGTTAGGGCTCTCGGCTAAAGAACTGTAATGTCAAACACAAAAAAGAACCAATTGCAGCGTAGACGATACGCGAGACGCGCTGTGATTGGACAAAAACACGTTGCACCTGTATTTTTGCTTTTAATAAAGCTTATAGAAAACGTGTCATAACCACGTTCATATAGCACGTGCATAACATACGCAGTAAATTTACGTGCAGCAGTTATGGCAGCCAGAGGAAGAAAGCCTAACTTTGCAGATATGGATGTCCTCTGGCTCGCTAACTTTTCATCATAAACGAAAAGCGTCTTTTCCCCCGCGCAGGGAGAAGGAGGAATATCGGGCGGATGGACAAGGGCTGGGAGACTCTGCAACGCCTCTTTAATAAGCGTTCCTCCTTTCCCAGATCTGTAAGTTGGCAGTATATAGGGCTCTACACACAAGGGGGTGGGGGCGGTCATCCTATTCACAGAGGGTGTCCGTTCGTGGGGGGCCGGGGGGGCACACCGTTGGGGGCAGGGCGCATCGGAGATCCGTCCCTGTTGTCTGCCCCCCCTATGAACAACACTCATTACATATAACAGATTTTTGCATGTGCATGAAAAACAAAGGTGGTCCAGTTACTGACATCGACAGTGCATGCCTATTTCCAGTTTTTAATGTACATCTGATTTCCCTTTTTTTGGGTTTACAGGTTGAGGAGCTAAAAAAAAGGGCGCAGGCGTTGCGCAAGGACCACCGAATGGCTAAAGAGGTGAAGGCCAACCTTGACAACAGCCCAGGTATTGGTTCATTTGACATGAGTCTGCCACATTACAGGTTTGATAGTGGCCTTGTGCTTTTATGTGATAGACAATGTTTGTCCGTGCAGAATTGTCATTCTGATGAGGACGAGGAGCAGGAGGAGGAGGAGGAGGAGCAGGAGGATGACATCGTTGGAGGGTCCCTGGCTGCTGTCGCACCTCCCCGCCCTTCCGCTCCTACCCCTGGTCCCCACCTCCTGCCTTATGCCCGTTGCCGTCCCGGCCCCTCCTCAGGTCTCCAGCCCCCCCCTAAGAGATCCCGCCAGTCCATTGTCTTGCGCCTCCCTGCTCCCAGGTATGGCCCTTCCCACCTTTCCTCTCCTCCTCCCCGTCTACATTCCAGTCCCCCTGTCACCCCACCCCAGGCGCAAAGTCCCACCAGCCCTCCTGTTTCCCCCGCTTCCCCCCTCCGCCGCAGTCCCACCAGCCCCCTGTTTCCCCCGCTTCCCCCCCTCCGCCGCATAGTCCCACCAGCCCCCCTGTTTCCCCGCTTCCCCCCCTCCGCCGCATAGTCCCACCAGCCCTCCTAGTACCTCCTTTACGCTCCCCATCTGACCTCCCTCCCTCTTTCCCTAAGCCGTCCCATCCCATCCACCTCCGCAGAGATGTTCCAGATGCACGAACAGGGTGAGTTACCAAAGTCTGCGGCATGACTCATCTCTAGCCTCGTTATACTTGTCAATTTTTTGCTGATGTCTCTGCCGCCGCGTGCACCTGTAAGCGCTCTATTAAGGTTCATAATAATAATGTAGGCTATTATTGCATATCACTGTGTGTTTCTGTTTTACAGCAGTTCGTGGTGATGTTTTCTGACAGTTCTTCCATTGTCTTTTGTAACAGGTGCCATTGTGGACCTCACAGGGGAGGACAACAGTGATGTCCCCTCACTACCGACCACCCCCCCCCCCCCACCACCCAAACTATGAACCGCAGTGTCTCTCCCATGCCCCCTCCTCCGACTGTAACCCGTGGGACATGTACCTTCCCCACTCCCACCCGCGACCGAAGCACCTCCACCACTCTCCCCACTGTGCAAGATCAGGCCACATCTCCCCATATCCCGCTCGCCCTGATCAACCTTCCCCCCCACGAGCTGCAAGAAATGGCACAGACCCTGCACATGGGAGGGCAGGCATTGGAAGACCTCTCCCGGGTTGTCCTGTACCTGTCCTCCCTTGTGCAGCGCCTTGAGGTCTGTCCGCGTCTTTTTCCTTGTTCTACCCATTGTAAATCTACCACTGTTTAGTTTTATCTGTTCACAATTTATATTATCTGCTGTTCACAATTTATATTATATTTGTTATTATATTATATGTTATATAAAAGCTATGTTTTTTAAACTATGTCCTCTGTGTCTTGGTATCATAATTGTGTTGGGGGTTCTTGACAGACATACGGTGAATGAAACGGCAGTGTGCTCCGCTTCCTTGGTAAGAATTATGTAGCTGGGGATTTGTTGTTTGCGGTTGGCCGCGTACAAGTGGACGTCACAAATGTGCGCTGTGTTACACGCGAGACAGGGTTGCTTTGCGGCGCATATGTGTGACGTACACACAGTGCGCGACGGAAACGAACGGCGGATCCTCTTTTGGGTTTTTGTTGTGCCGCTGCAATAACGAAATGGATGGTGGTTTTTTCCTGGCACAGTTGGACTTTTGCCCTGACATGGTTTATGATCACGTCACTGACAGGCAGGGACAGGATCAAAGGGGACCCGATGTTGAACAGCTTCCCCCACTGTTCCCTCGCCGGCTCCCAAGGCCACGTGTGTTTCGAACACGGCTGGTGCTAGATCAGATATCGGACAGGAAAATCATTGATGACTACCGCCTATCAAGAACAGCCATTTATGAGCTATATCAGGAAATTAGAGAGGATATTGATCCTACCACTGCAAGATCTCACGCAGTACCTGGCATAGTCAAGCTGCTGACTGTTCTGCAGTTTCTTGCAACAGGGACATTCCAGCATGTATTAGGGGGGAACAGTGGCGTTGACCAGTCCACTGTTTCGCGACATCTTACACAGGTACAACTCTTTTTTTGGGAATTCCCAGTCCCCCAGCCACTGCACACCACCAATGTGTTCCCTTTCCCACCTCCTACCTCCTAAAAAATGTTTGCTTTCCATTACTGCATTGCCAATACACACCTTTCACATATATGTTTCAGGTTCTGCGCGCACTTAAAAAGTGCGTCCGTAAGCACATTGCTTTCCCAATGGGGGTAGAGGAGCATAGGAAGATCAAGACCGGATTTTTCAAGATCGCTGGTATGCCTAACGTCCTGGGAGCTATTGACTGCACACATGTTGCCTTCACCCCCCCCCGATCAAGAGATGCAATACCGCAACCGCAAGATGGGATACTCGTTGAATGTGCAGGCGGTGTGCGATGCTAGCCTTAAGATCCTGGATGTTGTCACACGTTATCCTGGCAGCTGTCATGACTCCTACATTTTGTCAACAGTGCGCTGGGGAGAAGTTTGCCGAGGGGCGGATTGCCCAAGGATGGCTTCTTGGTAAGTGCCCGTTATTCATAAAACACAGGGGTTCAGGGTGGTTGCATTTTCAAGGTAGCATGGCAGTGTCTCTACTACTTGCGCTATAGCCGTGATTCTGCTGAGTGCACTTTGCTAAACTAAAATCTCTTTCAGTAGGACATGTTAGGGCACATCAACAAATATGCAGAAGAAAAAACTTTTACCATGATTACAATTTATTGTTGTCTGCATTCAGGGGATGCAGGTTATGGATCCAAAACATGGCTACTGACACCTATACCGATCCCCCGTTCTGATGCTGAGAAGCGGTACAACGAGTCACACATCTCGACCAGATGTACGATCGAGCGTACTTTTGGAGTACTGAAGAGCAGGTTTCGCTGTCTGCACATTTCCGGTGGATCCCTTCAATATTCCCCAGAGAAGGTTGCTGATATAGTGCTTGTATGCTGTATGCTTCATAACATAGCGCTGAGGCATAACCTTGACATTGACATCGACATTGTAGTCCCTCCTGAACTTGACATAACCCCCTTGGCCACCGGATCTGACGTAAGCAGGGGCAATGCTGTGCGCAGGCAGGTGATCAGGGAATGGTTTTCGCAACCCCGCGAGGCACTGTAGCCACGTTACAGTTATATGGTTTAACAAACAGTTTGCATATGTGCAGAGAACCGCATCCTTGTGCGTCATCGAATTGGGTGCTAATCATTTAAATGTTTTAAATGTTGGTGGACAGGTCACACATGCCCTTACCGTCACTTTTTAAAAAGTGAAAGTTATATTCCCGCCGTGAAGGTGTAACATGTGAACGCCGAACCAGCATTGCCCTTGCAGCCCTGTGGAAATGTTTTTGGGTTCTTATTGTTGGTAATGTCAACAATAGCATTAACATTTGCACGATAACAATGTGCTCTAGTCTATAATTGCAATAAAATACCATCTGTTTTTAATCTACCCCTCTGTGTACCCCCTGGGATCCTTCCACACGGAGGTGTACAGAGGGTCTGTTCTTCTATGATCTTGTGGACCGCCTCCCTAAATTCCTGTGAGACCCCTTCCCGTGGGTATTGCTGTTGGGGAGGCATCAGAAGGCGCAGTTCAAGTGTAATTCCCATGACCACAGCTCTCTGTCCTTTTGGGTCAAAAAGAATCTTTGGCCATTTCCGTTTTAGCTATTGCAAGTGATTGTGCAATTTCCCTTTTTGTAAACAACTGTTTTTTTCTTTTATAAAGATATCTTAATATGGACATATCAGTGTCATATCATCCTATAATCTGGGTGCCATCTTATAGAAAGACAAACTCCATTTTAAAAACCAAACTTTATCCATTTTTGTCCATTATTCCTACATCATAGGTGCTACATTCAATTTGAAAGTTGTACCAGGTTTTGTTGAGGAGCAAGAAGAAAGCTATTCTGTCTTTCTCACAACCTACAACCCTCCCTTCATGGTCTCTACTGATATGCGGTTAACAAATGTTCCCTTTTTTGTTGTGCTTGGCCATTTATTCAAGGTCCACGGACTGTCAGCATGTGACCATTTTAATTTTTACATAAGCTGTTAAACATGGAGGAAAATAATACCTTCAAATGAATAAGCTTTGATTCTTTATTATAACATACATCAACAAAGAAAGAACGTGTCCATATGATGTTAGGTATACATACGTTGCCAGAAAGCCAAACACATAAAATGCTTACATAATTCAAGAAACCAATTCCAACAATACCAATTAATACCTTCAAATGAATAGGCGTTGATTTTTTATTACAGCATACGTGCAAAAAAAATTTGAAATCGTCTCCATAAGATGTTACCCACACATACAAGGCCTGGAAGCCAAGCACAGAGAATGCTTATTTCTACATATTACAAACGAGGTAGAACCCATGCACCGGCAAGCAGGTAGAGTGTCCTCTAGTTTCTTAGCGCTGGAACACAGGATGCTGCTGCTGTCTCTCTGCATCTATGCGAAAATAAAAGTAATGTTGAGAATTCTAACTTTTTCAGTGTGCTCTAATGGGGAGGTTCTGAAGGGGGATGGGAACATCAGTATCACCCAGGAAATGCACAACGACACAGAAGTTTACACGTGAGCAATGCATTCTTCAACATTGTTTCGTAGTACATATCTGTACACCTGAAGGACAGAGCAGTGGTAGCCGTGTCATGGTATGGATAGAAATGGAACAAAATAATAGATGCCAACATGAAACTCACCATGCATAGTATGCCCGCCAAACGTGGGAGGAACAAAGGGGTCTCCTGCTGTTCTGTGGCTGCAAGGGAAATGCAAAACAAAACTCGCAATGTAAAACAGAAACGTTACAGTTACACATTATGATACCAAACACTTGCAGTTTGGACAGTAGAAATTGTATAACAAAGAAGTGAAACATTAAGTCTGCGAACATTAGATTCCAGTATATTTGTATGCCATACTTACAAATGAGAGGGTGTGTGCCACACAGGGGTGGTAAAGGGGGTTGTCCTGATGTCCCGTTGTCCTGTCAGTGGCGTACTGTGGCACAGCCTGTGTTAAGAAACAATAATTGAACAGTCAAGTAAACGTGGCCCCGCACCGAGGTATATATTCTATATGGGCCGGCTAACGGCAAACACATCGTAACGCGTGACACTTACTCATGGAAGGGGTCCCTGGAGACAATGGTTTGCCCCGCGGCGGCTGCAAAAAGGAAGCACAACAATACGTGGCACAGTGAATAAAAGATAAAATAGCAGAAACAGAAGAAGCACCGAAAATTTATACGTACTTTCAAGAGGTGTACTACCGGTATGAGCTGTATGAGCGGAGTGAGTCATGTTGTAGAAGGAAGGGAGCGTAGAAGGAACAGTTGTCGTCCTCCGTGTAGAACAATAATTATATGTAACATTTGTGCGCATGCATGTGTAGGATTGGACTGGATTTCACAAACAGCACCAATACTTACCTGAATGCGAATGGTTTATAGCCCAGGGCAGTCCCGACGTAGATGCTGAAATGATATAAGGGGAAAAGAGGAGACACATTAGATGAACACATAAATAGTAACCGGGGTTTTTTGGGGGGGGTAATAAACGAGGAAAAAATACCACTAGCGGCGCGAGAGCTGCATGCAGAGTCATCACGCGATATGTCAAGCTCCTTCCCCCCGAGCTCCTGCCGATACTGCTGGCCATACTCTCTCATGCACAGCTCACGGAGATGGGTGTTGTCTGTTCCATAAGGGCGTTGTTTTTTTCCATAACGGCATACATTTTCTCCAAGAGGGCAATGGTCTTATCTGATTGTGCGCTGGTGCTCTCCATCACCTTCTGCACCTGCGCACATATTGCGTTAGAGGAACGCTCGAGACCCTCTGCCACTTTTCCTAGCAGAGAATGTATGCCGTCATTCCACTTGCCCTGCATCTCCCACAAACGACGACGAGCCTGCCATTCTTCCATGGGCGTTCTGCGCGGACGGGCCGTGGACATCTGCGTAGCGGCAGAAATGGGGGTGGCATGACCATCCAATGGGGGTGTGACATCAAGTAGGTGTAGTGTGACTGTTTCATCGTCATCCACCTCATCTCCCCCCTGTGTCGGCGTCAACAAACAAACACCTAAAAATAGAAAGTAGAAAAGGGAGAACTGCAACGAAGTTACACAAATGTTCTCATCTTGCCACAACATACAATCAGAAGAAAGTACACACGTGATTCCGCTCCATCGGGTTGCGTGGGACATGGTGTTGCAGGCCCTGGTGAAAATGTTGAGAATGTTAAATCTCCCTGTACCGGACGTCGTGTGGCACATGGTGTTGCTGAGGGGATATAAGATTTACAACCTATGGTGTAATTTGCAATGTAGGCTTCAATCGCCTTAAAAAGCCAAAAGAAGGAAAGGAAACAACCAGCAGTTCGGTCACAATACTTACGCGGAACCACGTCACTACTAGCCGAGGAAGGGGAAGAGGTGACCCTCCTTGTTCCTAGCTGAGCAATGCCGAAAGAACAGGAAGGGGCAGAGGGGGGTTGGCTTCTCGCACACACTGTAATACAGGGAACAAAAGAACACACGCTCAATGGCCCTCAGTGTCTCCCACTATGGCAATACTTATGTACCTATTTTCCTTTCCAGCACACCGGCTGGACATCACAGCACAACTCACCACTGTCTGTGTCCTCTGGCGTGGGGCATGATAATGCGGACTCCTCCAGAGGTACACCTGTAAACATAGACAGAGAGGAGGTCGACACAAACAGTCCACAACGGAAGTTGTCACACACACACATATTCCATTGCTTGCGCAACATTAATCAAACTCACCTTCCAGCACACCACTGGCATCCTCCGACGTGTCGCCACCAGCAGGAAGTCCGACAACCTGCCTGACCAAGGGTGGACAACACAGCATCCTCCAGGGGGGTCAGCTCCACATCACATGGAGGACCACCCCCTGTACCCCTTGCATGTTCCCACTTCCGCTGTGCCTTCACTTTGACCATGCCCCTGAAGTCGTGCCAACGGTGCTTACATTGCTGTACAGTGCGCACACGCACACCCAGAGCATTCACCTCTGCCACGATGTTCCGCCATATCCTGTTCTTTTGTCCAACCGTCAGCCTGCCCTTCTTAAAAAGCCTCCCAAATTCGGCACATACACCACGAACCAACACCTCCAGCTCTTCTTCCGTAAATTTGGGAGCACGCTTCCGCTTACCATGCCCCTCACTGCCAACTGCCTCCTGGTCCTCACGCCACGAGACATTATCCTCCATTGCTTCCACAGACATAAAATTTTGCAGAAGTTAAGACCTAGAAATTGAACACATATCAATCCGCCACCACCCTGCCACACCGATAGAAATGAGAACTGGAAACCAGAAAGGTGAAAACAACAGAAAGGTAGCCACACACCACACACACGGACTACCTAACAGCAATAGGATGACATAAAAATCACATTGGTAAAGAACCATACGCTCACGTGAACTTCTTACCAAAATATTAACACGTGCAAGAAGGAAGGTGGCACACAAAGAACACCTAAAACCAAACACCATGAGGAAAAGACGTTAAACACTGCTAAATGGGATGAACAGCTGAATTTTTGCTAACAACATTTCACACTTACCCGTGCCTATAATTTTTTCCAGTGCAACTTAACAGGCGTCTTCCTCTGAACCGTAATTTATTATTGTTCACAGCTCCCAGGCGCGATTTGCAAAGCCACACTTGGAAGTATACAGGCAAAACGGTCACCCACTGCGAAAGACGAAAGAAAAAAAATAAGGTTAGCGCAAACAATAAAAAAAAAGTTATCACAGATACATTCTGCGATCATATCATTCCATCAAACTATTTTAGATGCTGATCCGAAGCAAACTGGACACATTTTCAGAAACCTTACCTCGGTTCCCAGCGGTGCTTTCTCGAAAAGCCAGCAAGCTGTCTGCACGGGTTTCCGATCTTCTATGCAGTTTCTTTCCTGCTTACAGTTTTGCTAAAGGTTATCAGGTGTCTCATACAGATTGAAAATCTGTATCTGAGGAAAATCTGCGTGAAATCAGCTCCGCTAGTACTCGGCAGGAACCATAAAACAAAACTGTGCAGCGACTTCTTTTTCAGTATCGACGCACGCCTATGACATCACAGGCGTGCGACAGCCACGCCTACAACACACGCTTTCCGAATAGACCAGTGCGCATGCGTTCCGTACGCTGCTACGGCAGCGTTTGCGAAAGTTTCGGGAATCAGGGGTTGCAATACCGCACCAAACTTTTTGGGGCTGTGTTTTTGGAGCATGCTTCGTTATTTGAGATTCGGTAAAGGTTTTAACGTTTCTGATTTTTTTACGTTTGTTTGATGCATCTACCCCTTGGTCCTTGTCCAAATGTCAGAGAAGATTAGATCCTGTTGATGTTTGATGCAGCCAGAGTTTTCTGCATGGACTGAGGCCTAAACAAATATTTAGGCACTCTCAAGTAGATGATTAGCAACAAATATTAAAGTCAGGGAGGGTAGATAATCTCATTTAAATCAGCAGTGTCTCCTACTCCCTGTGGAATTAAACTCTGTGTCTGCAGGAAAATTAACTTTAGGATGTAAAAGTCCACATAATGCGGGAGGGGGGTGGGGAAGGAGGAGAGTTTCCTAAAAGGTTTCACATTAGGAAAACAAAGAATCCGTTTTAATTAAACATAAACCAAGAAACGAGCACCTGTGAATGATGTCTTCCTTCATTCTTCTGTGATGACCATGCTTAAGGCAAGGGTGGCTAATGCAAGATTGTCTTGTCTAACAAATAAAGGGGCTCATTTTTGAAACAGAAAATGTATAAAAAGCAGCACAAAGTGGCTGATGAACTGTTTTTGTCCCAAACGTCCAAATTGCTATTTTCGAAAACCCATTTCAAAGATGTTTTCTATGCAATTCATCTGCAGTGTGTCCAAATCACAAGAGGGCATGTCGGGAGAGTGTTAGGGGTGGGATTGGGCGTTCCCAAAACTTGGATGTTTTTCCTGCCATCATGGAACAAAGCAAAAACGTTCAGGGTTAAAAGACGTTTTGGTCTACACCTGTTGCAATCAAGACATAAGTCACAAAAAGGTGCCCTAAATGACCAGATGACCACTGGAGGGATTAAGGCATGACCCCCTTACTCCGCCATTGGTCACTGACCTCCCTCCCACCTCCCAAAAATGTGAAAGAAACAGTAAACACCAGTTTCTTTGACAACTTCAGATGTTGTGGCCAGTCTTATTAGAGCAGCAAGCAGGTCCCTGGAGTAGCCTAGTGGTTGGTGCAGAGAACAGAGCCCGCCGGGCCACCCACCCCAACAGAGCCGTGCCTAGGGTCTCTGGCGCCCCCCTGCAGACTATCAGTTGGCCCCCCCCCCCCTGCAGACTATCAGTTGGCGGCGCGGCGCCCCCCCCCCCCCCCCCCGGTGAAAATGATCGCTCACCACTTGCCACACTGACAGGAATTGTCAGCAATATTCTTAGAAACAAATTGCTATACATTGCAAAATAAGATAGCAGATGTAAATTCTCAAAGTGGACATATTCCAAACACTAAAATGAAAATAAAATGATTTTTTTCTACCTTTGTTGTCTGGTGACTTTCTTTTTCTGATCATGCTGGCCCAGTATCTGATTCTGCTGCTATCTGTCCTCTTAACTCCGTTTCCAGGGCTTCCTTTCCATTTATTTCTTTCCTTTCCTCCTTTCTTCTTCATTTCTGGTCCTCAGCTTCTGCCTATTTTCTTCATCCATGTGCAGTTTTCTCCTCTCTTCTCTTTTTTCCCTCATTTCATCTCCTTCATCTTTCTTCCCTCCCCTCTATGTCCAGCAATTTCTCCTCTCTCCCTGAGCCCTGCCCTCCCAATCCATGCCCATCCATGCTCCTCTGTCCCCTGCCCCCTCCATTCATCCTTTTCCAGCAACTCCTCTCTCTCCCTGAGCCTGCCCTCCCAATCCATGCCCATCCATGCTCCTCTGTCCCCTGCCCCCTCCATTCATCCTTTTCCAGCAATTCCCCTCTCTCCCTGAGCCCTGCCCTCCCAATCCATGCCCATCCATCCTCCTCTGTCCCCTGCCCCCCCATTCATCCCTATCAAGCAATTCCCCTCTCTCCCTGAGCCCTGCCCTCCCAATCCATGCCCATCCATGCTCCTCTGTCCCCTGCCCCCTCCATTCATCCCTATCAAGCAATTCCCCTCTCTCCCTTCCATGACCCCCCCTCGCATCCATGCTCTCGTCTCTCCCCTCCCCCAGAAGAAGGCGGAACACAGCGAAGGGAAGGCTAGCGACGTCGGGAGCGCCGCCTCCTTCACTGACGCTGCGCTGCTGGAACCGCTACGGAGGTACATTTAAAAAGGAAAAAAAAGAAAAGGGATGTTGGGGGGAGGCGAGCGAGGTGAGCATGGTGCGGCGGCGCCCCCCAGAGGGAAGCGCCCCCCTGCCATGCTTACCTCGCTTACCGTGTTGGCACGGCCCTGCACCCCAACCACAAACTCTGCCCTCTCACCACCCAGAGGCCCTCCCTGAACCTATCATTAATAGCCCTGATGGTCTAGAGGTCTTTTCAGAACAGGAGTGATTCCAAGCTGCTCCTGCCCATACCAGCTCCACAGTCAAAATGGCTACCATAGCTTCCCATGGTAGCCTTGCAAGACTGCTATGGGAGATTGCCGCAGTCATTTGAGATTGGGGATTGCTCCTACCCATGCCAGCTCCATTTTCAAAATGATGCCGTGACTTCCTGTGGCAATCTTGCGAGGCTACCATGGGAAGTCATGGTAGCCATTTTGACTGTGGAGCTGGCATGGGCAGGAGCAGCTTTTCTGTTCTGAAAAGGCCTCTAGACCACCAGGGCTATTAATGATAGGTCCAGGGAGGGCCTCTGGGTGGTGAGAGGGTAGAGTTTGTGGTTGGGGGTGGGTGGCCCGGCAGGCTCTGTTCTCTGCTGGAGGAGGGCCAGGGGAAGCAATGGTTTCAGCTTTGGTTTTGGCTGAAACTGAGCATGAATTTTGACTTGGTTTTTTTTCCCCAAAACTGAAAACCCCGGTTTCAGTAGGTCTCTAGCCCAAACTGCGCCTATGTACGTATGTTATATCATTTGTAATCTATATGTGTACTTGCATACTCCACCTAAACTCCACCCCTGTGTTTGCACCATCATTTCCAGGCATGTACTTTTGTGCTGGTTAGTATTTTCTAAGAGGTCATTTATATATGTATGAGGCTACACCTGTGTGTAAATGACTAAAAAGCACCAAATTGAGCACATACTTGACTGTTTAAAATATATGCCCCCTTTAAAAAAATGACTCTCCATGTGTTTTATAAATTTTTCCACAATATGTGGACTTTCACTTTGTTTTAACGAAGACATTCCTGAGAGCAAGATTAAAGCAGTGCATGCCACAAGATCTGCATTTTCAAAATACTTTCTTTGGAATGGAAAAGGTACCCACAGATCTTCGCTGCTACTTTTTTCCTTTAAAAAAAAATTAGAATACTGATCTATCACTTATCTGTAGAACAACCAAAGCAGTCTTATATACTACCAGTGTGGGTTTTCTAGCGAAAAAAGGTGCCGGTACTCAAATGCCAGGCCACCCTTCAGAGGTGGGGTGATCACAATAGCCAGGCCCCCTGCAACCAGTCACAGAACCCTTGACAAGGCAGAATTGGTGTGTAGAGCCTGAGCTCTTTCATTAAAACTTTGGGTCCATGGGTCAATTTTAGCAGACAATGGAAACGGTGCCGGTACTCAGTACCCCCAAGTACCCCCTCAAAAAAAAAAAAAAGCCCTGCATATTACATACAGGTACTTTCTCTGTTCCTAGTGAGCTTACAGTCTGAGTTTTGTACCTGGGGCATTGGAGTGTTAAGTGACTTGCTCAGGATCACAAGGAGCTATAGTGGGAATTGAAACTGGTTCTTAGCCCACTATGCTAACCATTAGGCTACTCCTCCAAGCCCTAATTCAGTTTTTAAATGGAAAGTACTGGGTCCTTTTACTAAGCTGCGGTAAAAGGGGCCTGCGCTAGCATCAGTGCGTGTTTTTGACATGCGCTGATTTCCCCTTTAACTGGTGGGTAAAAAAAGCTGTCTTTTTTTCTGGAAAAGAAATGGCCGTGCGGTAAGTGAACCACTTGCCGCGCAGCCATTTCGGGAAGGGGGGAGCACTTACCATTCTCTGTCTGGGTGGGAGGTTAGTTGGATAAAAGCAGTTGTGGAAGTTGTGTTGAAAATGGCCCTGCAAAATTCTTTGCAAGATAAAATTCTAAAGTACTTAAAAGTGAAGGGGTGGTTGGGAGAGAATTGAACTCCCCCTAACCCTCTTGTTCATTACCTGGGGAGTGGAGGATAAGTGTGTGTTCTGCAGAAGTGAGAGGCAGGTTGGTGAGTGAAAGGATTGAACACTAAGAGGAATCCTTCCCTTCATTAATCACTAATGCCTTCTGTGGTATCAGGATTGCTACTCAGCTACTTTAACGACCTTGTGAGCTTAAAAAAAATTGAGAGTAAACTTCTTATGTGACATCATGTTCCATTTGTCCTTGAAATTATCATGTGGCTCTTAGGTTTACAAGTACTGCAGCTACCTTGTACTTCCTCTCTCTAGCTAGACACAAGGTTACATTTCCATGAAGCCTTACCTCCACGACTCTTTTCTCCATGGACATAGTCCAGGTTTATATAGGGGAGGACATAGAGAGTAGAGTGGGTCCTGTCATTCCTCCAGCTAGTAGGGGGTCTTTTAAGTACATACTTGTAGGAAAAAATAATATTATAAGCTCATGTTGACCATAAAAAGTCATAGGCGTAGTTTGACTGTTTCATTGGGGAGGGGAGGGGAAAGGATGGGCGGAGCATATTAGCATATTCATTTGCATATATACATATGCAAATGAATATGCTAATATGGAGGAAGGAATTGAAATTTACAGGCAAAATATCACAGATGCACATTTCAAAAAGCTGACATATTTCAATTAATAAATTCTGAATAAAATACTTTTATCTACCTTTGTTGTCTGATCATTTAGTTTTTCTATTCGCTTTGGTCCCAGTGTCTTCTGCTTTATGCAGTCTTCTTTCCAGTAGGCTTCCCTCTGCTCCCCACCCTCCCAGTCCCATCCATCTCTTGCTCCTTCCCTCTGCTCCCCACCCCTCCCAGTCCCACCCATCTCTTGCTCCTTCCCTCTGCTCCCCACCCCTCCCAGTCCCATCTATCTCTTGCTCCAAGCTCCCCACCCCCCCGTTCCATCCATCTTCCCTCTGCGGCCCCCCCCCCCCCGCGAGGTCCAGGATCGTGACTCCGTTTACCCCTATCTTCCCCCTCCCTCCGGCGCAGGCAACAGTCTTTTTCAGCTTTTCTGTGTTCCTGGCAGCGGTAGCGACGTACACGCTGCCTTCGGTCTGCCCCGGAAGCCTTCTCTTCAAGTTCCTGTTCCCACCTATGCGGGAACAGGAACTTGAAGAGAAGGCTTCGGGGCAGAGCCGAAGGCAGCGTGTACGTTGCTACCGCTGCCAGGAACGCTGAAAAAGACTGCTGCCTGCACCGGAGAGAGGGAGGAAGAGAGGGGGGTAGACGGACACGCTCCTCTCCGTCCGCTTGGCTTCCCTGCCCTCTCTGTCTGCGTCCCGCCCGAAAGGAAATGATGTCAGAGGAAGGTGGGACGCAGACAGAGAGGGCAGGGAAGCCAAGCGGACGGAGAGGAGCGTGTGCATGCTTGTTTTTTTTTTTTTTTTAACTACTGGCGCAGCGGTGCCTCGTCGTCGTTTGGGGGGCATTGCCCCCCCTTGCCCCCCCAGTCTACGCCCATGTAAAAAGTGTATGCAGAAAGAAGCATTAATACATCTAAGACAGGTAAAGGGAATGGGGCTTGATATACCGCCTTTCTGTGGTTTTTGTAACTACATTCAAAGCAGTTTACATGGTATATACAGGTGCTTATTCATACCTGGGGCAATGGAGGGTTAAGTGACTTGCCTAGAGTCACAAGGAGCTACAGTGGGAATTGAACCCAGTTCCCCAGGATCAGAGTCCACTGCACCAACCACTAGGCTACTCCTGTAAAGTGAAGGCTTTTATAATTAAGGCTTCTGATGTCAGTTTTTAAGTGATAAAGGGCCCTAAGCTGTGCTATTGACGTGCTAGCATTTTTAGCGCGCGCTAAAAATTAGCGTGCACTAACTCTAGAGACATCCATAGGAATATATGGGTGTCCAGGGGTGTAGCCAGACTTCGGTGGGAGGGAGGTCCAGAGCCCATGGTGAGGGGGCATATTTTAGCCTCCCGGTGCCGACCCTTTCCCGTCCCTTTCAACCCCTCCTCCCGCTGCTGGCAACCTTCCCCTGCCACTGCCAGGTACCTGTGCTGGCGGGGGTCCCCAACCCCCGCCAGCCGAAGTACCTTTCAGCACCGGTCTCTGAGTCCGGCACATTCGCTGATCTGGATTCTGTTTCTGTGAGTTCTGACTCAGAGACCGGTGCTGAAGAGGACCGGCTGGCGGGGGTTGGGGACCCCCGCCAGTAACGGTATCTGATGGCGGCAGTGGGGGAGGGTTGGCGGCGGTGGGAGGGGGGTGAAAGAAGGGGGGTCAGGGCTAAATCTGTGGGGGCCCAAGCCCCCGTGGCCCCACCTAACTACACCCCTGGGTGTCTCTAGCGTTTAGTATGCGCTAATTTTAGCGCACGCTAAAATCGCTAGCTTACCTTAGTAAACGGGCCAAAGACTGATAAAACACTAACCACGCAAAATAAATACATTTTTAAAACAGCGTTTTTGTTGATAAAAACTAGAAAAATCCCACTTCTCCAGTACACCGCCCCCTCCTCCTCCATGCCTGCCTTGGATACTCCTCTCTGTTTTTGGCCCCTTTCCATTGTTGATGACTCTACAGCTGCTCAAATATATGTATCTGATTCCACCGAAAAGGAGCCCAGTAATTGCACCTGTGGTGTGAAAACACAGACCTTTTTTTTTTGTACTCTCAAAGAACCTCTAATTAGCTTGAAAATAAGCATCTAAATTTGCAATCAGTACATAAGGCTTCTATTCTTAGGTGCTTATAATCGTGTAGTTCTTTTTGCGTCCCAGTTTTAATGTTTTCTCATTCTGAGATATGGTTCTCGTTATATATGTCAGCAGTTTGAAGGTAATTGTCAAACTGTCCAGATTGGGACATAGATCCTACATGCATTACCCACAGGCATTGCACTAAGTCTCAAAACTATAAATACATGATTACTTTGACTTACAAACTTGCCATGGGTACCTACATTTGTTGTTTGGAAGGAGCAGGTGTAGATTTGAAACTGCATGTTTTTCCTTATTCGATCCAGTGGTGTAGCCAAAAGACAATTTCTGGGTGGGCCCACATATTTCCTCTCTGCCCCCCAACATAAATTAATACCTTGGCTTCTGGGGAACCCCAAGTCTCATCAATTGAAGACACCCTCCCTCTGAAATCCCAGGATGTGGCTGACAGCAGCTGAGTTCCCAGCTGCCAGTACTGGCATCCCTCACATGCACAGTTCTCACCCATGAATTGAACATGCATGGGGTGCCGCTGACTGGCAGTGTTCTGAACATTAGGGGGTGCAGCAGAGAATGTTTTTAACTGATGGAGCTTTGGGATCCCCATCAGCTAATGGATTATGTGCACAGCTACTGAGTGGGCCTGAGCCTAAAATGGACAGGTCTAGGCCCACTCAGGCCTACCTGTAGTTAGGTGATCTAACTGTCCACAAGAACACCTCATGGTATGTTTGGTTCATAAGCGCGCGCACGCACGCACACACACACACAATTGGCTGTATCAAGGGAGAACAATTTTCAGGCAGTTGAATATGCATAAGATGCCTTTTACCCATGAAAACTGTTTTGAAAGCGTTCTAGCTAAGTGATTATACGTTAGTATTTTTTTAATACTCTAGTTGGATAGTCTCTTTATCATTTTATCCTAGTGCTGCACTTCACCTTGCCTCGGGGAAACCCATTATCGATAGCATCAGTGTCTCTCTTGTGCCTCGCCCATACAGGAGGGGTCTGTTCCAAAGTGAAGCTCAGCTATCAGTGACAAGACAGACTAGGCAGCCTTGGCCAAGTCACTTAACCCTCCATTGACTTGGGATGGCTAAAGGTGGTGCTGGCAACCTCATCCCACTTAGGGCCTGCCATGGAAACCATCACACTCTTGGCAGCTCCCATAAGCCCTCATAGCCTGTAAGTGAAGATAAAAAGTGTTCAGCAACACACTGAAGGCAAAAGGGAGGTTGATGGTGACAGGCAGTAGATTGTTATTTTTTTTTGTTACATTTGTACCCCACGCTTCCCACTCATGGCAGGCTCAATGTGGCTTACATATACAGGTACTTATTTGTACCTGGGGCAATGGAAGGTTAAGTGACTTGCCCAGAGTCACAAGGAGCTGCCCGTGCCAGAAGTGGGAATTGAACTCAGTTCCCCAGGACCAGAGTCCACCACCCTAACCACTAGGCCACTCCTTATAGCTTATAATGAGTTAAAAGCCCAGATTTTTATGTCCTTTCTTTTCAGCGCCAAATGTCTGATCATTTTAACTTCAAAAAAGTCTTTAACATTTTAAATTCTTCTGTGAGTATCCTTATCATGAAGTCATTGATGCAGTGGACTGCTGATACCTGGAAGCCTTTCTTGGGGTTGTTAGAGCTATGCTCGGCTATGAGGCAACTGCATGATAAATTAGCTGCTGAATGAGAGACACTTTTGTCTTTGTCCTGAAGTCCTCGCTTGTTAATGTTAGATTTTCCCCCATCTCTTTTGTGTATTGATTTTTAAAAATGTGTTATATAGTTCTACATTGTTAAATTTTGCTTTGCTCAGTAGTAGACCTATTAGCCAATTGTTCTTTGCAATAATCTTGGACTATTGTATTATATCTACTATAATAAAACTCACCCTCAACGTTCTGAGGACACTGACGTCAGTGAAGCCAAGCCACTGACTTCAGTTCTTTCAGGTTCGAAGGTTCGTGGTGGTGAAGCCATCGGGCCCTGCCCTCGCATCAAACGTCATGACATCGAGGACAGAGCAAACGTTGAGGGTGAGTTTTATTACTGTACCTGTGCTCCGCCCTCACGTCAAAACGCGATGACGTCGAGGGCGGCCCAGGAAAATCGCCACCCACACAGAGCTACGACAACGCTAACAATAACAGCGGCAGCGCACGAACCAGCTACAACGGCGATGAGCCACGTGGCGGCCCAGGAAAATTGCCATTGTTCTCCATATGTGAGTCCCCCCCCCCCCCCCAAAAAAAAAAAAGCTAGCGCCCGTTTCATTGCTCTGAGAAACAGGCCTTCTTTCCTAGTTAATTCATAATCCTTCTACATTGTATTTTGCATATGTGGATCATGAAGCTAAACAAAACAAAGAATTAAAATAAAAGCAAGTGATAGCCAGAAAACTAAGAGCAACAGAAAGAATAACTATAATGTGACAACATACAACACTGGGAAAGCAACTACCTTTCATATTTTCATTTCACAAGCCCTTGAAAGTTTGGATGACATGGTAAATCTATGTCATCCAAACCCTCTTAAAACACTTTCTATGATGAGGAAACCTCATCATAGAAGGGCAACCTTCGAAAGCTAATCAAGAAATGTATTAAGTTATGTCCAATAAAAAAGGTATCATCTTATTTTCTTTTTCATGTTTTATTTTGTTTGATTTCTATGATGAGGAAAGAAATGCTTCAGTCTTTGTATTGTGCTCTGAGTTCAGCCAGACAGTACTCAGAAATGTGTCCTGAGCTGCATTCAGAACCACCAAAGGAATATAAGAAGTACATTTGCTCTTTTCCGAGTGTAACTATATGAGTAGGTTGTGCTCATCAGTCACCAGCATAGGAGTTGTCATGGTGACCGCCAGGCCTCAAGAGTGTTAGAACCATTGTCTAGAAACAGTTCCAAGATGGAGCACAGGCGTCTAAGGGCCTGACTCACAAAGGCTTTCTGCCATTCTCTGTCGGGGGGGGGGGGGGGGGGGTAGTAGTGATTCAGGCCCTACAACTCATCTGGTCTTCCAAGATTATTTGGAACTAAATCGTGGTAACAAAGCTGAAGACCCCCACAGGGGAATGAGAGAATCCGCTTCCTCTGGCCAGGAGATAAGCATCCACAGGATGGGGTACAAAAAGGAACTAAGATGTAATTGACAACAACAAGCACTGTCAGGAAAACTGCAGACTAGTGGAGTCCCTCAGGAATCAGTGTTAAGACAATTAGTACAAATTTAACCCATGCATTTCTGTCTGAAATGTAGCCCAAGCAATTGAATAAATCTTAGTTCCTATTTTCCTTTGTGTGTATAAAAATAAAATGCTTATTCATGCCACCTGGACATAATTTAAGTATCTTACAAGTCTGTTTGCAGTTTCTCTGCCTCTTGAAAAAGAAAGAAGAAAAAAAACCCACCCCCAAACAAACAGAATTGAAGAGTGTTTTACCCTGCCGGTTCAAGTATTTCCCCAAAGTGATTAGCTATAAATGTGCCTCTTACTGAAGGTTTCCAGATTGCCATGGCAGGTGAGGAGTAGATTTGGTGGCAAGGATTAGCAAACTGTGCAATATGTTTATTGTTTTCATTCATGTTAGATTCTGTGGTATGTTTAGCTATAGGTCTACTTACTGGTCTACTCATCCCCACTTGGGAGTTAGAAAAAATTCAAGCAACAAGATATTCACCATTCCAAATGAAAAAAAAAAAAGCTGTCAAAAGACCCCATACAGCTGGAAAATCTTGAATATGCCTCTCTTTAGCATTTTTGAGACCTAATTCCTGGTGTGTATAATACATTATTAGCTTCATTTTGATATGCATGGGACTCATTACCGTTTTCAGACATCAGCGTTGTTCTGTTGATGTCAGCACCATTCAGGACAGGGCGGAAGAAGTGAACAGAGCATTCTGTGTGACATCTGTGCCAAGCATGGGCAACAAGCGAAAAAGCCTTGTCCACACATAGCCTCACTTTAATATGCCCTGCAACATGTACTTGTGCACCACAGGAAAAAATGGCAAAATAGTTTGAAAAAGATTAGGTAATGAGCTTGCTTGAAGGGGTAAAGGATGGCTTCATACTGGGTGTACTGGGAGAGTGGTGTAGAATTTTTACTTTTTCAAAAAGTACAAGACTAGGGGACACTCAAGGAAGTTATGATACCACTTTTAAAACAAACAGGAGAAACATTTTTTTTTTCATTCAATGAATAGTTAAATTCTGGAACTCATTGCTAGAGGATGAGGTATTAGCAGTTTGGGTTTTAAAAAAGTTTGGACAAGTTCCTGGAGGAAAAGTCCATAGTCTGCTATTGAGACAATCATGGGGAAGCCACTGCTTGTCCCTGGGATCAGTAGAATGAATGTTGCTACTATTTGGGATTCTAATTTCTGCTAGGTACTTGTGCCCTGGATTGGCCACTGCTGGAAGCAGGATACAGGGCTAGATGGACCATTGCTCTGACCCAGTATGGCTATTCTTATGAGAGAGACAAATCCAGGGCTTTTATTGTGCCGGTACACACTGGTATGGCATGCCGGCATCTTTTTAACCTGCTCCCTTTGGCATCACTATGGGGCTGATCCCATTTCCCTCCCACTACCTGCCTCTGAGAGTCCAGCCCCCAGCAGTAATCAGACAGTAAAAGTCCCGGCACCAGCGCTAACTTCAGCACTGAGGAGCCTTCAAGCCTATTCGCTTGTGGAAGCCCTCTTGGTACCACCCCTCTGACGCATACATGTTGGAGAGGGCAGAACCAACAGGGCCTTCTTCATGTGCGTGAAAAGGCTCCTCAGCGTTAGTGCTGGTGCCGGGCCTTGTACTGTCTGATCACTGCTGGAGGCTGGACTTTCAGAGGCAGGCAGTAGTAGGAGGAAGGTTCGAGGAGAAATACTAGACTTTGGTGGGAGGAGGAGAGAGAAGGGGCGATGTTGACTGGACCAAGGGAGATGAGAAACTAGAGAGAGTGGGTGTGACTGGATGGATGGGTGGTGGGAGGAAGAGAGTAGTGGACAGGAGGGGAAAGAGGAGAAATACTGGACTTTTGGGTGGAGGGAAAGAGAAGGGGCGATGTTGATTGGACTGAGGGAGGTGAGAAAATAGAGACAGTGGGTGAAACTGGATGGATGGAGAGGGAGAGATTAGGGGGAGAGAGAGAAATGATGGACAAGGATGGAGAGGAGGGAAGAGAGGAAGGAGCACATGGATGGAGAACAGCAGAAGGGAGAGAGAGGAGAAATGCTGGGCATGGATAGAAGGGAGGGGAGGTGGGGAAATGTTGGACGTATGGAGGGGAGGAAAGAGATGCACATAGATGGAGGAGGGGGAGGGGAGAAAGGATAAATGCTGGACATGGATGGAGGGAAGTGGAGATAGGAGAAATGCTAGACATGGATGGAGGGGAAGGTAAGAGAGAGGAAGGAGATGCACATGGATTGAGAGGAGGGGGCGAGGAAAAATGCTTGACATGGAGGAGGGGAAGAGAGAGGAAGGAAGTGCACATAGATGGAGAAAATAGGCAAAAGCTGGATGCACTCTATACCTCCTCCAGTCAAGTCCACAGAGCGACCAGCTTTTACTTATGGACGTAGGACAAGAAGTGAAGTAGAGTAAAGGAATAAATGGACAGGAGGCCCTGGAAACAGAGTTAAGAAAACAGATAGCAGCAGAACCAGAGACTGATCAGATGAACAAAGTCACCAGACAACAAAGATATAAATAATCATTTTATTTTCATTTTAGTGTTTGGAACATGTCAAATTTGAGAATTTACATCTGCTGTCTTATTTTGCATTGTTTTCCTGGTATTGTGCTGTATCCAGAGTCTGGCTTCTTATGATTTCAGGTTAACGTTTGCCTGTATTTGAAGAGGGGCTATCCCTGTTCTGCATGTGTGAGTGCAAGACCAAGAGGGGCATAATCAAACAGGAGCCCAAGTTTTCCTGAGGGCTTCCTCGCAGGACGTCCCGTGAAGGGCCGGAAACCCGTATTATTGAAACAAGATGGGCAGCCATTTTTCGTTTCGATAATAAGGTCGGGGACACCCAAATCTCCACATTTAGGTTGACCTTAGAGATGGTCATCCCTAGAGATGGTCATCTCCAATTTTTGGCGATAATGGAAACCGAAGATGCCCATCTCAGTAATGACCAAATCCAAGCTCTTTGGTCGTGGGAGGAGCCAGCATTCATAATGCACTGGTCCCCTTGACATGCCAGGACACCAACCGGGCACCCTAGGGGGCACTGCAGTGGACTTCAGAAAAAGCTCTCAGGTGCATAGCTCCCTTACCTTGTGTGCTGAGCCCCCCAAAACCCACTTCCCACAACTGTACACTACTACCATAGCCCTTAAGGATGAAGGGGGCACCTACATGTGAGTACAGTGGGTTTCTGGTAGGTTTTGGAGGGCTCACATTTACCACCACAAGTTTAACAGGTGGGGAGGGGCCTGGGTCCGCCTGCCTGAAGTGCACTGCAGTACACACTAAAACTGCTCCAGGGACCTGCATACTGCTGTCATGGAGATGGGTATGATATTTAAGGCTGGCATAGAGGCTGAAAAAAATATTTAAAAAACAATTTTTTTAGGGTGGGAGGGGTTAGTGACCACTGGGGGAGTAGGGGGAGGTCATCCCGGATTCCCTCCGGTGGTCATCTAGGGCACATTTTTGGGCTTGGTCATAAAAAAAAAAGGACCAAGTCAGCCAAATGTTTGTCAGGGACGCCCTTCTTTTTTCCATTATCGGCCGAGGACGCTCATGTGTTAAGCACACCCCAGTCCCGCCTTCGCTATGCTTCCGATACGCCCCCATGAACTTTGGTTGTCCCCGCGATGGAAAGCAGTTGAGGGTGCCTAAAATCAGCTTTCGATTATGCCGATTTGGGTGACCCTGAGAGAAGGACGCCCATCTCCTGATTTGTGTCGAAAGATGGGCGCCCTTCTCTTTTGAAAATGAGCCCACAAGTGTCTGAATAGGATCTGTTTGTTAGGTTCTGAGATTTTGGATTTGGCAAGACTGTTCTCCTTATTCCTGGTCTATGTGCTAATTTGGTTTGTGTCATTTGGGTGTACTGGAGCTGTAACAGCTTACAGAAATTATTTATAATGAAAAAATCACAAGTTATTTTCTGCTCCTGTACTGGTGTAATATTTTCAGTGATGCCTTTTTATATGCTCCATGGCTGATAAAATGGGTATGGCTGCTGTGGGTGTGGCTACTGTATGGGTGGAGCCATAAATTGTGACCCCACCCTAAGGTAAACTATAATGAGTACTCGTACATTTTTCCCCCTACAAAAAAGCATTGGACAAAACACCAAGCTTCTAACCCCTGGGGGTTATGTTAGACTGTCTTCCTCCTCTAGCTGCACCATTTCATTCACCCTTCAGGCACACTACAGAGTTCATTGTCCAGGCCAGTCTCCGAATGAAACACAGGGCTCGATATTCAGTTGGTGGTGATCGGTGTTTTGCTGACCACCACTGGTGTTATCCTAGGAAATTCAATGCCGGCCATGTCTTGGCTCCGGCATTGAATTTCCGGGTATACAGGTAAATGGAATCAGCGAAAACATTGCCAGTTATATGCAATTTTCAGCACTTAACCGGCTATGGTGAACTGCATAAAGATAGACGGTTTAATGTTGGGCACTAACCGGACATTTTGTAGATAGTAAGAAGTGGATGACTTACTGGAATCAGAAGGATGATTCTCACACTTTCGAAACTGCTACCAGTCACTGCTTAGAAGAGTGGAAACAGGAGCCATCTGTAACCTATAATCTGCTCTCTTGCTTGCCAAACAGGACTACTACATCCAGCTGACTAATTCTCTCAGCTCAAACCCTCGACTTCTCTTCGCCACAACTCTCTCCTCAAGGTGCCTCCACCCCAACTCCCCCCTCACTATCTCCCCAGACCCTAGCTGAGTTCTTCCACGACAAGGTTCAGAAGATAAACCTCGAATTCTCTACCAAACCACCCCCACCTTTCCCTCCCCTTGTCCGTTCCTCTATTTCCTTATCCCCTCCGTCCTTTTCCTCCTTTCCTGAAGTCACTGATGAAGAAACTTCACACATTAATTCCTCTACACATTAATTGATTTGTTTGCTTTATTTTTTGTCTACTAGATTGTAAGCTCTTTGAGCAGGGAATGTCTTTCTTCTATGTTTCTGCAGCGCTAGCGTACGCTTGTAGCGCTATAGAATGCTAAATAGTAGTAGTAGTAGTAGCCATTTGAGAGAACTAGTCCAGTTTTTCTATTTGTGAAGATCTGCATCATATGGAGAGGAACTTACACCGAGGAAAGTCACAGAGGGGAGTTTCTAAAGAATACACTGCTAGGAAGTTCAGAAGAACATATTCGTTCTTGTGATAAATTCTATAACGTAAATTATTGACTGTGTCTCAGATTTATTTTGTTCTGGATGAAGCTCACACAGGAAATTGTCTTTTTGTCAATTGAACATGAAATTTACTGTTTCAGTAACTGTTCAGCTTTGGAACAGTTGAGATTCTGGGGTAGTGGTTGTGTCTTAACCCTGTAGGCACTGGAGCTATTCTTCTCCCCAAGGAAGAAACCCAAGTGCTGCAGCAAAGTACTACCACTACTGCTTATCATTTCATATAGCGCTACTAGATGTACGCAGCGCTGTACACTTGAACATGAAGAGACAGTTCTGCTCGACAGAGCTTACAATCTAAATTAGGACAGACAAACAGGATAAACAAGAGATAAGGGGATATTAGGTGAGGATGATAAAATAAGGGTTCTGAACAAGTGAATAGGGTTAGGAGTTAAAAGCAGCATCAAAAAGGTGGGCTTTTAGTACTAAGTAATGCCATACTGGGAAAGACCAAAGGCCCATTGAGCCCAGCATCCTGTCCCCGACAGCGGCCAATCCAGGTCAAGGGCACCTGACAAGCTTCCCAAACGTACAAACATTCTATACATTTTATTCCCGAAATTGTGGATTCTTTCCCAAGTCCATTTAGTAGCGGTCTATGGACTTGGTCCTTTAGGAAACCGTACAAACCCTTTTTAAACTCTGCCAAGCTAACCACCTTCACCACGTTCTCCGGCAAACGAATTCCAGAGTTTAATTATGCGTTGGGTGAAGAAAATGTTCTCCTATTTGTTTAAATGTACTAAACTGTAGTTTCATCGCATGCCCCTAGTCCTGGTATTTTTGGAAAGCGTGAACAGACACTTCGCACCACCTGTTCCACTCCACTCATTATTTATATACCTCTATCATTGCTCCCCCTTCAGCCGTCTCTCTCTAAGCTGAAAAGCCCTAGCCTCCTTAGTCTTTCTTCATAGGAAAGTTGTCTCATCCTGCTATCATTTTCGTTGCCCTTCGCTGCAACCTTTTCCAATTCCACTATATCTTTCTTGAGATGCGGCGACCAGAATTGGAAGATACCCCTGCAGAACCCAAATGTGCCCCTTTATAGTACCCATGGAGCAGGAGACAAGAGTGTTGCAGGCTTGTAAGTGCTAGTCCAGCTCTGGCCATTTCATGTCTTATTTATAAAAAATATATATCACCTTATCTTTAAGCAAACATTCAAAGCAGTTTACAATAAGTAAAAAAAATAAAATAAATGAAAAAGAATAAAATGAAACAAAATACAACAAAAACACAAAGTTCTAAGATACCTAATATCATTGGGGGAAGCCCCAAATCAATTAACCAACTGAGAACAGAACGTTTTCATCTTCTTCCTAAACACCACCAAATTCACTCCATATCTCAGCAGGCTGCCTCCTATTTCACAAAATGGAGGCAGTGCAGGAGAGGCTCTCCAGATCCACAACTGGCAGAGGTGGAAAAGAAGTATAAATCACAAAAGGTCTCTTTTTATCACAAGGATTTTATTTGAACAATGCCCCACTTGGCCATGTTTCGCCCAGCTTAGGGCTGTGTCAGGGGACAGTACAGCAGAGTGAGGGCAAAACCAAGATCCCTCTTAAAAGGTCAGGCACAAAAGTAGTCAGTTCCACTAGCAACAGTTCCAGCAAAACAGAGGCTCCAGCAAATGAGAACACAGTGTACTGCCCTCATTTTGCTGGAGACATAAATAGTGACCCTTGCCCTAAGATCATCCATAATGAGTAACTGTACCTTTTTGCCCACACACAAAAAAAAGCACTGTACCTTGATGCAGCCCTAAGCATGGTGAAATATGGCCATGCCAGACATTGTTCAAATAAAATCCTTATGAAATAAAGAGACCTTTTGTGATCTACATTTCTTCTGCACCACAAAGTGGGAGCCACAATCAAAAACACCCCGTTAACACCACTGCAGCTTCCTCACTGCAGCTTTGGTAGAAATTAGGAGTCATTGGGGAATTTGTTTTGTTGGCATAGGTATGCTGGTGGTGGTGTTGCCCTTTGAGGGTTTGTTTGTTCTTTCTTTGATTGTGAGGTGTCATGTGTCAGCAACTCTGTGAGCTGGGACTGAATGCAAATTGTTCAATATTTCCATGGAAGATGTATCATCATCTGATCTGATCATTTCCCTTATAAATAATAAAGAGACACTGAATTTTAGCCAAATACAAATTGAAGTCTGCCCTACTCTTAGAGATTGATTGATTTTTTTTTTCCAGCACAAATGAAAACTGGCATCTGAGGAAATGCTCCTTGTGTGCACTCTGTTAAAGCATTCAAGGAAATAATTTATTTGAATTTAATAAGGAGCTGCAATAAAATGCAAGTGCTTAACTCTTTTTAAATACTGTGCACAGGAGGCGACACATGGATCCCAGTACAAGCTCTTTATGTGACCGTATGTTCATTGTGTACAAGGGCTTTAAAACCAGAGAAGCCTGAACTAGCCCATCCAGATGGATAATTGAGGTGCTTCTGGCCGGTGAAGCACTCAACAAGTGATCCAAAACCACAAAACAGCTATGAACGGGGACAATGGCGTAGCTAGTTAGGTGCCAGGATGATCTGTGCTAAGCTGGTATTCTGTAAGGGCGCTCTGCGTGGGATGGTTTTTATGGAATGCTAGCTTAGCAGGCATTTCATGCCTAACCTTGGGCATGAGCGTTTACGCCTGCCAAAGACTGGTATACATACTCATACCCAAATAATATCAACGATAATTCTCAATGCACCATTTTACGTTCAAACAATAATGAAGGGGGCAAACAAAGCTATCAATCATATGCCCAACTTCTTAAGTCTTCTCAATCTTACTTTAACAGTCAGCAAGATCAATGGAATTATAATAGGATCTATCAGATACACGTACACACATCCACTTTGGCTGAAAAATGTTTGACCAGGATAATCCGCCTAAGGCGGAGAACTCGAACGCCCCACAGAAGACCACAAGATGTGAAGAGAAAAAGTGGGATGTTTGACCACGGTTGTTTTATATATATACTAGTAAAACAGGCCCGTTCTGACACAAATGAAACGGGCGCTAGCAAGGTTTTTCTCGGAGTGTGTATGTTTGAGAGAGGTGTGTGAGAGAGAGAGTGAATATGGCGAGTGTGTTGTGTGTGTGTGTGACAGAGAGAGAGTGAGGCTGCTGGGTGTGAGTGTGGTTTCCTCTGTCCCCTGCCCCCCCTCCAGCCACCCAGCGATTCTCCTCTGTCCCCTGCTCCCCCTCCAGCCACCCAGCGATTCTCCTCTGTCCCCTGCTCCCCCTCCAGCCACCCAGCGATTCTCCTCTGTCCCCTGCCCCCCCTGTTAGCCACCCAGCGATTCTCCTCTCTCCCCGCCCCCCCTTCCAGCCACCCAGCGAGTCTCCTCTGTCCCCTGCTCCCCCTCCAGCCACCCGAGTCATTCTCCTGTCTCCCCCTGCCCCCCCTCCAGCCACCCAGCGATTTTCCTCTCTCCCCTCCAGCCACCCAGTGATTCCTCCTCTCTCCCCTGCCCCCTCCAGCCACCCAGGGATTCTCCTCTTTCCCCTGCCTCCCCTCCAGCCACCCAGCGATTCTCCTTTTTCCCTTGCCCCCCCACTCCAGCCACCCACTGATGCTCATACCCAAATAATATCAACTATAATTATCAATGCAGTATTATACATCAAACAATAGTGAAGGGGCAAACATTGTAATTTTTATCAAAGGGGTTTCATCAAAGTTAAAAGAATGTTTTTCTCTTAAGTACTTAAGAAAATTTTTTTTTACTTTGATGAACTCCCTTTGATAAAAGGTACAAAATGTTGAGAATAAAATATGGACTAAAAGAAAATACTGTAAGGAGGATTAATGAGGATTACGTACTCTTCCTATTGAATGCCCGGCTCAAAAGTTTTTCAGCCAAAGAGGATGTGTGTACGTGTATCTGATAGATCCTATTATAATTCCACTGATCTTACTGACTGTTAAAGTAAGATTGAGAAGACTTAAGAAGTTGGGCATATATACGATTCATACCCAAATAATGGCAGTTAGGCATGCAATACAGGTATTCTATAACACTGCACCTAAATTCAGGGAACCTCCCTGACCTGTCCATGCCCCTCCCATCCAGGGGCATATCTGCGATGGGGCCACAGGGCCTGGCCCCTGTAGATTTGGCCCTGGACCCCCTGCCGACGACCCTCTCCACCCCACCCCCCCCCCCCCCCCGCTGCACACCCGCCGTCCGCCATCGCCCATCTTTGCTGACAGGGGACCCCAACCCCCGCCAGCTGAGGTTTTTCCATTGCAAAGCTGGTGGGGGACCCTAACCCCCCGCCAGCTGAGGTCCTCTCTTCTGTCCGTTGCAAAGCTGGCAAGGGACCCCAACCCCCGCCAGCCGAAGGCCTCTCTTCTGTTGCAGCAAAGCTTCCTTCAGTTTTCAAATTCTGAGTCTGACGTCCTGCACGTTGTAAGGACCTCGGCTGGCGGGGGTTGGGGTCCCCCACCAGCAAAGGTATGGCGACGGCGGGGGGGAGGGGTTGGAGAGGGTCGTCGGCGGGGAGGGGTAAAAGTTGGCGGCGGGGGGAGGGGGTTGGCGGCGCCAGGGGTGCTAAAATGTGCCCCCTCACTCTGGCTCTGGCCCCCCCTCCTGCCGAAGGTCCAGATACACCTCTGCTCCCATCGCCACACTTCCCTTGGAGTTCCAAGCTATAAAATTTAGGCACACAGATTATCTGCATGTAACTCCTAATTACTGCCAATTAAGTGCTTGTTAACACCGGTAATTGACTTATCACCTAATCAGCTAATTAGTTCGCACACCCAACTTTAGGCAACCTATAGAGAATGTGGAGGTGAATGACAATGTCCTTTCAGATGAGCGTACTGGTTGCAGGAACAGCTAAAAGATACTTTGCAAAGTTGACTTAGTTTCTGCCAAAATCACTCCCTTGCTCTGCCAGAAAGACACAACATTCGCACAAGTTTCCAAGTCCATGAAGTAGCTGTTCTTCTGAATCAGTGTGCAGACGATTTGGAGGTATTATGTCTATGGTTTTGTTCAGTGTGTTTTTTCTAGCGAAAAAGGTGCCGGTACTCAAAAGCCAGGCCAGCCTTCAGGGGTGGGGTGATCACTGAGGGACCCACCCCCACAATAACCAGGCCCCCTGCAACCAATCACAGAATCTAAAGGCAGAATTGGTGTGTAAGGCCTGAGCTCTTTCATTAAACTTGGGACCATGGGCCAATTTTAGCAGACAATGGAAAAGGTGCCGGTGCTCAGTACCCCCAAGTACCCCCTCAAAAAAAAGCCCTGGTTTTGTTTATGTTTATTAAAATTTGATATACCGTCTGGCTTTTTCAGTTCACAGCAGTATACATTAACAATAGTAAAAATAATAAAAGAAAGCAAAGATTTCAAAAGGAACTCCATTATTACTACTATTTAGCATTTCTATAGCGCTACAAGGCATACGCAGCGCTGCACAAACATAGAAGAAGACAGTCCCTGCTCAAAGAGCTTACAATCTAATAGACAAAAAAAAAAAAAAATAAAGTAAGCAAATCAAATCAATTAATGTGGACGGGAAGGAAGAGAGGAGGGTAGGTGGAGGGCGAGTGGTTACAAGTGGTTACTTAAAAGGCCAGAAACTACCACATTCATACAACATGACACTCACAGAAGGCCTAGCCCAAAGGGGGGGGGGGGGTGGGGAACCCTCTGATTGTGTAACAGTAGAGCAGTGTTTTATATTGAAAATCCCCTTTATAAAATTAGCCCTTTGCTATGCTGTCTGCTCCATTATGTTGCCCACGTGACTACCACATATATTAAAGACTGGAATCATGCATGAATACAGGTGAAATGACAGAAGGTGTCATTGTGACATGGTGCCAAGTGGGCCATGGGGCACTGTACAGATGACATGGAATGTTACACTGTGCTTTTGTAACCTTGCAACTGTAAGTACTCAGTACTTAAGTCCTCAAACCCTTTTGAAACCTAAGGTCTTTAATAGAGGTTGCTGCTTTAGACAGCAGGAGGCATCATTCAGATGTACTAGAATGAAAACAAATTCTTAAACTTGGTCCAACACACATGTAAGATCTTCACAAAATTTATGAGTCACTCATATTACAAACAACCAGTCTCAAAACCATTTGTTCTAGCGTGCGGCAGAACTGAAAACAACTGTGCTGAGGGTGAGTGGTGCAGCTATTGTGCTGAATCATCTCCTGGATATCCGGGTTCCAGTAGCTGAGAGGCAAAAGGCTTTTCCTGCTCTAGTGAGTACCAGGACACCCGAATTACAGAAGCTGCATAACAGTTGCTCTCTGTCTTGCAGTAACGTTAGCTAAGAACCTACACTCAGGACTGCCAAGACTGGGGGGGGGGGGGGGGGGGTGTGGGGGGGGGGCAAGGGGAGCAAAATTCCCAGGGCCCAGGCCTCCAAGCGGAGCCCGGCGTTGGGGCCCTCTCTCTATCTCCTGCTCCTGACGGGACCCGAGTGAGCGAGTGCCGACAGGAGCAACAGAGAGAAAACTGTGGCGTCAGGCACCCCCTTGGAGGCTGGGGAGGACCTGGAGTTTCCTGCAGCACTGCACTTCTGCCCATTGCTGAGCGGCTGCTTTTTCCTCTCGGGCGTGCATGCTCGGTTTTGAAACTGAGCATGCCCTAAGAGGAAAGCAGCCGCAGGACAGGTAGTCCGCGCTGGAGGAAGATGTCTTCTGCTGGGCAGGGCCTCGGGATCCCCTGCCAGCCAAGATATTTAGGCAGTGTCAGTGATCGAGTTGGTGGCAGCGATTGGGGGGGGGGGGGGGGGGAGACAGCAGTGGCCCTGCCACGGGCCCGGTTCGTCTCTCAGCGGCCCTGCCTTCACTAGCAAACAGGCATGAAGGAATGGCCACAGTGAATGTACTCAAAAGGAACTTCTCAACCTTCACCAGTACATCTAGAAGGCTGTTTACCATAATTGCACATAAATAAGAACTTTTAGGCAGTGGAGAAGTTCTACATTGGAAGAAGGTATCTCAGAAGATCCAGGAGCAGCTACAAGTAGGGCTGCCTGTGCTGCTGGGACTGTTTTGGCAGAATTCACACCCACTGCTTGTAGGCAGAGGCATAGCTAGGTGGGATTCAAGGGAGCAGCTGTTCCTCCAAATGGATTTTGAATGAAATAGTGCCTACACAGAGCGGCCCTTCAGCCTTGCACTAGCGCCTATTTAATAAAAGGTCTGCTCCTCCTGACATCAAAACCGGGCTACGCTTCTTTTTTAGGTATTACATAAGGGGCTTCGCTTTCATGCTGGGCTAGCAGGTTGCTGAGGCCAGCCTGAACATATCCTATATAATAAAACGCACCTCCAACATTCTGAAGCTGACTGCATGGCTGAGGCATTCCTGCTCTCTGTATCCATCTCCTGAATTGACATCACGTACTTCCGGGTTCGTCACAAGCAGAAGTGACCAACCACACGAGGTTTCTCGGCTTCAGAATGTTGGAGGGGCATTCTATTAAATAGGATTGGTCAGTTCCTTGAAGCACAGCCAGAGCTCAGCGTCCTGTACAGTAACGCTCAGACACCAGAGAGGGGGGGGGTCTGACACTAGAGAGAGAGAGGGGGGGAGGTATCTCTGTCACACACACACTCTCTCCCACACACACTCTCTCACAGTCAATGTCTTTCTCTCTCTCACTCTCACACACACACTCTATGTCTCACACTGTATCACGTTCACATCTCTATGTGTCACACAGTCACTCACACACTCTCTTGGTCTCATACACTCATTCTCACAGAGAGTCTGTGTCTCACACACACTCTCTCTCTCTCGCACACACTGTATCTGTGTGAAACACACTCTCTCTCACACTGTCTCACATACGCACTTGCACACACTCTCATTCTCACACACACACTCTCTCACACAGACACACTCGCACACAGACTCACTCTCTCTCTCATACACACACTCACACATTCACTCTCTCTCTCACACACACACACACAGTCACTCTCACATACACTCTCTCAAACATACACACTCCGAGGAAAACCTTGCTAGCGCCAGTTTCATTTTTGTCAGAAACGGGCCTTTTTTACTAGTACATTATATAAAGGCAGTTAATAAATCCCAATAAATAAAAAAATAAGTTACCAGATTAAGGCACTGCAGCCTTTAAAAATATTCAGCTTTTCTGCAGTCCTGTAGTGTTGGTAACAACTTACCTTAATAAAGTGGATTACAATTTTGGGTCTCCAAGGTGTTGCCATGGGTCTTCTGCAGGGAAAAGAGATGGAACTGGGTGAAGGACTGCAATGGGCCTGCTGAAATAAGCATTTGGATTTCATTTTGAAATCCCTCCGCAGTCTTTACCTTGAATATCTTGCACCTGCAAGCAATGTTTCCTCTAAGGAGTGGCCTGGTGTGTGCAATTTTTTTTTCGTATGAGCAACAAGTTTGAAAAACCAACAATTTCTGAGCGTCAGTATTAGCAATGTATTTCTGTATATAGCACAAAAAAAAACCATTTGAGTGAGCAACCATATAAAACGTATGATCAATCACTCACGTGTTCCATTTAGAGAGAACATTGCCTGCAAGGTGTGCAGGGACACACACATTACCATAGGGCGGGTGGGCTCCTGTGGAGCTTCTCTTTAAATACTAGTAAAAAAGGCCCGTTTCTGACACAAATAAAAAGGGCGCTAGCAAGGTTTTCCTGGGAGTGTGTATGTTTGATAAAGTGTATGTGAGAGTGACTGTGTGTGAGAGAGAGAGAGAGAGAGTGAGTGTGTGTGAGAGACAGCGAGTGAGTCTGGGTGCGAGTGTGTCCGTGAGAGAGTGTGTGTGTGAGAATGAGAGTGTGTGCAAGTGCGTATGTGAGACACAGTGTGAGAGAGAGAGTGTGTTTCACACAGATACAGTGTGTGCGAGAGAGAGAGAGTGTGTGTGAGACACAGACTCTCTGTGAGACTGAGTGTATGAGACCAAGAGAGTGTGTGAGTGACTGTGTGACACATAGAGAGTGAATGTGATACAGTGTGAGGCATAGAGTGTGTGAGAGACAGTGTGTGAGAGTGAGAGAGAGAAAGACATTGACTGTAAGAGAGAGAGAGTGTGTGAGAGTGTGTGTGTGACAGAGATACCTCCCCCCCTCTTTGGTGTCAGGCCCCCCTCCCTCTCTCTGGTGTCAGGCCCCCCCCTCTCTTGTGTCTGAGCGCTACTGTGCAGGACGCTAAGCTCTGGCTGTGCTTCAAGGAACTGACCAATCCTATTTAATAGAATGCACCTCCAACATTCTGAAGCCGAGAAACCTCATGTGGTTGGTCATTTCTGCTTGTGACGAACCTGGAAGTACATGATGTCAATTCAGGAGATGGACACAGAGAGCAGGAATGCCTCAGCCATGCAGTCAGCTTCAGAATGTTGGAGGTGCATTTTATTATATAGGATTTGGAGCCAGATTCAGAAAATGACGCTCAAAAATCGGTGATAAGTGCTATTCTATACAGAGTGATCTGGGCTGAGTGCCCTTAATAAAGCACTGATTCCTGCCCCCAAATTTGGGCATTAGCATTTATACCAGCTGAAACCTGCTGTAAATGCTGCTGCCCAACTCGTGACATATGGGTATGTAAATGACACTGTTCTATAAAACTGTGCGCAAATTTCAGGAATGCTCCTGACCCGCCTATGCCCCTTCCATGGCCATGCCCCCTTTTGGGTTGCGCACTCTGAGATTTAATTGCCTAGGGTTATAGAATAGTATCCACCCACAAATCCAAATTAGCGCCAATTAATGTCAATAATTGATTGTTAGCATCCAATTATTGACTGTAATTGGCTCATTAATTAACTTGCGCACGCATCTCGGGATTGCAGCCAACAATGAGTGACTTTTATAGAATCTGGGGCTTGGAGACCTGTGGAGAGATTTAAATGACCTCCTTTATATAGGGTTGTGAATCAGAAAACATTATTAAAAAAACAAACAAACAAATGCTTGAAGGATGATATATTAATCCAAGAAAATAAAGCAAGTTAGGGGGGTTGTTGCTTTGCACAATTTTGTCAAAGATGCAGCTGAGCTCCTGGAGAGGAACTGAATGTATGCTGCCACAGCCAGGAACTCTGCATGTTCCCAGTAAAGTTCCCTCTAAGGTGCACAACAGTCCACAGCCCACGTTACTAATGTCAAGGGGTGACACAGCAATACTGCGGTTCCAATAGCACAGGGCAGGCAGGCCCCAAAGGAGTCCAGGTCCAGGAGAACTCACCTGCTCACGCAAGACTGAAATCACACTATCAACAAACATCAACAGAAATATTGCTTTCCATAACTGAAACTTAAGCATCATAAATATTCCAGATGGACTGTGCTAGAACCCGTACCAAAGCAGCTAAAACTCTATTGTAATGGTCTTTACGCTCTCCTTAAAAGGTCCTTTTCTGTCTCTTCCAACCTTCCATTAGTTTATGTAAAAGAAGGTTTTCATTTCCATCATCTCCCCTCTCCCATTTAGCAATGATTATTATGCCTGCCAAAACCAAGTTGTTATGTATTTGTGACACACCCTGATTTTCTATACACAAGACATTCACCTATGTAGGTTAGTGTTGATTTCTGTGTGACCAACAATCTTTCCCTTGAATTCTCTGATGGGCCAATGATCAAAAACTCCATGCTGTTCACTTTTGGACAGTGCTGTAAAATTAGCAGGGGCAATAACGCCCCTATGATCAAAGCTAATAGCATGCAAATTTATGCAGGCTATTAGCTTCGATCATCAGGGTATTTCTGCAGGAGGATTGTGCCTGAGCACGGTGCCCAAGGCACAATCCTCCTGCAGAAGTTGTTTGACAGGTCTGGGCTGGCAAAAAAAGAAAAAAAAAGCCCGGATCTGTCAACCAGCTTGAAGAGGGGCTGAAGGTCCAGTGGATCTCCAGACCCCTCCCTGACACCCTTCCAAACAAAAGGACCTCCAGACCCCCAACACCCCCTAACACTAGGAGCTGACCTCCAAAGCAAGCAATGACCCCCGCCCCACAAGCAGAAGCCCCCCTTAGCCGTACCCTCCCTCCTCTCAACCTAGACTAGTGTTCTAGTGCCCCCCCCCAAGCCCCCCTCATACCTGGAAGCAGGCGGAAGAAGTAAGCAATCCCTCCTCTTGCAAGTGCCACCTCAAAATTGTGCCACCCTGCTCTGTCTGGTGCATCCTGAGATGCACTGGTTGGGACTTCAGTATCATATGAGAAGCTTTCTTATATGGTACTGAAGCCCTGCCCAGTGCATCGTAGGATACACCAGGCAGGGCATCGCCATTTTGAGGTGGTGCTTTCAGGAGGGAGTGCTTACTCCCTCCTCCTGCTTCGATTGGGGGTGAAGGGAGTTGGGGGGACACGATCACCAGGCTAGGGTGGGAGGAAGGGAGGAAGGTTACAACTAAGGTGGGGGGGCATCTGTTTGTGGGGTGGGGGGTCGTTGCTTGTGTTGGAGGTCAGTCCCTTGTGTCGGGGTGTTGGGGGGGGGTCTGGAGGTCCACTGGACCTCCAGCCCCTTTGTTTGGGAGAGTGTCAGGTAGTGTCAGGGGGAGGGGATCTGGATCCAAGCCCCCTCACCCCCCTGATACCTGGAAGCAGAAGAAGGGAGTAAGCTCTCCCTCCACCATATAACCTGGTGCCATTCCAAACAAAATTTTGTATATAAGGGTACTGGTTTTGAGCATCAATTGTGCTTTAACTAACATCTTTTTTATCTGCCAAAACAAAACAAACATTAAATTTCATTCTGTTCCACATAATGACATAAGATCTAAAGCCATTTTATTTAAGCTAAACTAAATGCTGAGCTACATGTTGACGAAGGAAGAACCTAGATCTTCTCCCCAAGAGCCAAGCTCACTGATAACCTTTGCTCTATCTGATCTAATGGTCTTACTAGGTATGGTCCTATACCTAGTAAGAGGCTCAACCAAATGCACCTTTTCCACTGAGCTGCAGGTCTGCTAGAAAATTAGACATAAACATGAATCCACTATGATAGAATTTCAATTGAGAATTGGTGAAGCAGGTCAAGTTTCCTTGGAAAAATAAGGGGTGCAGAACCTCTAGGCTACCAACAGACTGCGGAAGAAAAAGAGGTGCAGTGTCTGGTGGCGGAGAACTGATAAGACTCCAAAATCATTGACTGTATCTCATATCCAGGTATTCAGTTGCATCCTGGGGAATTATTTATTTCTTGCACTTGTATCCCACATTTTCCCACCTATTTGCAGGCTCAATGTGGCTTACAAAGATCTGTTATGGCATCGCCATTCCAGGGTAGAGATACAATTGGTGTTACAAAGAGATCGAGGATGACAAAAAAGAGCTAGGCAGACAGTGTAGAAGGAAGACGTTCAGAAAAGGGAAGAGTGGTGAAGTGTTATAATTAACCTATGGATTCTCGTGGTAGGCCTTGTTGAAGAGAGAGGTTTTCAGAGATTTGCGAAAGTGAGTTATTTCGTTAATTGTTTTCAAGTTAGTTGGTAGTGCATTCCACAGCTGCGTGCTCATGTAGGAAAAGCTGGATGCATGTGTTAGTCTGTATTTTAATCCTTTACAGTTGGGAAAGTGTAGATTAAGAAATGTGCGGGCAGATCTTTTAGCGTTAATGACCATGTGCAAAACTGCAAATCTGCTCTTCCCTTTCCTAGCTCACGTTTTCCAGAGCAGTAGTCAATGTGTCTAAAGGAGACTTGGTATGGCTGGTGCTAGGCCTTGAGCATATGTGCATGCTCTAGGCCTGCTCTGTTATACCCCCTCAGACAGGAAGTTCAGAGGGGCCAGGACTCAGCAGGCCTTGAGCATACCTGGATGCTCAAGGTCCCACTCCAGCCGCACTGTCTCCTTTAGACACACCAATTGCTACCTGGAGGTAGGGAAGGGAAGCTACTGGACATCTCAGAAGAAAGGAGAAGGGAAGGGAAGCTTCTAGATACCTGGGGGGATAAGGAAGGGGAGATTCTGGACATCTGGGGAAGAGGGGTTAGAGAAGGGGTGATGCTGGACACCTTGGGGGAGGAGAGAGAGGTGAAGGAAGGAGGTGGTAGGGAAGAGGAAATGCTGAACATTTGGGGAGGGGAGGGGAGCGGAGGGGAGAGGAGGGCAAGGCAAGGGAGAAGGGAAGAAGAGTGACCAAAATGATAAAGGGGATGGAACTCCTCTCATATGAGGAAAGGCTAAAGAGCTTAGGGCTCCTCAGCTTGGAAAAGAGAGACAGATGACGGGACATATGATTGAGGTTTACAAAATCCTGAGTGGTGGAGAACACGTAGAAGTAAATCAATTTTTTTACTTGTTCCAAAAGTACAAAGACTAGGAGACACTCAAGTAAGTTACATGGAAATACTTTTAAAACAAATAGGAGGAAATAGTTAAGCTGTGGAACTCTTTGCTGGAGTATGTAGTAACAGCGGTTAGCGTATCTGGGTTTAAAAAAGGTTTGGACAATTTCCTGGCGGAAAAGTCCACAGTCTGCTATTGAGACAGACAAGGGGAAGCCACTGCTTGCCCTGGGATTGGTAGCATGGAGTATTACCATGATTTGGGTTTTTGCCAGGTACTTGTGACCTAGCTTGGGCACTGTTGGAAACAGGATACTGGGCTAGATGGACCATTGGTCTGACCCAGTATGGCTACTCTTATGTTATGTTGGTCAGTTCTAGGAGAAGGGGAGCAGGGCAGTGGGAATGGAGATGCTGGACACCTGGGGAGAGAGGATGGGGAACAAAAGATGCTGGACCTCCTGAGGGAGGAGATGAAGTGGAGGGTGGAGGGGGAAGGGAAATGCAATATTCCTTGGGAAAGGGGAGTGTGGGAAGAGTGTCTCCTCATCCCCAGCTTTTCTCCCTATTATTTAGTTATTTATTAGGATTTATTTACCGCCTTTTTGAAGGAATTCACTGAAACTTATCTCCTACCATACATCTCATTATCCACTGTAGCCTCCGCCAACATGCTCTTAGCCCTTTGTCTTCCCCCCCCCCCCCCAGTAAATCTCTTCCTCAGCTTCTCTCCCCGATCGCCTCTCTTCAGCTTATTTTGCGAGTTACGGCACTGCAGCCATTGCATGGCACAGCTTTATAAAGGTGATTCAGATGCATCCGTCTGACCTTTGCAAAATGAAGTGTGGTGTTCCAAATGCTGTGCTGTTCAGCCCTGCGACAATAGCACAAGACATCAGTACCACAATAGCAGCACCCTGGAAGCAGGGCCTTCCAAGGCAGCTCAAGGCCCTTCCCTACTCCTCCTGGTAGTTCAGCATTTCTCCTTCCCCTCCTTACTCCATCCCTTCTCCCTCAGGTGGCCAGCATCTCCCTATCCCCACCCTACCCCCAGTTGACCAGTGTATTCCCTTCCCCTTCTCTTGGTGAGCTGGTGGAAATGGGATAAGGGATTATAGAGAAGAGTCATATACATACATAGACAGCACAAGTCCCAAGAGCACAATTACCCACTTTCTCTCGTTTACAAAAACCTTCAACTATGCATACGCTGACCCAAAGCACAAACTTGTAGATACCCCTCTGCACACACACAGACAACCCCCAGCTACAATATACCCTTCAACCATTCAATTCACCCACTCCACTATGGATAAGCACATACAGAGTCCCCTATAGTAACCCCCCACCCACTCAAACATACTGAATCCAGTTACTGACCCTCACAAACACACCCCACCCACTCATTCCATGCACTCAAAAACCTCATATCAAGCAGTCACTCAAAGCACGTCTCACATAATGCAGTCAAGCAGCCACTTCACTCACTCTACTCATGCCGTCATGCACTCACTAACTGACCTGAGGCATCAGAAGCAAATGCGGAAGCTAGAGGCTATTAGTGTCATAATAGCACCCGCGTTTCCTCCTGCCCCATGATCAGAGCTAGCCAATTCTGACCGCAAGTAGCATGCAAATGCATGCTAAACAGGGCATTACATATTCCTCCCCAATGCTCAGTGGGCAGGGTGCCAAACAAGGGTGCTGCTGCTGTGGCAAACCCTATGTCAGCTTGGAGCTGACTTAGAGTTTGCAGAGCATTGGGGAGGAATGGAGAGCACTGTCCAGCATGCATCTGCTTGCTAGCAGACCCTTCCATCCCACCCTGGGCCAAGAAGCCCCTCCCCCATAGGCCACCAAACATGGGGGGGGGGGGGTCTGGAGGTGTGGTGGACCTCCAACCTCCTGACAGAGGACCCCAGCCCTCCCAGTGGTCTAGCGCTCCCTGAACCTCAGCCCCTGTATCTCGAAGAGATGGAGGAGGGAGTACCACTCCCTCCTTCCAGCGCTGCCTTCAAAATGGTGGCACCCGGCCTTGCTCAGTGCATCCTGGGATGCGCTGGGTGGGGCTTCCCTACCAAATAAGGGATGGACTGGACAAGGCAGGGCAGGGCAGGGTGCCACAATTTTGGAAAGGTGAGGGATGGAGGAGGGAGTGCTACTTCCTCCTCCGTCTCTTCGAGGTATGGGAGGATGAGGTTCAAGGGGTGCGAGGGCTGGAGGTCCATCAGACCTCCAGCCCCTCATGTCTGGGGTGGGATGGGGGACCTCATGCAGGAGTTGTTTGACAGGTCCATGCTTATGTTTTTGATAGGTCGGATCTGTCAAACAACTCCTGCAATTGGATTGTGCATTGGGTGCATGGCCAGGAACAATCCATGCGGGATGATCAAAACTAATAGCATACATAAATTTGCATGCTATTAGTTTTGATTATCAGGGCTTTAATTCCAGAGCTAATTTTTCAGCGCTGTTTGGAACAGCGTGGGGAATTTCATCATCGGGGCCCTGGTTGAAAGAAAATACTCATAACTGTTAGAAAAGTGCCTCCTTCGGTTTGTATGCAAGTCCTACAATATGATTTTGGGGCCCTTTTACAAAGGTGCATTAGGCGCTATGTGCATTCAGCATGCGTCAAAATCCAACTACCACCAGGCTAACACACCCCCTGACGGTAATTTCAGATTTGGCGAGCTGCCCATACCGCCTGGATGATTTATTTCCTCCCATGTGCATCATTTCGGGCAGTAATCGGTGCTGACCAGTCACCACGCGTGTAACGCGTGAACCCTTACCGCTAGATCAATGTGTGGCGTTAAGGGCTCAGGTCAGTTTTGGGCGCATGCTGGTTTCAGTTTTACCGCACGCCCTTTTCCCGTCCCATTAAAAAAACTGTAAAAACAGTAAAAACTGGCCCAGCGTATGCCCAATACATGCGCCTACACTACCGCAGGCCACTTTTTACCGCGCTTTAGTAAAAGGACCCCATAATGTTTTACTTGTGTGAAAGATAAAGTATTTATGTTTGCATAATTCAGATTTTTTATAAACATATAATTCCTTGGGGTATAAGCACAAGAAAAGAGCAATCTGATATTCTCTCAAGTCTTTGAATATCACACATACCTACATAACTCCTGAACTTTGCTCTTAGCTGACAGGGGTGAAATATAAAAGCAGTACGGTCACTGTGTGTTTTAGCTGTTACCTTTATGCTGTGCTCTACTTTTTATACCTAATATTTAACTTAAAACCTTCCCGTAGTGCTGAATTTACAGTAAAAGGCGAGACAGAGAATGTCATGTACTTGAGATACAGCAGGTTATCAGAGGTAGTTTTATTCTAGTAAGGTCTAGCCTGTGCCTGTACAAACAGTGCTTTCTGCAAGTGTCTCCTAAACGCGGATGTATTTGACTGCCACTTAGCGGCTGAAGCTAACATTACACCTTAGGCTGCAGTGCCTGCAGGACAATGACATTGTGACCGAGGTGACAGATCAGAGCACAATCAACTGCCCCTGGAAAGCCGATCATTTAACATAGTGATAAACCAGCAACACCCAGCCCTGCAGATGGAGCTCATGACGCTTGCAATTAGGTCTTTCTTTTAGTAGGAGAGTGATATAGTGTGCCGCTTACTTACTCTGTTAATTCAATACGCTGAGCCAGTTTCTTTGGCTGCCATACCCAGCAGCATTGAAAAATTGCAATGCTTATTTCACCGAAGGACAAACAGAAACTGTGCTCTTAATGATTGTTGGCTAGTAATCAAGAAGGAGAGAGATCATACGTTTTAAAGAACTGAGCTGTGATCCAAAGCAACCAAACCAATGCAAGAAGAATCGGAGGGGGAGGGGGAGGGGGAGGGGGATGGGGGGACGACGACAAAGAACCCATAGGCAGCACTTTCCAGTTTAATTGAAAGCAGCAGCAGGGCAAGATCTTGCAATGATTTTGTGCTTTTGTTCTGCTGCCGTTCTGGGCGTGACTCCTTCTGCTACTTATACCAGGGCACCAGTGCATGAGGGTCATGGGAGCATAGGCTGTCGGTGACTCAACTGTTTGGGGAGGCTAAGATGGGCGGGGCTAGGGTGAGGTGGAAAGAAGCCTGATGGGGCGTGAAAACCCTTAGGGTGGGGAAGTACGATAGTAGAGGCATTTTTAAAAACAGCAGGGAAGAGTTGCTTCAGGTGGGTCCTCTGCTATTGATGGTAATTTGCACACTCAATACACTTCAAGGAATTATGTGCCCCCCCCCCCAAAAAAAAAGTCAAAATAATATACTGCAAAGTTATAAGACATATTAAACAGAACAGTGTTTCAGTATTCTAGAAATATATGCAGGTACTTTAATACTTGGCTCCCAGTCAGTCTTAGCTCCCCCAGACCAGAATCTTTCTGTTGGCCATGTGAACAGTGGTATTCAGCAGCACTGTAACAGAAGTCGTGTAGTTACTGGCAACCATAATGATTTGCTTATCAGTTTTTTGGTAGGTTGCCAAATGGCCACCAGGCTTCAAATCTGCTGACCTTTAGCTTACTGTTGAGTTATTCAACATGTTTGGAGTAGGTAATATCTGCATTACCTGTACCTAATGGTTAGAACAGCAGGCTGAGAACCAGGGAAACAAGGGTTCAAATCCCACTGATGCTTCTTGAGATCTTGGACAACTCACGTAACCCTTCACTACCTCAGATGCAAACTAAGGGGGGTCTTTTACAAAGGCGCGCTAGCGTTTTTAGTGCGCACTAATGATTAGCGCATGCTAAACGCTAGAGACGCCCATAGAAATACATGGGGTGTCTCTAATGTTTAGCACATGCTTATTTTTAGCACCCCTTAAGACTGTAAACCCGCCAAGGATGGGAATATATCTATTGTTCTTGAATGTAACCAGGGTTGCCATATAAAAAAAAAAATTCCCACCCAAAACAGCCCAAAACCCGCCCAAAAACCGCACACACCCCACCCCCGCCGTCATCACCCCCGCCCCTTCCGTCATCACCCCCACCCCGCCGTCATCAACCCCGCCCCCGCCATCATCAGCCCCGCCCCACCATCATCGCCCCGCCCAATACGTCGGCAAACCCCGCCCAAAATGTCACAAACCCCGCCTCTGTCACCATTAGCCCCACCCCCCGCTGGCCGAAAAACCGCCCCAAAACCCGCACGAAAAAACCAAAACCAGCCCAAAAAACCGCAACCCGCCGCGGGCAAAAGTTTCCTGCGGCGGGTTGCGGAAAACTGCCCAATTGGGCGGGAAAACCGCCCATATGGCAACCCTGAATGTAACTCACCTTGAGGTACTGCTGAGAAAGGCGTGAGCTAAATTCAAATCCAAAATCTATACTGTGAAAACATCATAGAAAGCAATTGTACTATACCATAGTATCAGTAACTTCCAGGAGTCACACAACAAGGGCGTAACTACGAAAAGGCAGCAGCGTAGATTTTGCAGTGGGCCCACTGCAAAATTTACGCTGCTGCCATTTCGTAGTTAGGCCCTTGTTGTGTGACTCCTGCTGCCTTTTCCTAGGTGGGCACTAGAACATCAATATATCTATACCTATTGGAAAACTAAACAAGCCATATTAGTTCAGATTGATCCTACACATACAGTCAGTGCTAACAGAATACCTGGTCTCTTTCACACACCCAGAACACAGATAGATCCTCACCAAATACAGAATAAGTAACCACAAACTAAAAATAGAAATACGTAGAGAAAAATACAAATGCTTATATTCATCCCATACCTTAAAGGTTCAAGGCAGATTACAGCAATATAACTAGGCATACCTTAGATGTGCAGTCAAATATAAAGTATTTAAAATCAAATTTTCTTCAATCCGTATTCTTAAAAATACACTATTATGGTTTTAAAACATCTGAAATTAAACTGAACCTCCAAGAAGTCAGACTCTGCATACAATGCAACACTACAGCAAGAGACAGTGATAGATGGCCCCTGTAATGTGCAAAATATAAAGACAGCAGGTGTAAATTTCAAAAACTAACATATTCCAATCTCATTACGAATTTTAAAATAAATGGAAAACAAGGCGATCCATAATACATTTTTCAATTAGCTTTCAAAGGCCAAAACCTCCTTCCTCAGATCAGGAGTTATGGTGCACTGTCCTGACCTGCGGAAGGTGTTTTTGGCCTCTGAAAGCTAGTAAAAAAATGTATTGTTAGTTCAATAAAAAAGGTATCACCTTATTTTCCATTTTTTTTAGACTGGAAAGCATGGCTACTACACTACTTTATCCTAAATAAAAAATAAAATTCTCTTCTACATTTGTTGTCTGGCCATTTCATTTTTCTAACTGTGTTGGTCCTAGTCTCTGATTTCTGCTTTCCTCTATCTTCTCTCATGCTAGGGTTTCAGGTCCATTTGCCATTTTCTCTCTCCTCCTGTCTTCTTCATGTGTTCTACTACATCCATTTCAACCACTGATCTTTTCCTCTCAGCTTTCATCTATTTATTTGTCTCCCTTTGTTCATTCATTCTTACTGTACAGTCTTCAATTTCCCTCTTTTTAGTGTGTCTGCCTACAGCTTTCCATTTCTTTTCCCTCACCCGAGTTTTCCTATTTCCCTTCCTCTTATTCTCCAGTCTTTCACTAACTCTGTCCTCTCCCCCCTTCCATCCAGCATGTCCTTCTCCCTTCCCTCTCCATCCAGGCATCCTACAGTAGTTTTGGCATTTGTGTGCGCTTCCCATAAGCTACATTTAAAAAAATGTTTAGCACTGGGGACATGTTTGGGAGTGAAGAGTAGTAGGCGTGGTTAGTGCGTGAGCCCTTATTGCCTAGCAGTGGCATAGCTACAGGTGGGCCTGGGTGGTCCGAGGCCCACCCAACAGTAGCACACGTTTAGCAGTAGCTGGTGGGGATCTCAAGCTCCGTCAGCTGAAGACTTCCCCCTGATGGTAACGAAAATGCTACTCTCCACAATACTGACACCTGTGCCTGCTCAGTTTTCAGCACATGCCTGCTGCAGACTGCCAAGGTGGAAAGAAACGTTTTCCCGCCAGCTGAGATATTTTTTTGGGTGGTGGTGGGGGGAGGAGAACACTGAGAACACTTGGAGCCCACCCACTTCTTGCCTAGGCCCACCCAAAATCTGTTGTCTGCCTACGCCCCTGTTGCCTAGAAAATAGGTGTAGTTAAGGGCTTACACGCTAATGGCCACACGCCAATAGGAAAATTAGCATGTAGCTATTATTGTGGTAATTTTACAGCTGTGCTAAAAGTGGACTCAGCACGTGGGTTTCTTACGCACTAGTCATAGCACAAGTCACTTTTTAGCACAGCTTAGTAAAAGGGCTCCTTAGTAGGCTGTAAATGTTCTTGCATTAACTTTTTGCAGGTACCACATGCTAATACGACACTAGCGCATGACCTGCAAGAAAAAAAAAAGAAAAATGTTTTTTTATAAACTGCCTTGTTGTATCTGGGCTTAGCGTGTGAGAGGTCCCGTATTAAGATAAGCTACGCCCAGATTCTAACACTCTTTAGTAAAGGGGCCCCAAAATGAGCCCATGATCTGTGAGTCTTTGGGAAGTATGGGGTCCTTTTACTAAAGGGTTGCCGCGTGGCAACCCGGGACTGCCGCCAGCCCAACGCGGGTGCCGGTGGTAGTTTCACCCCCCATCATGCACTATTTCCAGGGCTAGTGGAAATATTTTAAAAAATATTTCTGCAGGGGGTTCCCCAGTGGTAATCGGGCAGCATTGTGTGCTGCCCGGTTACTGCTGGGTTAGCGTGGGAGCCCTTACCAGTGGCATAGCAAGGGCGGGGCGGTGGTCCACCCCAGGTGCACGCTGCTGGAGTTCCCTGCTCCCTCTGCCCTGTAACAGGTTACTTCCTGTTCCGGGGCAGAAGAAGCAGGGAGCCAGTGGAGCCGACAGGCACGGGGCTGCTCTCTGCACCCTCCAGAAGCCAAGAATTCACCCGGGAAGGGGGGCTTGATGCGCTGGGGGGACAGACGGCGCGGCGATCCGCCCCGGGTGGCAGCCGACCTAGGATCACCACTGGCCTTTACCACCACCTCAATGGGTGGCGGTATATGTTCTCCCCCCGAAATGGCTGCACGGCAAGTGCAAACTTAACACACGGCCATTTCTTCTTTGGGGCCCTGGCAAGTGGAAAAAAAACCCCACACATTGCCGCTAAGCTTTTACCACAGCTTAGTGAAAGGACCCCTATGTGATTAAAACTCAGCACATGATGGCAAGCCTTGTGCCAGCATGTTCAGTTCTACTTCTGTCTTGAAATGGAGTGTACCTCATCATTAGGCTATAAAATTTAGAATAATTTTCTCATTGATATTAACAGAACAGAATAGAATGTTGGATATTATTAGGAAAGGTATGGAAAACAGGTGTGAGGATGTTATAATGCCGTTGTATCGCTTCATGGTGCGACTGTACCTTGAGTATTGTGTTCAATTCTGGTCGCTGCATCTCAAGAAAGATATAGTAGAATTGGAAAAGGTGCAGCGAGGGCGACTAAAATGATAGCGGGGATGGGACGACTTCCCTATGAAGAAAGACTAAGGAGGCTAGGGCTATTCAGCTTGGAGAAGAGACGGCTGAGGGGAGATATGATAAAGGTATATAAAATAATGAGTGGAGTGGAACAGGTGGATGTGAAGCGTCTGTTCACGCTTTCCAAAAATACTAGGACTAGGGGGCATGCAATGAAACTACAGTGTAGTAAGTTTAAAACAAATCGGAGAAAAAATTTCTTCACCCAACGTATAATTAAACTCTGGAATTTGTTGCCAGAGAAAGTGGTGAAGGCGGTTAGCTTAGCAGAGTTTAAGAAGGGGTTGGACGGTTTCCTAAAGGACAAGTCCATAAACCGCTACTAAATGGACTTGGGAAAAATCCACAATTCCAGGAATAACAAGTATAGAATGTTTGTACGTTTGGGAAGCTTGCCAGGTGCCCTTGGCCTGGATTGGCTGCTGTCGTGGACAGGATGCTGGGCTCGATGGACCCTTGGTCTTTTCCCAGTATGGCATTACTTATGTACTTACGATATTTCATCGCACAACTGTGGATGGCTCAGTTTTAATGTAAACAGAAAGGACTTAACAAGGATCTGGGGTTCTTAGCCCATTATAAACCATAAAGCTGTATGTCTCTGTTGATCACCCCAGCCCTCACCTATCCACACCCATCCTGTTAGAATATCAATGATATGCTTTGATGTCCCCATGCATACCCCCTACCCACCCCCATCCTCCCACCCTGTCAGACTGTCATAGTAATGCTTGAATGTTTTCACTTATATACACTGTCAGCTAGCACATTTGCTTATTTCCGATCTGACGAAGAAGGGCAACCTTCGAAAGCTAATCAAGAAATGTATTAAGTTATGTCCAATAAAAAAGGTATCATCTTATTTTCTTTTCCATGTTTTATTTTGTTTGATTTCTATTGATAACCTTAAGAGTGGACTAACACGGCTACCACACTCCTCTACTTAATGTAAAAAAGAAATAATAATTAATAAATATTATTGAAAATGTTTTCTCTCTGTGTTGAATGGACAAATAATTGAACTTGGCAGCTTTCAATGGAAAACACTGACCCAAGAGACAATCATTAATACGGAGACAATCCTTAATGTAACGTCTCAAAAGGTACAACTGTGTGAAACTGTGATATTGACTGTTCACAGACAGTGGGAACCATTCAGCTGAATACAGATCAGGAGAGATAGTCTGAGCATGTCACAGAAAGTATTGTATTCAGTAATTAGGAAGAGGGTGATAGCATTAGTGACTAGCCTTCCTAGCTGAACTGCTGGAGTGACTTATGACTATGAGAAGGTGTTTATTTGGGCAGGAGAAGGATAATGAAGCTTCAGGAAGATGGCGAATCATGATAGGTGGTGGGAAGAGAAGAGATCCGCTGCCCATTTATAAGTGGTGAGTAGCCAGAAATGATTTTTTTTTGGGGGGGGGGGGATGGGGCTGAGGCTATTATGGTGGGGCACTAGGCATAAAGGCTTGAGCTATATTACTTGAGAGTCTTAAGATGTTCCAAAGGTTTAAAAAGAAAATGAAAACAAATTTTCTTATGTGGTCAGGTTATTGGATGCCTCGATCCTAATATTGCAAATAAAATACTTCCACTTTTGGACTTCTCGCTTAGACTGGGATTGTGACATCCAATAACCTGACCACATAAAATTTTGTTTTCGTTTTCTTTTTAAACCTTTGGAACATCTTAAGACTCCTGAGGCAGGCGACTAGGTACCGAAACACAGCTACTGTGTCCAGTCACTTGATGCTCCTTAATAAAGACTAAAATTTTATACATCTCCCTGGGTTATTGTAAAGGCCAGATCATCCTTCTTCTTTTGATGCACTACTTTACGTAGGAATTGAGGGTTCCTCCACCTCCTGTGGCCACAGGAGCCAACTTTTCAAAATAATTGGGGGTGCTAAGCCCAATGGAAATGACCCCTCCATGGACACATACAAGGAATTTTCTCAATATTGGGGGTGCTCAAGCACCCACAGCACCCACAGAGTCGGCTCCAATGCCTGTGGCTGCTCCTCTCTAGAGTCAGGGACTACAAATACCACACTACTTTTGGATGCAAGTTCAAAACCAGGATAACCAGTTCAAGGAAACAGACAATTTGGCTAACTTGGCGTCTCTGGGCCCAAGGGATGAAAACCTGAGCTGGAATCAAGCCTAGGCCCCTCTTCATACTGTATACTACCACTGATTGGTCAGGCTGGTGCCGACATTTTCCTTTTCAATCTATAACAGGTCCCCAATTGAGCTCCAAACAAACTAAAGGACAGTGTCAGGAGTAAAAGCAATTAAAGCTTACATACAAACATTCATACTTCACATATTCCAGTATATCTGGTGATGTACATCCCGAATCCACCCACAGAGCGATGAACAGAAGGGCTCATCAAGGAGATAATTAAGTTTCAAAAGCATCTTGGAACAGAAATGATTTATAATTTTTTCTTAAAGATTTGTATAGAATCCCCTTGGTACAGAGACAATGGAATAACATCCAAAATGGCGCACAATGACACTAAAGGGCTCATTTTCAAAGCACTTAGTCTTACAACGTTACATAGGTTACAATGGGGCTCATTTTCAAAAGAGAAAAACGTCCAAAAAGTGTCATAAAGCACCATTTGGATGATTTTTCTTCTCAAAATGTCCAAATCGGTATTTTCGAAACCTATTTTGCAGACGTTTATCTATGTAGTTTGTCTGCAGAGTGTCCAAATCACAAGGGGGCATGTCAGGGGCGTTCTGAAGGAGGGATTAGGGTGTGCCTAACACTTGAAAGTTTTACAGCCATAATGGAACAAAACAAAAACGCCCAGAACTAAAACCAAGCTGTTTTGGTCTAGACTTGTTTTCAGAACGAATAAGGCACAAAAAGGTGCCCCAAATGACCATTGGAGGGAATCAGGGGTAACCCTCAATACCCGCCCAGTGGTTACTGACCCCCTCCCAACCCCCAAAAATGTGAATTAAAATATGATTTACCAGCCTCTATGACAGCCTTAGATATTAAAGTCAGGTCTATTAGAACAACATACAGGTCCCTGGAATAGTGTAGTGGTCAGTGTAGTACACAGTGGGCGACCCAGATCCCTATCTCCCTCTACCTGTCACACTTGCGGTGGAAACTGTGACCCTTGCCAAATTCACCAAAACCCTACTGTACCCACATATAGGTGCCCCCTTCACCCATAAGGGCTATTGAAGTGGTGTACAGTGAGGGACAGTGTTTTGGGTGGGTTTTGAAAGATGCAGGGGACAAGATAAGGGAGCAAAGGTGAGATGTGCACCTGGGAGCATTTTCATGAAGTGCACAGAAATGCCCTCTAGGGTGCCCCGTTATTCTCCTGGGTTGTCTAGGGGACCAGTCTACTAAAAATGCTGGCTCCTCCTACATCCCTATGGCATGAATCTCTATGTTTTGCACTTACTCATTTTTTTCCCTAAAAACGGACCAAAAAACAAAATGTCCAAAGCACAAAACCTTGTTTGAAACAGTATTTTTGAAAAAAAAGATAATGTCATTAAAAAAAAAAAAGAAAACATCAATTTCCTATTCGGATTTTGGACGTTTTGTGTAAAATATCCACAGTTGGACTTAGATGTCATATTGAAAACACTCTTCCAAGTAACTTTGTAAGTGTAAGTGCTTTGAAAATACGCCTCCACATATCTTGGACCAAATAGTGTCTAGGCCAATAATACGGAGAGAAGAAATAAGTTGATGTTGAGTGATAGATCTGAACGGAACATATGGAATAAGTAGTCTTGACAAATATAATGGAATACCTGTTTGATATATTTTATGAACCAAAATAATATTTTATAGGTTATCCTGTGGTTGATAAGTAACCAATGCTCCTCTTGCAATAATGGAGTCATAAGTACATAAGTAATGCCATACTGGGAAAAGACCAAAGGTCCATCGAACCCAGCATCCTGTCCCCGACAGCGGCCAATCCAGGTCAAGGGCACCTGACAAGCTACCCAAACGTACAAACATTTCATACAAGTTATTCCCGAAATTGTGGATTTTTCCCAAGTCCATTTAGTAGAGGTCTATGGACTTGTCCTTTAGGAAACCGTCCAACCCCTTTTAAAACTCTGCCAAGCTAACTGCCTTCACTACGTTCTCCGGCAACGAATTCCAGAGTTTAATTACGCGTTGGGTGAAGAAACTTTTTCTCCTATTTGTTTTAAATTTACTACACTGTAGTTTCATCGCATGCCCCCTAGTCCTAGTATTTTTGGAAAGCGTGAACAGATGCTTCACATCCACCTGTTCCACTCCACTCATTATTTTATATGCCTCTATCATGTCTCCCCTCAGCCGTCTGTTCTCCAAGCTGAAAAGCCCTAGCCTCCTTAGTCTTTCTTCATAGGGCAGTCGTCCCATCCCTGCTATCATTTTTGTTGCCCTTCGCTGCACCTTTTCCAGTTCTACTATATCTTTGAGATGCGGCAACCAGAATTCAACACAATTCTCAAGGTGCGGTCGCACCATGGAGCAATACAAATTTTTTAGATATCAGTTTTACTGCCATATTTTATACAATTTGTAACCTTGCACACTCAATGGTATTCTATAACAACCAATTATTGAAGTTAATTGCCACATTAAAATTTGTGTGCGCATCTAGTTGTGCACTATTCTGTAAGACATGGCACCTAACCCTAATAGCGTGTAACTGAAAAGAGGGCATGGCCATGGGAGGAGCATTCCGAAAAGTTGCATGTGTTGCTACAGAATACTGTCTCAGTGTACCCCACTTGGGCGCCAGCATTTACACCAGGTTTCAACAGGTGTAAGTCTGGCACCTAAAGCTAGGCATAGGAATTGGTGCTAAGCATGATTCTATTACCATAAATGTGCACGGCCATTACAGAATTCTGCTTATAGCCGATTTTAAGTCTCTATGTCAGTACAGCAAAGTCCAAGAAGAGTAGAGGATGACCCAAATGATGACCAGCCGTGGGGATGAATCAAAGACAATTCTTTATTGAAAGCACCAGCCACAAAGACCCAACAGGGGCCATGTTTCGATGGATGCAGCTACCTGCTTCAGGGGTCACTAATAAAGCTCTGAATACAGCAATGGAGAATATATCTGGTGCACAAAACAAAGCAGAGTTTGCCCACACTGTAATCTAGGTTCATAGTGCATATGGGATACAGACACAAAAAGTGCCATCCATCTTGCACAGCTTGCCTGTCCCTCACTATTGAAAATGTGATAGTGAAACAGCATCCCCTGCTGGCAGGACTACAGATGGAGGACTCCCGCTCAGCTTAGAGGGAACAGAGGTGCCCAGATGCTATTATAGAATTAACACTTAGCACATTGCTTCTTGGCGCCATGTCCCACTGAAATTTCGCAGATAGCCGGTTATGGGGCATTTAACTGGTCAGGTGCTGAGCCTGGCCAGTAAAATACTTTTGAATATTGGGGGGGGGGGGGGGGGATTGGGGGGGTTGGGGGGGAGGGCAGGTTTTATGTTTAAGAATTATAAGCAAAAGTGATATGTTGGTGTGAACACTAATAGTTACTGTATCTCAGACTTCATGCAGTATAATCTCACTCACATCCTTCCAGCAAACAGGTCAGTTCTCTTCCATGCAAGCTTACCAAGTGTTTTTCCATCATGCATCCTGCTCCCTGAATTTTCTTCCCTTCAGAGTCATCAGTGAGAAAATGAGAAGTTCTGTGAAGCAGCACAAAAAAGTTCCTAAGAAATGAGGCAGAGGTGATATTGAATTCAAGGAAGAAATTTAGGTCACTTGAGCTGACTAGGAGAAGAGCGAGATACCTGTCTTGCAAAGGCTGTAACATTCCTGTTCCTGAAAGCTCTTGTAGGCAGATGATCAAAAGCTCCGTGCTGTTCCAAATAGTGCTCTAAAATAGCGCTGGAACAGCGCGGGGCGCTATTAGACCTATGATCAGAGATAATGCATGCAAATTTAAGCAGCGCAATTATCTCTGATTATGGGGTAGAAGTGCAGGAGAATTGTGCCTGACCATGCACTCAGCACAATCCTCCCGCACTTGTTTGACAGGTCTGGGCTGGAGACCAATGAAAAGAGGACATCCATCTTTAAATTGGAAGATGGACGGCCTCAACTGCCCTGTTGCGGGGACGGCCAAATTTCAAGGGGGTGTCGGAGGTATAGCGATGGGGCAGTTGAGGACGTCCAAAATTTGGACGTTTCTGCAATGGGCAGTTAAGGACGTCCAAAATTGGATGTTTCTATGAGAAAGACGTCTTTCTCATAGAAACATTCAATTTTGGATGTCCTTAATTGCCCATTGCTGAAACGGCGAAAATTTGGACATCCTCAACTGCCCCGTCACAGAAACGTCCAAAGGACGTCCTCAACTGCCCTCGCTGGCAGGTTTGCTGTAGGGGGAATGGGGACTTGCCAGTATGCAAATGCATGCTGGACAGGGCTCACCATTCCTCCCCAGTGATCTGCAAACCCTAACACCAGCTCGTAGCTGGCGTAGGGTTTGTCGCAGCCAGTGACACAATCTTTGGCGCGCTGGACGCTGATCATTGGGGATGAATGCAGTAAGCGCTGATTAGCATGCATTTTCATGCTACTTGCGCTAAGAGCCCTCGAGCGGTAGCAAACGCCGGTGCTAGTATGGCGCTAACAGCCTCTAGTGCCGGCATTTGCTTTTGATCATTTGCCTGTTGGTAAAACCAAAACCTGCATTCCAGAGTGTATGCAGTAAAGAACAGGTTAATTATCATTCTTGTTACTACAAGACCAGCGCAGGACAAATGCTGCAGCTGGCAGGGTTTGGGGACCCTCGCCAGCCAAAACAGGGGCCCCAAAGCCAATTTTGTGGGGGGCCCAGGCCCCCTGTAGCTACGCCACCGGGGCTTTCTTGCAATTTATCTGCACTGTTTTAGAATAAGGGGGATCTGTGCCCAATTTAGGCATATGGATTTACACCAGGGTTTAGTTGGTACAAGTTCTCGCAGCTAAAGTTAGGCGCAGGTCTAGGTGCTAAGTGCTATTCTATATAAATGGCAGCCAGACAGCTGGAAGTAGAGTTTTGCTACTGTATATCATCCTGAAAATTACATAGTGTAAGTTAAACCTTAATGTCTTTTGACTTGAGGACTTTTAAAGGGGCCAGTGCTAGGAACATAATCTCCCTACACCTCCCAATATTCCTTGATACAAAGCACAACCCCAATTCCTCCCCTAGTGGTAGTCTTGTGGTACTACTGTTAGGGGGGGTCAAACTGACAAATAAAGGTGGCAAATATCATTATAATAATATTGTATTATTATACCGCAGCTCAGTAACTACACCCCTAGAGGTGCCTCTCAATGCTCTTATTTGGAAGCTTGAACTGTAATGGTAGTACCATGAGGCTACTTCTAGGAGCTGAGACACCATTATGATGATGCCAGCCGATGGGTCAGGAGTGACTGTGAATTGCTTCTGTTCCCCTGCCCCCTCCCCCCAAGCTACTAGGGACTGTCAGGGAGATGATCAGGGGAGTGCATATGCAGGTACCAAGTCTTTTAAGAGGCTCCCCTGGAGCATCAGGTTGCGTGGTGGCAGTCCAATGTGCATGGGGAGTGTAGATAATGTCTACTCAAAACTGGCATTATCTTTCTATAAATACAGTGCACTTTTTCTAGTGAAAAAGGTGATTGTATTCAAATGCTAAGCCACCCTTCAGGGGTGGGGGTAATCACTAAGGGACCCTCCCCACAATAGCCAGGCCCCCTGCAACCAGTCACAGAACCTATGACAAGGCAGAATTGGTGTGTAGAGCCTGAGCTCTTTCATTAAAACTTGGGGACCATGGGTCAATTTTAGCAGCCAATGGAAAAGGTGCCGGTACTCAGTACCCCCAAGTACCCCCTCAAAAAAAAGCCCTGTATAAATAATACAGTTGCATAGTTAAAGACAAACTGCATTATTCAATTTTTGTAATAATTAGGTGTTTGCATACATTGTATCTCATTATAATTTTGCTCACATTGCCCTGCCAAAACGTGCGTTAATAACAAATAATGCACAATTTTGCCATTTAATGTGTTATTTGACCAAAAACATGTTAGTTCCTTAGTGCATCTTAATGATTACCCCTCTTAATAGGGAGACCTTGGAAGTGGAAGGCTGATGGTAATAGGCCCTTGGTCCTCACTCCCTGTCCTTGGTGGTCAGGTTTTCAGAATACCCCTAATGAATATGCATGGGAGAGATTTGCATACCTACTACCATCCGTCTCGGGCATATCCATTTGTGGTCTTGTGAAAACATTGTCTATTGGCAGCCTTGAGGACTGGGAGTAAAGACCAATCAAATAGGAGGTGTTGTATCATGTTACACCTGTGTGATGCTAATGCTTGTCACAGAAAGGGCTGTATTATTCCACTAGCACCCTGCACCTTCAACTGTTATAGATATTTCACTTGGATAATTTTCAGAACCTCATATTGCATACCCCACTGACCCAACAAAAATACCGGTCACTTGTGACACAATACAACCAAAGACCGTAACGGACATTACCTGACTTCTTCCCCCTCTCCCTCTCTAAGTTCCCCCCAACTGTTTCTTACCATACATATACCTTAATATCACTTTGTATTCATTCATACTATGTTATTTGTTCAGACCGTAATCGGCTAACGCCATTAACGGTTATATGTAAGCCATATTGAGCCTGCAAAAGGTGGGAAAATGTGGGATACAAATCCATTAAAGCATTGAGGCTTTAATGGATTAAACATCCATGCAGCACCACTGCGGAGTACATCTATCCAGCCACAGTCACATTGCTGAGCCTGAACTGGTGATCCTGTGTCCCCTGAGGAAGCCCTTCTGGGTGAAACGGGTCCGTTGGGTTCGGATTCCGTTCCGTTCAGGAGAACTGCTTACGATCAAGCCCAGCAAGTTAAGTTAAATTGGACTAATATTTGTTCTTGACCGAATAGCAGTGGTACCAATATCATAGTTATTGATTTTGCAATTTTGCATTTTTTTTATTTTTCAATTGATGAAATATTCAAAAATTTGCATAACAAAATTAAGGAAAGAATTGATTATTTTCCACAACCTGTTTGGTTGGTTGGGGGGTTTTGACCAATGATTAAGAACTGCATCTAAATCACCTACCTTCATCCTATTATCGACTGTATTTAAGATCATGTAATGACTACATCATAACAACACTTTGTAAGCCACATTGAGCCTGCAAGAAGGTGGGATAATGTGGGGTACAAATGCAATAAATAAATAATAAATAAATATATGACCGAGATGGTCGGATTGCTTTAGACTTGCAGTAGCAAGGTATGAGGTCTTCCCCCCCCCCCTCCGTTTTCTTTTCTTGCACATTGTGATTTGAGTGTTGTTTAACACATCCAAAATTTGCACACGCTCATTTTGTTTTACCATTGGGATACAAATGTAACAAATAATTATTTTTGTTACATTTGTACCCCGCGCTTTCCCACTCATGGTAGGCTCAATGTGGCTTACATGGGGCAATGGAGGGTTAAGTGACTTGCCCAGAGTCACAAGGAGCTGCCTGTGCTGGGAATCAAACTCAGTTCCTCGGGACCAAAGTCCACCACCCTAACCACTAGGCCACTCCTCCACTGTTGCTACTATTTGAGATTCTACATGGAATGTTGCTATTCCACTAGCAACATTCCATGTAGAAGCCGGCCCTTGCAGATCACCAATGTGGCCGCGCAGGCTTCTGCTTCTGTGAGTCTGACGTACGTGCAGGACGTCAGACTCACAGAAACAGAAGCCTGCGCAGCCTTCTACATGGAATGTTGCTAGTGGAATATGTAGAATCTCCAATAGTAGCAACATTCCATGTAGAATCTCCAATAGTTTCTATTTTATTTTTGTTACATTTGTACCCTGTGCTTTCCCACTCATGGCAGGCTCAATGCGGCTTACATGGGGCAATGGAGGGTTAAGTGACTTGCCCAGAGTCACAAGGAGCTGCCTGTGCCGGGAATCGAACTCAGTTCCTCAGTTCCCCAGGACCAAAGTCCACCACCCTAACCACTAGGCCACTCCTCTGATATATAATCTGATATAGAGATTTAAAACACCTATATTGGACCCAAGGAATGATATTTTCAAAACAGCAGTGTGTGACCGCATTTTACAAACAAATGCAACTAAAATTTTAAAAAATATACATATATTACAATCATATTTAGATGAAACTTGGGAATAAGGTGAAAAGAGGAAGCAACAGAAACAAGAAACAGATGGCCTGACATTTTGAAGGATTAAGTTTCGACGGCTGCCTCGGGTTTTCCTTCAAATCTTCCTTTTCAAATGGTTGCAGGTACGTTGTAAGAAGATGCAGCTGCAGTTGGAATTAGAAGTGCATTTAGACCTTGAGGAAGAAATCCGTGAAGACAGGCAATCGTCCCCTAGAGGATCCGCTCCTGAATCCACTATACCTTCCTGTAGAACAAAGGCTCCAATGAAGCCAAGCGTAATTAATATTTTACGGAAGGTCACATACTAAGCCTAATTTTAAAGATCAAATTACGAGGCATGAAGTTAAAATAATCTGTGAGGCCTGATAAGTACTACTACTAATCATTAAACCTGATTTTTTTTTTAAAATTGCAATAGACTGAAAAAATATGAATGAATATCTGTTTACCTTATTTTTTAATGGCATATGTAAGAGAGTTGGTAATTCTGTCTCTTCACTTGCAAAACCTTGACAGGTATTAAGACTCAACTTGGGTAACATTCCAAATAGTGACAAAACCTTCAGGTTATTAGTTCATCATTCACACGTCAGATGCACAGAAATTCATTCTTTGTTATTTATTTTTCTGCGTTCATTCATTTGCTTAAGGTTTTTTTTACTTTGACTAACAGACTGCAGTTGTGTGTTGTAGATTTTGCGTGCTCACAGGCCGATGCTCAGAAGCAAGCACGGGCACTAGAGGCCATTAGCGCTGGACTAGCGCCCACATTATTGAGCGCAGAATGCTCAGAGGCTCTAGCACAGGAAACGAACATGCCAAAGATCAGCGCAAATAGCATGCTAATGTAGTCAAATGGATGTTAATGAGGCCATTTCCAATTCCCTTCCAGTGCTCAGAGTACAGCGCATAAAACGAAGCCACCTCACCGCCGAAGAAATAACGCCAGCTCGGTGCAGGGATCAGGATTCTGAAGAGAGGATTTTTTTAAACGATGCTTTCCTTTTAAAATCTGTCCGTTTTTATTTAATTTTGAAGCAGAAGGAAGCCCGTGCAAGCCCCTAAGCACTAGTAGTGAGAAACAAATGTGCGCGAGTCCGAGCAAACCTGAAAATGAAAGCACAAATTGGCGCCCGTTTTCTGCATTTAAATATAAGCCTTCCAAGTTAAAAGGAAAATTGAAAAGCTTATATTTAAAAGGCACATAAAACAGACGCCAATGTATGCTTCACATTCGGGTTTGCCTGGTGCATGTGCACAGGAGCTGGGCTTACTGCAAAAAACTCTGCACATATGCCAAGAATGTCTCCTCTTGCTTTCAATTTACAGTGCACATCTTACATAGTAACATAGTAGATGACGGCAGAAAAAGACCTGCACGGTCCATCCAGTCTGCCCAACAAGATAAACTCATATGTGCTACTTTTTGTGTATACCTTACCTTGATTTGTATCTGCCATTTTCAGGGCACAGACTGTAGAAGTCTGCCCAGCACTAGCCCCGCCTACCAACCACCAGCCCCGCCTCCCACCACCGGCTCATTTCCTTTGAGCATTGGCGAGCTAGTTTTCTGCTCTTTCAGCAGTATGGTTTCGGCACTGTTGGCTTTACCGTGGGAGTTCTGAGCATCGGCATTTCAATTTGTTAAATACTGACCAGGGGCGTAGCCAGACCTCGAGGTGGGAGGGGGCCAGAGCCCAAAGTGAAGGGGCACAGTTTGGTTCACCTTCCTGCCACCCCCCACAGCCGCCTTGCCGCACCACCCACCGCCGCTGCTGTTGCACATACCTTGGCTGGCGGGGGTCCCCAACCCTCACCAGCTGAAGCGCCTTTTCCAGTGCTGGTCTCCAGCGCCGCCGCATTTCCTGCCCTGCTCTCTCTTCACTCACATCAGGTCCGGCATGTTCGTTTTATTGAAATTGAGCATGTGCGCATGATCAGTTTCATTAAAACGAGAGTGCCGGATGTGAGGGGGAGAGCAGGGCAGGAAATGCGATGGCGTCAGAGACCAAAGCTGGTTGTGGACCCCTGCCAGCCAAACCAGGGCACAGATCCAGTTTGGGGGGCCCAGGCCCCTGTGGCCCCCCATAGCTATGCCACTGATACTGACTAATGGCAGTTGTGCCCGTTAACTGCAAATTAGTGGCAGTTAGTGTCAATTAACACCAATTATTGCCAATTAGTTGTTAACACCAATTGTCAGCTAATTTAACAACTAAGTTACATGCGTATCTGATACTACTCTATAACTTGCCTACCCAATCAAGTTGTGTACACAAGTTTAGGGGCTAGTGCTAGAGAATATAAGACTAATTTGAAACGTCTAAGTTAGAGATTTAAAATAATTCCCTTGACATCCTTCTCAATACTGAACTGAGTGCTTTTATTATGCAAGACTGCCCTTAGGAGGAAGCAACTGTCCAGGGCCCAGTGGAGTACATAGCTTGCCCCCCCATGCATTGTGTCCCCCTGGTGCATCACCCCCTCCCCCTGAAGCGCATCATCCTTACCACCTGGGGGTGCACGGAGCAGTCATGCGGCTGTTGGCTCCACTGGTACTCTTCCCCAGAACAGGAGGTAACATTAGAGGGGGCAGGGAACTGGCGAAGCCGACAGCCGTGCAACTGCTCCGTGTACCCCCTTGCTGCCTGCACCCGGGGCAGACCGCCCCCATCGCCCCACCCTTGGTACACTACTGCCAGGGCCCAGTCCTTAAAATAGTTCCACCCTGCAATCAGTCACAAGCCTATGAAAATACAGTATTTTGAATATTAGATCATTCCCTGGACTACCAACAGACTTTATATTGTGAAATGAGAAAAAATCCTTATACCCTATCAGAATACTTCACCTCACTTACAAGCAGAACATAGACAGATCCATGTCCAATTAAAAAAAAGGGACTAAGCTCTGGAATGCTTTCGCTTTATATCAAAGCCAAATTTCTTCCTATCTGAGTTTGACAGGCCATGAAAACCTTTTTTTTTTTTTTGCAAAGTATTATACCAATGATAATTAAATATTACTGTTTTAGTATCTGATTTTGTTTTAATCCTGCAGCTCCTGGTGTGACTAGCCTTAATTTTTTTGTATGTCAATTAGAACTTAGTATTAGGGATTAGGTGACTAACAAATATAAAGAATAGAATAGAAAAAAGATAATGACTTGGAAGGATAGGGAAAGAGAAGGGAGTGATATTGAATGTGGAAAAAAAGAAGAGAGTAAGAAAGGGGAGATGCTGATGGGGGAGAAAGAGTACGAGGAAGACTGGATGGGGAGATGGGGTGTTGATGGATGTAAGGAAAGAGGGGGAGAGATGCTAGACACAGGAGGAGGTGGAACGGGGACACTTAGTGAGACTGGGGAATAAGGAACTGGGGATCGAGAGATGGGGAATGGGAAGACTAGGGTGAGGATTGAAAAGCTGTAGGTAGATGCAGTAAAAAGAGGGAGACTGAGGACTGGATAATAAGCCCATGAAAATGCAGTATTTTGAATATTACATCAGTCCCTGGAATATATGGTTTCTGTCACTGTTTGGAAAACAGGATACTGGGCTAGATGGACCATTGGTCTGACCCAGTATGGCTACTCATGTTCTTATGTTCTAAGAAGGAAGAGGAGTGAAATCGCAGTGGAGAGAGAGAGAAAAATATAAAGATTAATGCCAGTGATGGAAGGAAGTGAAGAAGATGACGACAGGAAGAGAGAGAAGAAATGGCCAATGGATAGAAGACCCTGGAAACATTTAAGAGAAGACAGAGGAAAGCAGAAACCAGGGACTGGGATCAATACTATCAATATATATAAATGGCGAGTGTCGTACTCACTCGCAAATGCGCAGTAGAGACCCTCTCTGCCCCGCCCCCGCGTCAATACGTAATGACGAGGGCGGAACAGAGAGGGTCTCTACTGCGCATTTGTGAGGGACACCGTCGTCGCTAATGCGCCCCCCACCCGGAGTCGCTGCCGCCACCCACCTTCCACCCGGTCGGGCCCTCGCTCCGCTATTGAAACAGCGAGGGCACGCAGCACACAGCTCTGCTGAGCTGCCATCGGCCTTCCTTCTTCTTCTTTGCTTGTGTCCCGCCCTCGACGACGTTACGTCACACGAAGGCGGGACACAGGCAGAGAAGAAGGAAGGCCACGGCAGCTCAGCAGTACGACTGGGTGGAAGGTGGGTGGCGACAGCTCCGGGGGGGGGGGGGGAGATGAACTCAGAGGGGGGGGAGATGAACTCGGAGGGGGAGCGGCAGCGGCGAACTCGGCGGCGGGGTGGGGGGCCTTTCAACCCCCCCCTCCTATACTAGCCCGTTTTTACGGGCTGAACGGCTAGTTAGAAAAATAAATGGCCAGACAACAAAGATTGAAAAAAAATAAGTTTATTTTCAATTAAGTGACTGAAATTTGTGTGCTGTTTTTATATTTTGATTAGTACAAGAGGAAATATATCTCTATTTCTCTGGTGTTACACTGCAGAATTTGGCTTCTTGGAATTTCAGTTTAATTTTTGTCTACATACTTCTGTTTTTCATTTGTGGTCATTTATTCTGTATTTGGGGAGGGTCTAGCTAGCATTGTGACCAAGACCATTTATTCTGTTAACATGGAGTGTTTATTTTGGGATCTGTACTACAGTAATCTGGCTTGTTTAATGTTTCCAATAGATATATGGATGTTTTAGGGCAGAATTTCCAAACTGAGTCAGAACCCCAAATGGGGGTCACAAAACCTGCATTTGTGGTCACAACATGTGTGGACTCTCCATAGGTGCACCATTATTCTGCACCTCTGAGGGGGTCACACAATTTTATTTGGCTACAATCATGGGGTCACGGTTACAAAACGACTGATAAGCTGTTCTAGGGTCCACTGAAATATTTATAGTACTGCTCCTTTCTGGGTAGGCTCATTGTGTGAGTTTTGCAAGTTGGTACCATTGTGGTATGGTAGATGTTCTCTATAAGACCTGAGCAGTGTATTTTTTCTAGCAAAAAAAGGTGTCAGTACTCAAATGCCAGGCTACCCTTCAGGGGTGGGGTGATCACTGAGGGACCCACCCCACAATAGCCAGGTCCCCTGCAACCAGTCACAGAATCTATGACAAGGCAGAATTGGTGTCTGGGGCCTGAGTTCTTTCATTTAAAACTTGGGGACTATGGGTCAATTTTAGCAGACAACGGAAAAGGTGCCGGTACTCAGTACCCCCAAGTACCCTGTCAAAAAAAGCCCTGGTCCTGAGTGACTTATGTAGAGTTTTATATTAGTTCACAATATGCCTGTTATTGTAGAAGTTTTAGGTTGCTGTTACTGAGATAGCATAAGAATCAGATTATTATTATTATTATTTGTATGTTGAGTTCTGTGGGGAAATGTCCTGGTTCTGGTCTGCACTTATTGCTGGGGGAACATTTTTTGTGGACGCAGAATATATGTTCAAAGTAAAATCAAAATACAATTTGTTATAATTTTATTTTGGTGTTAGTGCAGTTCTTTCCTTTTTGCTTTTGTTCCTGGTGTGCGTGCACCTTGCATCTGATCTGATTTTTGCAGACTAACTATCTACATTTAACACCTTACTAATTCAGTATTCAGTGTCAGGAGTCTGTATTTTTTTATATTAGAGTCCCAGACCCCATAATTACACGGCTACAATGTTTCCTGCATATATACAGCATTGTACAATTTAAAAAAATTATATAGTATAGGAATGTGTTGATTTCTTTTTCCTTGGGGCAACCGCTTGACTGATGTTCTGAGTGAGGGACCCCCCCCCCCCCTGCTCTCTGACTAGAGATCTGACAAGCCTCTCCCATGTTGGGTGCCTGGGGGGAGGGTACCACCTCATCCCTTGCCTTATGCGACAAGATTGCCTTGAATCACCCCCCCCCCCCCGGGGCAAATGATTACAGGAGGCTCTTTTACACTTTCACAAGGGCTCTCTCCTTTGAGCATTGCTTCTCAGTAACCACACCTTAGAGGATGTAGATTAAAAATAGAAATTTAGTGTGTGAAAAAAATCATGAGCACAGTTCATCTGTTACTTCACAGTTCCACAGGAAAGTATAATTTAAAACAGAAAAGATAGGATACTTGGTGCTTGGATTTTAGATGATATTTTGGAGTGCTGGTCTCCTTTATCTCCAGCAGGCTAGGGGTCCTGACACTTTCTTGCAGCTTGTCTCTTATCACAGTAGTTGCACATTACTCACTCTCTTTTCCTGGGGCAGCATCCTCCGACAGGTCTCCTAATCAACAGGGTTATCATCATTCTCCTTCCAGAAGCGATATTCCCTACTTGACTCTCTCCACTTTTCTCCTCAGCTTTCTTGTCTCTGTCCACTACAATAATTTTTGCTATGAATTGCTTTGGTTGAACTTTGTTCATGGAAAGTAATCTACAAGTGTAACATAACCCAGGGGCAGAGGAACATCTTTTTGTCTGGGGGAGGGGGGCCCAACCAAGGAGGTTTAATGATAGGAGATGGCATGACGTCAAAAAGCTGAAGCCCGTTCCCCCAGCAGCTGCCATCTTGGTATGTCCAAAGCAAACTATCAGCTGCTGCATCCATGTTGTCATTGTGCATTGTTTTAGCTCAGTTATATTTAGAAACATGCTGGCTTGTGCAGCACAGGGATGTACACAGAGGAACTACATATGGAAAGCTTTCAGAGAGTATGTGGAGCGGTGAAAGGCTTCCAGGAGGAAGGGGTTTCTGTGTGCGAGACAATGAGAAGATTTGTGGAGACAGAGGAAGACGGAAATTTGCCAGTCAATATTCAGTCAGTACCACAAGTGATTTAATCAGGCACACGCCTTTTCTGCCTAGTTAAATTGTTTTGCATCAGGCACTTGGAGTCTAATCCTGGGACAGAGAAGCACCCGGGCCACAGGTTGCTGCTGTCGCTATCTTTTTGAGATGGAAATAAAATTAACGCGTATAGCGCAGCAGTGAAATCCACAATACAGCATTGCAAATAACAAAGGGGGCTCGCCACAATCGACATTTAAGGAGTACAAGAATGCTACAGGATAGCAGGAGAGTCCAGGAGAATAGTCCACATAATTAAAAACATGTAAAGGTATTAAAAACAAAACAAAAGGGGACCATGGTAAAAAGTCTACATCTCAATGACTTTGGAACAAAAAAGTGAACTCTTAAAGGTTTACTAAGAGGATCTGGGAGAATCCCGAGGATACCGTAGTATCCTTCGTTTAACTTTGGCCGCTCAGGAGCACTGACAAAATCATTAACCCTTCCCCCCTTTCATAGACTCCTCGAAAACTCCCCAACCCCCCCCATTCCCCTTACATCCCCACTGATCCTCTCCTAACAGACAGCATGCAAAACCTAGGAGGTTTAATAAACAATATAAACCTCACAAGTTTGCTATTGTTTTCAATAGCGCTTGCTATTGTTTTGGACAAACCAATATGGCGGTAAGCTCCGCCCACTGGCTTCAGCCCAGATAATGGGCCAGATAGGCTCATGCCATCTCCTGTCAGTCATTAATCCTCCTTGGGCCTAAGCTCTGACCCTCAAGCTTTTCCCATGACCGTACCCCATCCCCAGATCTGCTCCAACCCCAACCCCCAACATCACCATACCCATACTTATCTCATAGTCACCCCATGACATCCAGCATTTTTCTTCTCTGCCTCTCAACTGCCCATGTTCAGCATCTCACTCCTTCCCTCCCCCTCCAATAGTATCCAGTCTCTCTCCTTACACACATGTTCAAGACCTACCAGCTTCCACCACCTCCGAACTTCCTGTTTCAGAGGAGACAGAAGCAAGCAGGCCTTGAGCATGCGACCCATACAGGCTGGTTACAATGCCTTTCTTCAGTGTTGCTGCCCCAGGAGAGGGAGGTAAAAAATGAAACCCCTTGTGGGGGAGCAGGGAAGAAGGGAGACAATATTCCCTCTAAGGCATGAGTTGACGTGAGCAAAAATATTCCATTACATTACCCTGTGAGCACTTCTCACACATACATACAGATGTGCATGCATACATACACAAACAAACTTGCAGGGAGGTTGGAAAGCATTCCATGAGCCATGCTCTGCATGCTTTTCCTACTTGTTTGCCTGTAGTTTAACTATAGCTACTCTGAATTTTATTCAGCTACTGGATGTTTAGTGCAACTTAGAGGGAATACTGCTCTTCCTGTATGAGCACCAAACTTGGAAAAAAAAAAAAAAGGACAGTAGGGACACTTAACAAAGCAGGGAAGGATCTCTTCACTGTCTACCAGTTGCCTCTACCAGTAGTTTGTTGTGTTTAGCCCATTCTTGAACTGATGATAGACAGTTAATCAGCTGTGAGTAAGCTGTGAGTAAGGCAGGTTCAATAGGTATGAGTAGCTACACATTATCTGCATAGATGTAAAACTGAGTGTTCATTGACCGGATCAGCTCAGCTAGTGGCTTGAGGTAGATATTGAACAGAATAGGTGACGGTATCGATCCCTTGTGGTACCCCGCAGGTCAGTGTCCATGGTGGTGATGAGTTGTTGCCAAACATTATGGACTGTTGGCTGTCTGATAGGATCTGAACCAGGCAACTACTGTTCCATTGATACCTGTTTCTGTCAGTCGTGCTAGCAAGATATCATGATCCACAGTGTCAAAAGCTGCTGAGAAATCTAGCAGCACTAACATTGAGGCAAATCCCTTGTCTCGGTTTATGTGAAGACCATCTAATAGGGATACGAGGGCCGGGCCTGAACCCAGATTGACATGGATCTAGCCAGTTTCTCTCTTCTAATCACTCATTAAGTTGAACACATACTATTCTATGAGTTTCCCTAGAAAAGGGATGTTGGATACTGGCCTGTAACTTTCAAGTTTGTCTTGGCCAAGGTTGTTCTTTAGCAAAGAGCGAACCACTGCCCTTTTTAATGCTGTTAGTAGTTGCCCGTTAGAAAGAGAGGTGTTCACAATTTTTGTGGCGCCTTCTATAAGGCCCCTACTTGCCTGCTGCACTATCTTTGGGCAGGGGTCCAGGGTGCAGGTAGTTGGTTGAAGGTCTCTTAGGATTTTGTCAAGGCTGTCCTCTGTGATTAGGCTAAATGTCCCATCTATCTGTGTCAGGAGGGGGCGAGTTTGTGCACCCCTGGTTGACTGGTTGGGGACTGGGTGGGATTGCCCGTAAATCCTGGCGGAAACTTTTAAGTTTGTTGGCAAAGTATGCAGCAAAATCATTGCAGTTCAGTTTAGACTGGGCAGGCTGATTCTGTTGTGGGGGGGTTGCAGTAGGCTGTTTACTATACTGAACAACTGCTTGGTTGAATTGGCAACCTGTGCAATGCATTGTATCCTGCTGTCCAGCCTAGCTGGAACAGTCACTATGGGTCATTGCAGGGGACAGCAGGCTAAATGGGCAGAATCACAGGCAGTTCCTCTGCTCTACATGGCTTGGCCTTACTCTAACACAAAAGCCTGGACAGATTCGGAAGTCTTACACTTTGCATCTCTCTGACTTGCTAAATCCTCTTTCTGTGTTCCTGTTAGCTATTAAGAATCATATGATAAGGGGCACAGTGCAGTCCCTTAGGAAACTGAGGCAGCCATGTAGAGAAGGGCTGCAGATGTGTTGAAGGTCATTCATTAATAATGTCCTGGCTGCACGTTTATGACAGGCTTGAAGGTATGGGGTGACTGAACAAGGGACAATGTAGAAGGGCACTATAGATGTAGAGTATGTCTATATGGCTAAACAAAATGAATATAGTGCCTTTTAGAGAAAAGTACTTTACAGGCATTAAAGCCAGTCTAACTAGGATTCTGAGGAATGAGTAGTCCCACCCCCACCCCCCAAAAAAAGAAATTGGAATTTGATTCATTATAGCTGCAGTGATTGATTGTTCCTTGTCATCAAGCAGATGAAGCCATTACGTATGGGTTGTGTCCATCAACCAGCAGGGGGAGATAGAGAGCACTCAACTTTTCACAGTGCCTCATGGATCCTAAGGAGCTTAGCCGAGATTGGGTGGCAGAGCCGGTGGCGGGAGGCGGGGATAGTGCTGGGCAGACTTATACGGTCTGTGCCAGAGCCGGTGGTGGGAGGCGGGGCTGGTGGTTAGAAGGCGGGGATAGTGCTGGGCAGACTTATACGGTCTGCGCCCTGAAGAGGACAGGTACAAATCAAAGTAGGGTATACACAAAAAGTAGCACATATGAGTTTATCTTGTTGGGCAGACTGGATGGACCGTGCAGGTCTTTTTCTGCCGTCATTTACTATGTTACTAAGTTATATAATAATACAGCATTGTAGAGTAGCAGAGACAGAGTTCTGTGAACATGACATTAAAGTAAGAGACACCATGTTATGTTAGATTATGTCATAGGCGTCAGAATGGGGGGCAGCCACGAGTGCCATGGCATCCCAAAAAGTTTTCCCTCTCCCTCTGATGAAAGTATATCAGTTTTTTTTTTTTCAGATCCACACCTCCAATGTTTAGCCGTGTAGCAATGGCACCGGGACAGTCCCCACCTCCTTGCCACTGCTGCTGCTTTTAAACCAAGAGTGGCAGCAGCAAAACAAAGTATCTCCATTGCAGGGCTGCACTGTGTACAGGCACGGCTACCATTCTTGCCCCTTTGTCACTTCCTGTTCTGGGAAGCAGGCAAGTCAAAGGGAATGAACATCACAAACAATTTGTGAGGTAAAAGAGTGTATCAGACTGCTGATGGAAAAACCAGGCGGACACAGAAATCAAAGGAAGCAATGTTTTAATTCAAGACCCGACACAGCCCGTGTTTCAGATATTGCCTGCATCAGGGGTCCATCAGAATTAACACATCACACTGGGGAATCCTTCACATCAATAGAAATACAGGAAAACGCACGGAAGCTTCTCTGCACAGCTTTTTAGGAAACAATGGTGGTTGCCAGAGTGATGTTTTATTTCTGATTGACCTCTGATGCAGGCGATATTCGAAACACAGACCATGTCGAGTCTTGAATAAAACGCTGCTTCCTTTGACTTCTGTGTCCACCTGGTTATTCCATCTGCAGCCTAATACACTCTTTTACCTCATGATTGTTTGTTGTTCATTCCCTCTGGCTTGCCTGCTTCCCAGCAGGACAGGAAGTGACATCGAAGGGGATGAGAATTGGCAGCCATACCTGTGCACAGTGTGGCCCCGCAATGGAGATACTTTGTTTTGCTGCTGCTGCTCTTGGTTTAAAGCAGCACCAGCAGTGACATCCACCTGGTTGTTCCATCTGTGGCCTGGTACACGTTTACCTCACTTCCTGTTCTGGGGCACAGCCAGCAGCCATGCCTGTGCATAGTGTGGCCCCGCGATAGAGGTATTTTGTTTTGCTGCTGCTGCTCTTGGTTTAACGCAGCAGCAGCAGGGGTAGAATTAGAGAGGAGGGAGACAAAGAGGAGAGCAGACACTGGCTAGAAGGGGGAGAGAACTGGAAAATGCTGGATGGAAAGGGAGAGGGGGGGAGATGCTGGATGGAAGGGGAGAAGAAGATAGTAGATGCTGAATGGGAAGAGAGATGATGATGGAGGGAGGAAGAAAAAGGGCAGACGTTGGATGGAAGGGAGAGATAAAGAGGGCAGGTGCTGGATAGGAGAGAGAGAAGATGCTGGATGGAAAGGGGAAGAGAAAGAGGGCAGATGCTGGATGAAAAAAGGGGAAGAAAGCGGGCAGACTGGATGAAAGAGGGAGAGAGAGCAACTGCTGGATGAGCGAAAGAGAGGATGCTAAATGGAAGGGAAGAGAAAGAGGGAAGATGCTGGATAGAAGGGGAGAGAAAGGGCAGATTCTTGATGGAAGAGGGGGGAAAGAGAGGGCAGATGCTGAATGGGGGGATGAGAGAGGCTAGAGTTAGAGACTAGCAAATAAGAGGAAGTAGAATAGGAGAGCTGGTTTGAGGGAAAGAGATGGAAATCTGTAGGTGGACACAGCAAAAAGAGGGAAATTGAAGACTGTAAGAGAGAATTAAATCTGGACAGAGAATCAGAAAAATTGAAGAAAGCTAAAAGGAAAAGGAGGAGAGAAAATTTACAAATGGACAGGAAATCCTGGCAAGAAAGAAGAGGAAAGCAGAAACCAGAGACTGGGAGCAACAGAATTAGAAAACATAAATGGCCAGACAACCAAGATTAAAAAAAGAATTGTATTTTTAGATTAGGATAAAGTAGTGTGGTGGTTGTGTTAATAAACCTAATCAATATAAGTAGAAAATGGAAATAAGGTGATATCTTTTTATTGGATTAATTTTAATATATTTTGACTAACTTTTCAAGACCAAAACCTCCTTCCTCAGGTCTGAACAGGACACCATAACAGAAGTATACTGTTCTGATCTGGGGAAGGAGGTTTTGGTCTCTGAAAGCAAATTGATAAATGTTTGAAGTCCACGAAAATGGTATCATTGCATTTTTCCATTTGTTGTTTTATTTGTATTTGTTAATTTGTAATGTAGTGATTGGAATATGTCAGATTTTGAAATATCTGTCTGCTATCTTTATATTTTGCACAATACAGGTAGAGAGAAGCATCAGTGTTTCTATGCAGAGTCTGGCTTCTTAGGAGTTCAGTTTAATTTTTGTCTACCTATTTTTATGTTTAGTTTGTGGTTACGTGTTTTATAGTGGGTGAGGATCTATCTGTGTTCTGCCTGTACAAAAGAGACATGGTTTTCTGTTAGCATTGTTTGTGTAAGATCAGTCTGCACAAATGTGGCTTGTTTAGTTTTCCAATAGGTTTATTGTGGTTCGGGTACCAAATGCTGTGGTTATAGTGCTGCCTTTTCCTAGGTAGGTCCTTGTGTGACTTGTGGAAGTTACTGCTATTATCATATAATAGAATTGCTCTGTAGTTCCTGAGTGGCATTTATATGTTTTGTAACCACTGGATTTCTGTTACAGTGCTACTGAACATCATTGTTCACGTGGCCAACAGGAAGATGCAGGACTGGGGAGCTAGGGCTGACTGAGAGCCAAAATACCTGCATATACAGTGGTGGAAATAAGTATTTGATCCCTTGCTGATTTTGTAAGTTTGCCCACTGACAAAGACATGAGCAGCCCATAATTGAAGGGTAGGTTATTGGTAACAGTGAGAGATAGCACATCACAAATTAAATCCGGAAAATCACATTGTGGAAAGTATATGAATTTATTTGCATTCTGCAGAGGGAAATAAGTATTTAATCCCTCTGGCAAACAAGACCTAATACTTGGTGGCAAAACCCTTGTTGGCAAGCACAGCGGTCAGACGTCTTCTGTAGTTGATGATGAGGTTTGCACACATGTCAGGAGGAATTTTGGTCCACTCCTCTTTGCAGATCATCTCTAAATCATTAAGAGTTCTGGGCTGTCGCTTGGCAACTCGCAGCTTCAGCTCCCTCCATAAGTTTTCAATGGGATTAAGGTCTGGTGACTGGCTAGGCCACTCCATGACCCTAATGTGCTTCTTTGTTGCCTTGGCTGTATGTTTTGGGTCATTGTCGTGCTGGAAGACCCAGCCACGACCCATTTTTAAGGCCCTGGCGGAGGGAAGGAGGTTGTCACTCAGAATTGTACGGTACATGGCCCCATCCATTCTCCCATTGATGCGGTGAAGTAGTCCTGTGCCCTTAGCAGAGAAACACCCCCAAAACATAACATTTCCACCTCCATGCTTGACAGTGGGGACGGTGTTCTTTGGGTCATAGGCAGCATTTCTCTTCCTCCAAACACGGCGAGTTGAGTTCATGCCAAAGAGCTCAATTTTTGTCTCATCTGACCACAGCACCTTCTCCCAATCACTCTCGGCATCATCCAGGTGTTCACTGGCAAACTTCAGACGGGCCGTCACATGTGCCTTCCGGAGCAGGGGGACCTTGCGGGCACTGCAGGATTGCAATCCGTTATGTCGTAATGTGTTACCAATGGTTTTCGTGGTGACAGTGGTCCCAGCTGCCTTGAGATCATTGACAAGTTCCCCCCTTGTAGTTGTAGGCTGATTTCTAACCTTCCTCATGATCAAGGATACCCACGAGGTGAGATTTTGCGTGGAGCCCCAGATCTTTGTCGATTGACAGTCATTTTGTACTTCTTCCATTTTCTTACTATGGCACCAACAGTTGTCTCCTTCTCGCCCAGCGTCTTACTGATGGTTTTGTAGCCCATTCCAGCCTTGTGCAGGTGTATGATCTTGTCCCTGACATCCTTAGACAGCTCCTTGCTCTTGGCCATTTTGTAGAGGTTAGAGTCTGACTGATTCACTGAGTCTGTGGACAGGTGTCTTTCATACAGGTGACCATTGCCGACAGCTGTCTGTCATGCAGGTAACGAGTTGATTTGGAGCATCTACCTGGTCTGTAGGGGCCAGATCTCTTACTGGTTGGTGGGGGATCAAATACTTATTTCCCTCTGCAGAATGCAAATAAATTCATATACTTTCCACAATGTGATTTTCCGGATTTAATTTGTGATGTGCTATCTCTCACTGTTACCAATAACCTACCCTTCAATTATGGGCTGCTCATGTCTTTGTCAGTGGGCAAACTTACAAAATCAGCAAGGGATCAAATACTTATTTCCACCACTGTATTTCCAGCATACTGCAAACGCTACTATGTATTTTCGGGGGGGGGGGGGGGGGTTGGTACATAATACCCTGGAGTGTATTCAGTGTGCATAATACCATCAGTAACATGAGTTAAAAAAACACTAGTGCACCTTAGCAATGGCGTAGGAAGGGGGGGGCGGTGGGGCGGTCCGCCCTGGGTGCACGCGCTGGGGGGGGGGGGGTGTCGGCGCTGCTGGTTACCTGATCTCTCTGCCCTGGAACAGGTTACTTCCTGTTCCGGGGCCGAGAAAGCAGGGAACCAACGGAGCCAACGCAGCTCCCAGAGACGACTTGCACTCGGCGGGGCGGAGCGCCAGTGGTAAAGATGCACTCCGGGGGGGGGGGGGGGGGGGGGTTGTGTGCGCCAATGGGGGTGCGCTATCATTTTTTTTTTTTACCTCATGCTAAAACTCAGCTGGCACTAAATGCTGGGCATCTCGGCGTTTAGCACCAGCTGATTTGTAGTGCGAGGTAAAAAAACGCTAGCGCACCTTAGTAAAAGCCCCCCCTCCAAGTCCCTGCAACTGACAAGAAACCCCCCCCCCCAATTACACTCAAAACATGTTCCAGCTCCCAAATGCTACTGCTGGTGTGAGACAAAATACAGTGAGACTAGAAAATTCCTGGGTCTGTCTGAAATCTGTTGGCCAATCCCTGCACCACTTGTCAGCCAGAGGTTTTACATTTCGGATAATACTCAAGACAACAGCCCTACCAGCTTTTCATCCCTCCTGCCAGAGCGAGCAAAGGAGGGCAGGCTATGTATGTACAACTTTAATGTGAACAGGGCCCTCATTGTTTATTTTATGCTTTGCACACACTCTGCAGTACTCTCTCCCCCCTGTTCTAATTCCAAAAGTTTCAGCCGCTGGAAATCTCACTGCTGCCAGCTCTCTGTCCCTCCTGTCCTCCTGCTGTAGCTCATTAATCTAAAAGCTCAGGCAGATGAACAAGCCTCCTTCAAATTGTTGTCTGCTTGTCCTTTGCCCCAGGTGGCAACTTCTCTGGGGTGGGATGATGAAATATAAGACTTCGCTAACTGATACGGTTGCATATAAAAATAAACAATGCGATATAGAATAAAGGAGGGAAAAAACCCCACAAAACAGTTTGTATTCTTTGTTTTCCTACCCAAAGCAAGTGAGAACATCATAAGGTGCATTATTTCAGCAGAGGTTCTTGTAATTACTGCTTACTTTCCTTACTGTGGAGGATTATAAACATCATATTTTGATATCTTCCAGAGGACGCAAGTATGTGGCCTTTTCACTAGTCACTTTGGGAGGGGAAAATTAATTGACTAACATAATAGTCCTTGTCGTTTAAGATTTAAAAAAAAAAAATTGGTGTCATAGCAAGGTAGAATTTTAAAATGTGTGCACAGACAAAGCTACATACCATGTCAATTGGGAGGTATGAGGTGGTTTAGAAAAGCAATGGGAAACTTGGGGTTTGGGCCAGCAGAATGTCCTCTGGTTGTGAAGTGACCAGCCAGCAGGAGGAAGAGATGGGTTACGGGAAGGAACTCCAGCTGCTATGTCTTTTAACACAGGATCCTTGCTCACTTATTAAGTTGCATGTCAAGCAGAAAAGGTTTGTCTGCTACCCAGGCAGTTAGCAAAATCTGTAAAGGCACTCGGTGCAGGAAATAATGAAGCTAAAAAAACTGGTCCAAGGACTTGGCTGGTAGCCACTGTGCAGATGACTCTTTGGCGGAAAAGAAATCTCCCATCAGACGCAAGCAGAACTGTTGTGAAGATGTTTTCAGTTTCCAGAGTATGCAGCCTTATGCATTGTTCTCCTGTGTGTTGTGTGGCTGATGACAGACTGTCTCCAGCTTGCAAGCATGGTGCAGTGGTTGAGGTTCACAGCTGTAACACAGGAGACTGTGGCTTAATTCCTCTGTACCTATAGTCAGCAGGCCACTTAAGACCTGCTATGTGAATCCTTGAGGCCAAAAACATTACATTCTATTCTGACAGATTCTTCTAGCTCCTTTAGGTTTCTAGTTCCCCTGGATTCTATAAAGGTCACCAAAATTTGAGCACAGATCCCAGATTCGTGTGCAAGCTAATTAATTAATAAGATGTTAATTCTTGATGTTAATTGGCACTAATTAGGACTTCTGAAAATAGCCGTGTTCGCTACTTGATTTTTGGACGTTTTTCGAAAAACATCCAAAATCAGATTTAGACGTCATATTGAAAATGCCCTTCTATGCTTCTTAATCCAAACAAAATCTACTATCAAATGGTCTCCTTTAAATTTATCCTGGTGGCAGGGCCAGTCTTAAGCAGGGGTGAAAGGCGGTTGCACAGGGTCTCCGTGGCGCTCCCTCCTGCTCCTTGCTATTGCCGTCTCCTTATGCACGGGCTACAATCTGACTGCTTTGCCTCTCCTCCCCCGAGCTGCAGGATGCCCTCCTGGAACATACCTGAAGCCACCCTGGTGGTCTAGTGGATTCTTCGGGGGCAGGAAAGATCCCTAGTCTTTCCTGTCCACTGCCGCCGCTGACCCTCTTGCTGCTGCATCGCTTTCCAAAAATGGCTGCTGAGACTTCCAGTGGCGGCCTCGCGAGACTTCTACTGAAGTCTTGTGAGATTGCAGTTGGAAGTCTCGGCAGCCATTTTAAAGACGATACGGCAAGCAAGATGGTCAGCAGCAGCGGGCAGGAAAAACTGGGGGGATATTTCCTGCCCCGCAGACTCCACTAGACCACCAGGGTGGTTTCAGGTATGTGCACTTACTATACCACCCACGCTAACTGGCAGATCTAGGCAGTTTACAGGCTAAAAATAGAGAAACTCAGAAAACTGATAGAACAGACAGTATCACTCAGCAGTAGATGCCAAAGGTGAAGGGTAAATAGAGGAAAAAGGGGAAAGAGGAGAAAGACAATACTTAGAACAAGAACCGGAGAAAAGGGAGGATTTAACAGTGCAATATGATAACCCAACTCTTTTATGTTATTAATTGAAAGCTTTTTTAAAGTTCAGACCGTATAAGCAACAGAAGAGAGTTCCACTGGGCAGGAGCTGCAAAACAGAAAGTGTGGTGTTGGGCGGATTCTAATTGAGCTTCTTTAGGATGAGGAAGGACAAGACGATGGTTGTTTATCGAGCGGAGGTGTGCTAGGGAATAGGGGATTGTGAGAGCAGAGATATAGTCAGGAAGACCTACTCTATGAGCCTTAAAAATAAGTATGAGAAGTTTGAAGAATATAAAGAAAAGCTCAATTTCTATTACCAAGCCTCAAGAGCAATCTTCTCTCTACTTATCACGTAACAAGTCTCTAACTGAAGGTAAAGTAGCGGACTTGGAGGAGCTGAGGCAGACAGAGAGGTATACAGAGGAGGCCTACAAGGACATAGTAGAGAAGTCCCACCTCCAGTCTATCAACCTCTGTGCTGCCCTGGAGGAGAAAGGTCACCTGAAGGGAAGGCATCACCTTGGAGAGGCAGGAAGTGATGCTATAGCTAGGACCTGCCCTCCAGGGGATGCAATATCCTCTCACACTGAGGATGTGTCTCTAGGGGCTTCTGTCCAGGAGGAAAGGGTTAGGATAGCTGTATTAGTTGAATATTCAAATCATTAGGCATATAGATAGCTGGGTGGCTGGTGGGCATAAAGGATTGCTTGGTTACTTGCCTGCCTGGTGCAAAGGTGACAGACCTCACACGTCACTTAGATAAGATTTTAGACAGTGCTGGGGAGGATCTGGCTGTCTTGGTACATGTGGATACCAACGACGTAAAAAAAATGAGAGAGGCAGGTTCTGGAAGCCAAATTTAGGCTCGTAGGTAGAAAGCAAAAATCTACAACCTCCAGGGTAGCATTTTCAGAAGTGTTCCCCGTTTCACATGCAGGACCCAAGAGACAGGGAGAGCTCTGAAGTCTCAATACATGGATGCGACAATAGTGCAGGGAGGAGAAATTTAGAACTGGGCAACATTCTGGGGAAGGGAAAACCTATTCTGAAAGGACTGACTAACTGGGATGGAATCAGGCTGCTCGCACCATAAGTACATAAGTACCGCCAAACTGGGAAAAGACCAAGGGTCCATCAAGCCCAGCATCCTGTCTCTGACAGTGGCCACTCCAGGCTTCAAGAACCCGGCAACCCCCCCCCCCCCCCAAAAAAAAAAAAAAAATTAATAATGTTCAATGGACTTTTCCCTCAGGAATCTGTCCAAACCCCCTTTAAATGCTGTAAGGCTAGCTGCTGTCACTACATTCTCCGGCAACAAGTTCCAGAGTCTAACTACACGCTGAGTAAAGAAAAAAACTTTCTCCTATTTGTTTTAAATCTACCATATTCTAGCTTCATCTTGTGTCCCCTGGTTTTGTTGTTGTTTGAAAGTGTAAACAAACGCTTCACATCTATCCGCTCTAATCCGCTCATTATCTTGTAGACTTCTATCATATCACCCCCTCAGCCGCCTTTTCTTCAAGCTGAAGAGCCCTAACCTTCTCAGCCTTTCCTCATAGGGAAGCCGTTCCACTCCCTTTATCATTTTCATCGCCCTTCTCTGCACCTTCTCTAATTCCTTTATATCTTTGAGATGCAGCGACCAGAATTGGTCAATACTCGAGGTGTGGTCGCACCATGGAGCGATACAACGGCATTATAACATCCTCGTGTTTGTTTTCCATCCCTTTCCTAATAATACTCAACATTCTGTGCGCTTTCTTAGCCGCCGCAGCAGCACACTGAGCAGAAGTTAACGTATCAACGATGACTCCCAGATCTCTTTCTAGGTCTGTGATTCCTAACGCGGAACTTGCATGACATAGCTGTAATTCGGATTCCTCTTACCCACATGCATCACTTTGCACTTGTCAACACTGAACTTCATCTGCCACTTGGACGCCCAGTCCCCCAGTCTCGGGAGGTCCTCTTTCACACTCCTCCTGCGACTTGACAACCCTGAATAACTGTGTCATCTGCGAATTTAATTACCTCACTAGTTACTCCCATCTCTAGGTCATTTATGTTTCAATATTTTTATTGATAACAAATGCAAATTTACAATCAGGTCCTTACGAGAAGCTTACATATCATTTCCATTGTCATCAAACTTTATACAGTTATGAATCCCTTTCCCTCCTTCCCACCCCTTCATCCCACTCCCCCCCTTCCCCTTACAGATGCTATTAATATCTATATTCTAGAGAAATAGAGATTAGGAAACAAACAACTGTCTCTTTGCTGATGGTTGTAGCGTATTCCAAAATTTACTCCAGGTCTGCAGCAATCGCTTCCCTTCTGCTGAATCTAAGTCGCGGACTGCACATCGCTCTAGTCTTGATAAATCTATCATAAATACTCTCCATTGGGTGATGTTAGGGTCTTTTTGGTCCATCCAGCCATGTAATATCACTTTCTTTCCAATCTGTACTGCGCGTTGTAAAAATCTTCTATACCCCGGCAATGCCGGCTTGACATATCTATATACATCAAATAGCATCAATGGCTGCAATTCTGTTTTTCTGTGCCAGTATGACCAGACCTTCCCAAGCACCTGCTTCCAAAATCTTTGTACTCTAGAACAAGTCCAAAACATATGTCCCAGAGTCGCCTGAGGGGAAGCACAGCGCGGGCAGTGTCCAGTTGCGCCAAAACCCGCCTTGTGGGCTCTGTGTGGTGACACATGCATACGGAGTGCAAACTTATATTGTGATTCCCAATATCTTGTGAATGGGGAGTTTTGTAATATAGAAAGCAAGTAGTTTTGTATTACACTCTCTGGCACTTCTACTCCAAGATCTGCAGACCAGTCTTGTGCCCGTTTTTTTATAATCTATGTCCTCTGTAGTATCTAACAAGTGTTTATGATGATATTTTAACGGGACTTCATTCTGAGACCCCAGTGTCAGTGCAGTGCTCAACGTGTCTTGCACATCTTCACTTAGGTTAATCCAACCTAATAATACAGCATAGTGTTTCACTTGCATATAAGCAAACATATCTGCAGCTGGTAATGAATACTCTCTTTGTATATCTGCAAAGGTCCGCAATTGTCCCTCTTCATTAATTAATTGATATATGAAGTGAATACCTTTTTGCCTCCATCGAGCAAACACTCCTGAGGTGGTGCCCACTGGAAAGTCAGGGTTATGGTGCAAGGATAGAAAAGGCGTTGAGCTCGCTGAGAACCCATGCCGTCTACATAGCCACCTCCATGTTGCTCTGGCGGATGTCACAAAGGGGTTGGTTGTGATCTTAATGTCCGGGGTATGCTGATATTTATGCGAGTGCAGCAGCCAACTAAGATGTATCTTGGGGAAGGTGGCTGACTCTATCAAGGTTGCTGAAAACTCCTGGCTCCCTACCAACCAATCTCTTATATGCCTCATGGAGCTTGAAATCGTTAGATACCTTATACTTAGTAGGCCCATTCCCCCATGCGATCTAGGTTTCTGTAGGACACTAATTGGGAGTCTAGGTCTCCGACCTTGCCAAAGAAACCGCTGGATCGCTCTAGATAATGCCCTCTCTTCTCTTTGCCTCAGATATAACGGAAGCATCTGAAAGGTGTATAACCACCGGGGGGGCCACCATCATATTAAATAGAGCGATCCTTGCGGTCAAGGAAAGTGGAAACCTTCCCCACAACAATAATGTACGCCTGGTCTCAGTCAAAAGCGGCAACACATTTTCACTGTACAGCCGTGAAAGGTCTGTGGGCACCACTACCCCTAGATATTTCAACTGCCCCGGTGCCCATTTCAGGGGGAACTGTCCCCGCCAGCCAGCCTGGATTTCCTCATTTATCGGCATGGCCAAGGACTTTGCGTGATTTAGCTTAAATCCCGACAGTTCTCCATAATCCTTTATCACTCTGAGCAGATTTTCCAGCGACTGCTGGGGGTCATCCAAGAGAAGCATTAGGTCGTCGGCGTATGCTAATAATTCCACCCTATGTCCTGATATTTGCGCCCCTTTGATATCTTTAGAATTTCTAATTACACATAGTAAAGGTTCTAGGGTGAGCACAAATAATAAGGGCGAGAGTGGGCAGCCCTGACGGGTCCCCCGCTCTATTGCAAATTCCCTAGTCCTGACCCCATTAACCAGGATTGCCGCTTTTGGTTGTGTGTACAGAGCTTTGAGTGCTTCTAGATACCATCCTTGGATTCCCACCCATCGCAGTGTCTCAAACATGAACGACCATCTGACTTCATCAAAAGCCCGTTCTGCATCTAAACTGACTACCAATCTGTTGATATCTGAGTCTCTCGCGTGCATCAGTGCTGCTATAAGCTTTCGTACATTAAGCACCGATTTCCGCCCCCTGACAAACCCTACCTGGTCGTTATGTATAATTTGGGGCAAACTAGGGGCCAATCTGTCTGCCAATATCCTGGACATGATTTTAATATCCACATTTATTAAGGATATTGGTCTGAACGAGCCAGGTTGCAATAGGTCTCTTCCTGGTTTAGGAATCAAACTTATCAGCGCAGAATTCGCATGACGAGGAAAGGCTCCCTGCTGGACCGCCGTATGATAAACCTCCAACAATGGGCCTACCAATTGTACTTTAAGCATTTTGTAAAATTCGCCAGTAAAGCCATCTGGCCCCGGCGCCGAGTGGAGGCGGAGCTTCGTAATGCTCTGCATGATCTCTTTTGCTGTTATTGGCTTGTTCAAGGCCTCCACCACGGCTGGTGACAATTTAAGCATGCCAGTGGCGTTCAGATATTCCAACAATCTAGCCCTTCCTTCTTTCTGCTCCCCCGCATCTTTATATAAAGACGCAAAGTGCTCCCTTAAAACTTCAGCCACCTCTTCCATTGTGTTTGTCACCCCTCCCGCTTTTGTATGTAATACTGGTATAAAATGTTGCTTTCTTGCGGTTTTCACCACCTTAGCCAAACAGGTTCCAGATCTATCCCCATATTTCTGAAGTCTAAACTTTCGATAAATCAGGGAACGGGTCATTCTCTCGTGTATAAGACTATTCAGTGCCGTCCGGGTCACCATTAAGGTATCATACCGGGCTGACGTAGGAGCTGCAGTGTATGCCTTCTTTATCTCTCTTAATTTTCGCTCCAGTGCAATGACTTTCCGATTGATACATTGATTACGCTTACAAACATAGGCAATTACATCCCCCCTTAGCACTGCTTTTGCCGTGGACCAAAACAGGCTTGGGTCTTCCAAGTGCTGCTCGTTATTCTTCAGATATTCCCCCCATCTGTCATGGATGTATTTATTGAATTCCGGGGAGGAGTATAGGTAAGCAAGAAATCTCCAGCCCGAGGATTGCTGAAAAAAAAACTGCGCCTCCAGGTCTACCCAAATCAGGGCATGGTCAGAGATTTCCTCCGGGCCTATACTAGCGTCCAGCACCTGCGGGAATAATGTCTGAGACAAAATTATATAGTCTAGCCTGGACTGTGTACGATGCGCCCTTGAGGTGTGAGTGTAATCTCTTTCCTCTTGATGTAGCAATCTCCATGGGTCTACTAGTCCTGCTAGTGTGCAAAAAGATTCCAATATAGTCTCGCCCTCCATTCCTCCCTGCGCTCGCTCCCCTGATCTATCTACCTGCACATCATATACCTGATTCATATCTCCTGCTATTAACAATGGTAAGTGCGCGAATTGTTGGCATCTATTAAGTAAGTGTGTAAAAAAATTCCTACTTTTCACCAGGGGCGCATAAACCGCTACCAAGAGTACTTCTTTCCCTTGCAAGTTAATTTGAACTCCCAGATATCTCCCCTCCCCATCTTTAAACCTCAATTTGGTGGAGCACGCTAGGGATTTATTTATCAAAATTGCCACCCCTCCTTTCCTTCCGGCTGCCGGGGAACAGAACATCTCCCCCACCCAATGCCGTTTTAATTTATCATGCTCCTCTTGTGATAATCTCGTTTCTTGTAGACAGGCTATATGTGCGTCATGGCGTTTTAGGGCCGCTAAAATTTTTGTACGCTTCACTGGGGATGTAATGCCGCAAACATTCCATAAGACCAGGCGCACCACTTTACTCCCTAATCTAGCCAGGGTCTTCCGTGTACAGTCCTACAATTATATGATACATTAACCGCCCCAGGGCGCCCAGCCTCACCCTTGGGAACTGCTGCTTCGCCACACCACCTGTTGTTGTGCTTCTCCATAATTACATCCCCATGTCCCAGTCTGTTGCGCTCTCCCCTCTCTTCTCTCCTCTTGTATTTAAGCTCATCTCCCTCCCTCTCCCCCCCCTGACAAAGTTCCCTTCCCCCCCACCCTTCCCATCACCTCCCAAACTGTAACAATAGGAGACACTTCAATGCACAAGGCCCCCACACCCTTTCTTATTACAACAGAGTGCTATACAACCCATAACTTCAAATGTTAACATCTCATCGTATATCTCAAGCAGTCAAACCTTACAATAATGTTCAGTCACCTGTAGGGCTTCTCTTTATTTCTCCTAAATCTTTCTCCAGACGTGAGACAAATTCTTTTGCTGCATGCACTGTGTCGAAAACTTTCCAGCTATTATCCTGTCTGATCTTTAAAAGAGCTGGGTAGAGGAGCATAAACTTAATTTTAAGATCAGCCAGCCTCTTGCATACGGGCGTGAACTGTCTCCGTCTGTCCTGCAGTTGAGCAGAATAATCCTGGAATATTCGTATGAGGTGCCCATTGTACTTTACCTCATCTCTCTTAAGCCGATATCCCCATAGTATTTCTGCCTTATGTAGGTAGTTGTGGACCTTCAAAATCACTACACGAGGCGCCTGCCCGCCATCTTTGCTTTGCCCCACGCGGTGCGCTCTTTCCAGGCATAGCGGTCCCGCTGAATCTGACAAGGCGAATTCGGAGGCCAACCAGCGCTCTAATGTTGTTGCCAGCACTCGATCTCCGATAGTTTCAGGTAGGCCAACGATCCGCAAATTGGACCGTCTAGACCTGTTCTCCAGGTCGTCCAGTTTTGCGGACAACGAATCTACCGTTCCGGTAAGTTTTTTTTACTTCTGCTTGGAGTGGAGTGGTGGTGTCTTCGAGGTCTGATACCCTCCGTTCTAACTCTCCAGTCCGCTCTGTAATAGCAGTGAGTAGCGCCTCAAAGGACTCAAATTGGCTAGATAATTTATCTAGTTTAGGTTCCAGCGTCGTTGCTATCACCTCTGTAAGTTGCGCCAGTTGCTCCGCCGAAAACGTCGGCCCAGCGCGTGATGGCGATTTCTCTCCCGTCACCTCTAGCGCCTTCGCCTTATCTTTGTCTTTCCTCGCCCCTCTACTTGCCATTCCTTTAACTGGCGCTTCCAAAAATTTGTCCATGAATAATCAGATGACCTGCTCCGCCTGAGAGGTATTATTATTTAACGTTGTTGGGTTTCTTAGAGTTTAAGCGCGTCTGGGCCTCGGAGAGAGCAAAAAACACGTCTCACTCTCTCATCGCACCACGTGGTCTCCTCTAGGTCATTTATAAATAAGTTAAAAAGCAGTGGTCCCAGCACAGACCCCTGCGGGACCCCACTAACTACCCTTCTCCACTGAGAATACTGACCATTCAACCCTACTCTTTGCTTCCTATCTTTCAACCAGTTCTTAATCCATAGTAATACCCTACCTCCGACCCCATGACTCTCCAGTTTCCTCAGGAGTCTTTCATGAGGCACTTTGTCAAACGCCTTTTGAAAATCCAGATACACAATATCCACCGGCTCCCCACTGTCCACATGCTTGTTCACCCCCTCAAAAAAATGCAGTAGATTGGTGAGGCAAGACTTTTCAAAAAGGAGTTAGTGCAACTTTTAAATTAGAACGGGGAGGGCGTGGGAAAGCTGACAATTACTCTGGAGTGCATGGTTTGGAGTAGGGTATCCTTGAAGGACACTATTATAACATGACATTTAGGGAATTCAACAAAGGTGAAAGAAAGCCAGGAGTGTTTAAGGGTAGAACGGAACTGTCTAAGCAGCTTGGAGATGGAGGAAAAAACACACCGAGTGTCTGTATACTGTGAACGGGGTACACTTCTACCGCTAGGGTGAAGGTGCCACCAGGCGTACTGCACCCAAACTGCTGGAACAAACACTGCTGACACAGGAACAGGATTTATTAGCTGGCTCTTCTTCCTTAGGCTGATCTAGGGCTGAACTCCTGCCTTCCTCCACATACTCCATGGCCTCTCACTCCTCATGTATCTCCTTTTTTTTTATCACTACCCAAAGCCTCCAGGAAGTTTTTCCCCTGTCTCTCACAGCTGGGGGGGAATTATATATTGACGGTGAAGCCAGGGAAACTGAGCTTCATCCTTCCATCTCCCTCTAGTGGGGAAAGGAGTACCTAGCTCACCTGGCATCGAGCCCGTGCTCCCCCTGCTGGGCAGGGAGAGCCCTTCCCCTTTTTCTGGATTCCCCTCTTCTCTGCCTCTTGCAAGGACCTCTGGGAGCTGTAGTTCAGGACTCAACTGCTTCTTTGGGGAATACAGAATGTCAGCCTTGTCACAATACAAATGCTAGAAGCCTAAAAAATAAGACGGGAGAGTTAGAGTATATAGCACCAAGTGAAGAGGTAGATATAATAGGTAGGAAGACAATCAATGGGCCACTGTCTTAGAGTACAAATTATTTCGCAATGATAGGGTGCATGGGGGAGGGAGGGCTCATGGTGGGAAAAGCATGTACAGACTGCTGGATTCTGTATAGGTTGCTCAAAGCTGGGTGCGCAATTTTGGACACAAATCACAGATCTGCTTATAAACTGATTGGCTAATTAGATAATCATTTATTGGTAGTCATTAGTAGTTAAACATGGATATGCCCTACACCCAGTGGCGTTCCTAGGGGGGGCGGACACCCGGGGCAGCGCCCCGCCCCCCCGGGTGCAGCACCCCCCCCCGATGCAGCACGGACCCCCCCCGGGTGCAGCACCCCCCCTCCGATGCAGCGCGGAACCCCCACCCCCCCCTGTTCCAGGGCAGAGGGAGCTGCAGCGAACGCGTGAAGTCAGCGAACTCAGAGCAGGCGCGCGCTGCGGCACCCCCCAGCGGCGTGCACCCGGGGCGGACCGCCCCCACTGCCCCCCCTTGGTATGCCACTGCCTACACCCCATTCCACAACCTGCACACCCTAACTTATCTCTCACGCAACTCCAATGGGGGCATGACTGGAGGGGGGGGACTTGGGGAGTCTTGGTAGTCCCAGGATTTAGGCGTGGGGTTACAGAATACTTGAATTTGTGCCCAAGCATTTCCACAAGTCTTTGGTGTAACTGCTCACGCCCAGTTAAGTAAAAAATTGCGCATTAAAGCTAGTATTCTATGAAGACAATTCCGCACGGAACTGCCTTTATAGAAAATGCATTTAGTACATATTATCCCAGCAGAATTCCCCTTAGAATGTCTGATGGAATTATTTTTAATCCTTCTGCCTGTGTGTGTATGCATATATGCATGTCTGTGGATGTATCTGTGTCTGTGCATGTGTGTGTGTGTGTGTGTGTATCTGAATGTGTACAGTGGTGGAAATAAGTATTTGATCCCTTGCTGATTTTGTAAGTTTGCCCACTGACAAAGACATGAGCAGCCCATAATTGAAGGGTAGGTTATTGGTAACAGTGAGAGATAGCACATCACAAATTAAATCCGGAAAATCACATTGTGGAAAGTATATGAATTTATTTGCATTCTGCAGAGGGAAATAAGTATTTGATCCCCCACCAACCAGTAAGAGATCTGGCCCCTACAGACCAGGTAGATGCTCCAAATCAACTCGTTACCTGCATGACAGACAACTGTCGGCAATGGTCACCTGTATGAAAGACACCTGTCCACAGACTCAGTGAATCAGTCAGACTCTAACCTCTACAAAATGGCCAAGAGCAAGGAGCTGTCTAAGGATGTCAGGGACAAGATCATACACCTGCACAAGGCTGGAATGGGCTACAAAACCATCAGTAAGACGCTGGGCGAGAAGGAGACAACTGTTGGTGCCATAGTAAGAAAATGGAAGAAGTACAAAATGACTGTCAATCGACAAAGATCTGGGGCTCCACGCAAAATCTCACCTCGTGGGGTATCCTTGATCATGAGGAAGGTTAGAAATCAGCCTACAACTACAAGGGGGGAACTTGTCAATGATCTCAAGGCAGCTGGGACCACTGTCACCACGAAAACCATTGGTAACACATTACGACATAACGGATTGCAATCCTGCAGTGCCCGCAAGGTCCCCCTGCTCCGGAAGGCACATGTGACAGCCCGTCTGAAGTTTGCCAGTGAACACCTGGATGATGCCGAGAGTGATTGGGAGAAGGTGCTGTGGTCAGATGAGACAAAAATTGAGCTCTTTGGCATGAACTCAACTCGCCGTGTTTGGAGGAAGAGAAATGCTGCCTATGACCCAAAGAACACCGTCCCCACTGTCAAGCATGGAGGTGGAAATGTTATGTTTTGGGGGTGTTTCTCTGCTAAGGGCACAGGACTACTTCACCACATCAATGGAAGAATGGATGGGGCCATGTACCGTACAATTCTGAGTGACAACCTCCTTCCCTCCGCCAGGGCCTTAAAAATGGGTCGTGGCTGGGTCTTCCAGCACGACAATGACCCAAAACATACAGCCAAGGCAACAAAGGAGTGGCTCAGGAAGAAGCACATTAGGGTCATGGAGTGGCCTAGCCAGTCACCAGACCTTAATCCCATTGAAAACTTATGGAGGGAGCTGAAGCTGCGAGTTGCCAAGCGACAGCCCAGAACTCTTAATGATTTAGAGATGATCTGCAAAGAGGAGTGGACCAAAATTCCTCCTGACATGTGTGCAAACCTCATCATCAACTACAGAAGACGTCTGACCGCTGTGCTTGCCAACAAGGGTTTTGCCACCAAGTATTAGGTCTTGTTTGCCAGAGGGATTAAATACTTATTTCCCTCTGCAGAATGCAAATAAATTCATATACTTTCCACAATGTGATTTTCCGGATTTAATTTGTGATGTGCTATCTCTCACTGTTACCAATAACCTACCCTTCAATTATGGGCTGCTCATGTCTTTGTCAGTGGGCAAACTTACAAAATCAGCAAGGGATCAAATACTTATTTCCACCACTGTAGGTGTTTCTGTATGTATCTATGTACATGTCTTGTTTGTCTCCTCCAGGAAGGAGAGTTTAAAAGGAGCATCTGTCTAACTGCTCTGTTTTAATCTAGCAATATTTCTATGTTGCTGCAGCTGAAGTGCCTCTCCCATAGAAATGCTTTTGGGGAGGGGGGACTTAATTTCTCTGCAGCCCTCAGTCTGACCTGGCCCATTTTTTGAAACTATGTCTTTTCCATAGGTTTCCCCCCATGCCAAATATGGTCCAGTTTGGATAATTTCAGAAATATCTTGCCTCCAGATAGATGGATAGGCATTCTTTATTCCTTATCTATAATTTCTTTTCAATGTACCATTGGGATGGAAGCAAGAGTTGACTATAAAGCAGTCAAAATCTCAATTAACTCCTACCCCCTCCCTCTTATCTCTGCATAGCAGAGCGTCGCCTCAAACAGTGGGCAGATTAATAAGAACATAATAGTCATATTAGGTCAGACCAATGGTCCATCTAGCCCAGTATTCTGCTTCCAACAATGGCCAATTCAGATCACAAGTACCTGACAAAAACCCCAAATAGTAGCAAGATTCATGCTACTGATCCAAGGAACAATCAGTGGCTTTCCCCATGTCTATCTCAATGGCAGACTATGGACTTTTCCTCCAGGAACTTGTTCAAATGTTTTTAAAACCCAAATACACTAACTGTTGTAACCACATCATCCAGCAATGAGCTCCAGAGCTTAACTATTCGTTGAATGAAAAAATATTTCCTCCTGTTTGTTTTAAAAGAAATACCATTTAACTTCCTTGAGTGTCCCCTAGTCTTTGTACTTTTTAAAAGAGTAAAAAATCAGTTTACACTTATCCATTCTACACCACTCAGGATTTTGTAGACCTCTATCATATCCCCTTCAGCCATCCCTTTTCCAAGCTAAATAATCCTAACCTCTTTAGCCTTTCCTCATATGAGAGCAGTTCTATCCCCTTAATCATTTTGGTTGCCCTTCTTGGAACCTTTTCTAACACTGCTATATCTTTTCTAAGATATGTCAACCAGAATTCACATAATACTCAAGGCGAGGTCGCACCATGGAGTGATACAGAAGCATTATATTCTGTCTTATTTTCTATCCCTTTCCTAATAACTCCTAGCATTCTGTTTGCTTTTTTGGCTGCCGCCACACACTGGGCAGATTTCAGTATATTGACCAAGATGATATCTAGATCTTTTCTTGGGTGCTGACTCCTAGGGTGGAATAGAGAGTTGCATGGGGACAGAAATCTAACCTGTCCCCACCAGAATCTAACCCATCCTTGCTCATCCCTATGGGGAATCTAACCCGTCCCTGTCTGTCCCCGTGGGGAATCTAACCCGTCCGTCCCTGAGGGAATCTAACCCATCCCCGCCACAAGTAATCTCCTCCAGCCAAGCTCCTGGCCCAGCCCTTGCTGTGCCATAGTCACCTTGACCCCTCCCCCCCAAAGCACAGGACCCAAAGCAATCCAAATTCCAAAACAAGTCAGAAGCAACACAATTTATACCTAATTGTTCAACCACCCTTAGAATTCACTTTTGGGTTTAAAAAGCAAAACCATGTGCATGTAACGACTGATAAATGAATTAAAACAAAGTTTAAAGCAAATGCCCTTAATATGTAATACTTGGTAGCAATAATGAAAAAGTGATGGAATATTCACATAGCAAGCAGCCTGAGGCAACATATTTATTATCTACTGAACATAATTAACTTTGTATGAATTTGGCAGTTAATAGTTTGCTGAACAGGACAATGTTGGCACATTTAGAGTGATGCTGGACAAAACTTCTGCATGAAGGAAGCCCTTACCTCTTTATTCAATTGTGTTCAATTCTGGTTGACACATCTCAAAAACAATATAGTGGAATTAGAAGAGATGCAGAGAAGGACGATGAAAATGATAAAGGGGATGGGATGACTTCCTTATGAGGAAAGGCTAAAGCGACTGGGGCTCTTCAGCTTGGAGAAAAGAAGGCTGAGGGGAGATATGATAGAGGTCTATAAAATAATGAGTGGAGTTGAACAGGTAGATGTGAAGCGTCTGTTCATGCTTTCCAAAAATACTAGGACTAGGGGGCATGCAATGAAGCTACAAAGTAGTAAATTTAAAACAAATCGGAGAAAATCTTTCACTCAACGTGTAATTCAACGCTGGAATTCGTTGCCAGAAAATGTGGTAAAGGCGGTTAGCTTAGCAGAGTTTAAAAAAAGGTTTGGCCAGCTTCCTAAAGGAAAAGTCCATAGACCATTATTAAATTGGACTTGGGAAAAATATTTCTGGAATAAGCAGCATAAAATGTTTTGTACTTTTTGGGGGATCTTGCCAGGTATTTGTGACCTGGATTGGTCACTGTTGGAAACAGGATGCTGGGACAGACCAAAGGTCCATCAAGCCCAGTATGGAAATACTTATGTACTCTGTGAAAAAGTGGCAAGTGCATTTTCATAATATACCACTGCAGTCCACAAAACAGAAAGAGCAAGTTCCCACATGCCATCTTTTTCTTTTGATGTAGGCACAGGGGAAAAAAAGATTTTAAATGCTCTCAGGTTTCAACCTAATTCATATTTAATGTGGGATATGTCCAGGGCTTTTTTTGAGGGGGTACTTGGGGGTACTGAGTACTGGCACCTTTTCTATTGTCTGCTAAATTTGACCCATGGTCCCCAAGTTTTACTGAAAGAGCTCAGGCTCTACACACCAATTCTGCCCTTGTCATAGATTATGTGACTAGTTGCAGGGGGCCTGGCTATTGTGGGGTGGGTCCCTCAGTGACCACCCCACCCCTAAAGGGTGGACTAGCATTTAAGTACCGGCACCTTTTTCGATAGAAAAAACATACTGGATATGTCATAAATAAGTAAATCGAAACTCTGAATGTTGAGCACCTGATTCTCATAACATGTCTGTTTTAGTGGCTGTTTACCAGGAGAAAAAAAATCTCTGCACAACTGTAACAGTGCTAGGATGTCCCTATAACCAGCTCCTCCAAATGACACATTGATTATGATTTATAACAAACTACTACTCTAGCTATGAAAGGTTATTCCGTTATTATACTTCCTCTGTGTACATATGTATGCTACACAAGCCAGCATGTTTGAAAATATAAGTGAAATGAAATGAAAATGCCACCAACAACAAACTATGGATGCAGTGCTCATAGGTTTGTTTGTTTTGTTTTGAGTGACAGCAATGACGGCTGTGCGAGGGAGGGGAAACAGAGACTAACCTAATTGGCTTCAATTTTTTGACTTCATCTGATTCCCAACTCCATCCATCCATCATCCCTCCACCTCCCCTCCGGCCTGGGTGCCCTAAGTTCTGGCACATACCTCTGGGCACCCTGGTGGTCTAGTGGCTTCTTCAGGTAGGAAAAATTCTCACTCTTTCCTGCCCAGTGCCACTCCTCTTGCTGTCTCTGCTTTTTTAAAAGTCTTGGCAGCCATTTAAAAAAAAGCGGAGACAGCGAGAGGATCAGTGGCACTGGGCAGGATAGAGTAAGGATCTTTCCTACCCCAAAGAAGCCACTAGACCACCAGGGTACCTTGAAGTATGTGCCAGGAGGGCACCCTGCAGCTCGGGGGAGGGAAGGCACTTCCATGGGAATCCACAGGACATGGATCCATCTCCACAGACGTGGAGGGGATCCCTGTTGGAATCCTGCTATCCCTGCAGCTCTCTAGGTCAGAACCTAGTTTCAAATAATTGTGATTTAGATTATTCTTCCCAAGGGTTACCATATGGCTCCAGAAAAAGGAGGATGGATTGAGCCAGCCGGGTTTTACTTCCATTGCTTTCAATGGAAGTAATTGACCCAGCCGGGTTTTACTTCCATTGCTTTCAATGGAAAGCAATGGATGTAAAACCCAGCTGGCTCAATCCCTCCGACATCACTTTGCACCTGTCCACATTAAATCTCATCTGCCATTTGGATGCCCAGTCTTCCAGCCTCCTAAGGTCTTCCTGCAATTCAGCATGCCTTTGAATAGTTTTATGTTGTCTGCAAATTTAATCACCTCACTTGTCATTTCCAGATCATCATTAATAAATATGTTAAATGGCACCAGTTTCACCCTCCTCCACTGAAAGAAATGGCCATTTAACCCTGCCCTCTGTTTCTACAAACCATGGGAAAATGGGTATTTGTATAAAATAAAAACAATCACAACACACCTAAAACCTAAAATAGATATTCCAAAAAGATAGCACGCCGCAGACAGATGGTGGTGAATATCAGAGTTCACACTTTTGGATGGCAGAAAGAACCTCCTGTCTCACTTTCAGAAGTTGGACAGTTTTTTCAGACTTGTGTCAAGAGGCTCCAGCAGCAAAGCCTAGCAACTACACTTTCCTAATTGACCACCACTTTCAGCAAAAGGAGCTGCATTTTGCCAGTATGGGACAACCGCGATACTGAATAAAACCGTGTTTGCTGTGACAAAACCTCCATGTCCTAGTCATCAGGAGGTGATCTTCAAAGGGCGGAATCATCAGTTTATACTCTTTCTGCACGTCTCCCTAAGGAACTCTTGATAGGCAGGGGCTGCTCAGCTCTAATTAATTTTCATGCCCCCCCCCCCCCCTTGTCTTCCGTTTGGGAGTTCTATTTTTACTTTGACCTTCACCGGTTGTTCTGAGTCCTTGACTGTCATCTCTTGCACCCTCTTCCTCCCTCCGAGTTCCTGTGATAGGCCTAGCGCCTTTTAGATCTATTCCTGCAAGTGAACTGAGGAGCTGCAGCCTGCAGGTCTCCGCCCAGCCTGCCTGAACCAGGAAGCTGCTGAGGTCAATAGTTACAGCAGCAGTGTCAGCTGATGTTCCCCTCTGTGCCTCTCAATAGCACACACATCCCACCGTTTCTTTGGAGAAAATCAAAATTAACCTGACGTTGAATGGTTCCTGTGGGCAGATTCTGTTCCTGGAACGTTTTGCTCATTAAACAGTAAAGCCTCGTGCAGTGCAGGATTAGGGCTGGTGGAGGCTCTGCTTTCCAGGCACTGCTACTAGGAAGAACTTTTTAACAGCTCTTCATTCGCAAATAATTAGCTAAAAGGAGGACAGGCTTTCTCCTATTGGAGGAGTGAGCTTTGCAAAGGGAGAAGTGGACTGAACTCATCTGGCCTCAAGGAGCTGCAAAGAAATGAAGGGGAGAGTATGCAAGATTTCCATAAAATAAAACCCAATAATGTTGTATTTAATAGACTGCAACAGTATTAAACCTCTGCGGTCGCAATAATTTTTTTTTTTAATGAATGACTAATGCATATGCCATTCTCAAGAGTCATAAAACCTGTCAGGTTCTCAGTCTTCACACTGAAGGCATATGTCAGATGCACATACTTACAAGGCAGATTAGTGGGAGTTAAGTTCTACTTGAAATGCAGCAGGAGAGATAATTCTGTTTGTTTGGGGTGTCTATAATGTTATGTGGCAAAATTGCCCTTCACTAGTTGAAAAATGTTGCCATGGCTAACACAACCATTTATTTGAGACTAGTGTAAAAGCCAAGTTCCCTTGTGGGTAGGTATGGTGTGCCTAGGCAGCTGCCTAGTCAAGTCCTAAGTCAGAGCTTTTCTCCCAGTACACAGTAAATTTATTAATTTGGGACCAGGGCCTGGAACTGGATTACTCCAGGGGGCCAGAGGCAATTACCACATACACACTCCCACTCCTTTCTTGCAATAACACAGGCCAGTGTTTGCCAAGCTGCGCGCTGTGGCACCCCTAGTGCACCGTGAGAAACTCACAGGGGTGCAGTGGAAGGAGACGCACATAGCGAGAGCACGCCACTGCCATTTCCTGCCTCAAGCAGGGGAAGCAGCTGCACCGTGAGAGCTGACACCTCTTGGGGCAGCGAATCCCAGGCCTCATTGCTGCTGGAGGTGGAGGAGCACCAGGGGCCACAAATGGAGCAGCTGTGGTTCCCCTGCTATTGGAGAGGTGGAACAGGGTGTGTGTGAGATGCTGAGGGCCCAGCACAGGCTAAAGGCCTGACACAGAGAAGGCAGCTTGGCTGTCAGTGGAGCTGCGAGGGAAGCGAGATGCTCTGTCAACTAGAGAATGACACGGGGACAAAGTTTGTCCCTGCCCCTGTGGGTTCTGTCTCCGTCCCTGCTCCATCCTCGCAGGCCCTGTCTCCATCCCCACCCCGTCCACGTGGACTCATATGCAGAAGCCTCGAACACTTATGACTTTATATTTAAATCTTTTTATTAAAGTATAAAAAGGAACAATATGCTGTACAACTGTTATGTATAAATTACACATAGAAAACAATAATAACAATGAGCAGCTATAATAACCCTCCTTCCCACCACCACCCTCTACCCTTCCAACTAGAAAATGACACATGGCCAAAATTTGTCCCTGTCCCTGTGGGCTCTGTCCCCATCCGTGCCCCGTCCCCGCGGTTACTGTGGTTCCCCGTCCCCATGTAATTCTCTACTGGCCACAGACAAGGTAGGATGCCATGCTGCTTGGGGGGGGGGGGGGGAAGAGGAGGAGACCTATGGTGAGGGAGGGGGAGGAGACCTATTGGGAAATGTGTGGTTGTGTGTGTGTGTGTGTGTGTGTGTGTGGGGGGGGGGGGGTGACCTCAGAGGAAGTGTATAGTAGGGGGAATGGAGACCTGAGAGGAAGTGTGTGTGTGTGTGTGTGTAAGTTTGGTAATAATTGATACAGGTCATACTGGGGGATTTGCTCAGAACCATGTAACATTTACTGAAATTCTTGAAGTCAATTGCAGGGGACAGTAGAAGCAGAGGCAGTATTGATATAGAGTTTTCAAAACTATGTACATTTATCTTTCCTTTAACTTCTTACCTTTAAAATACTTTCACCCCTACTTTTATATGAGAACCTGTGAAAAGTCTTCACTCTCTCCTCCAGTGGCTTTCACCACTTACAGCAAGGTTTACTGTTCCAGTTGGAACACACCTACAATTAGGAAGCTGACAAAGGTCAAGAAACAGCCTGGTCCCTGATGAAGTGCAGAACATGAGAGGCCTTTCTTTGCCCCAGTAGCCCGTTGACAATATAATACTGTAAGTGCCTCTGTCTCCTAGTCTAGAGTTTAGATGCAACTGAAGATTCCAAGAATGTAGTTGAAATCTCAGAATGCCCAGCTGTAAGAGATAAACCGAGGAACACACAGTTTTCCCTTTTCTCCTTCAGTCCGAAAGCAGGGTAATGTGGGTTCCTGTTCCCCACAGCACCAGTTACACGGCTGCACAGCTCTGAGTCTCTGTGGCAGTATTGTGTGTGCTGGTTTAGCAAACACAGCTGTCCTTATGGCTGTGATGATTTACTGGGTTTTTTTTTTTTGGGGGGGGGGGGATGTTCTGTTTTTATCTTGTGTGTTTCACTGTGTTCTGCCTCAGAGAGATATTGAGGGGCATAATCGAATGCGAACGCCCATCTCCATGGGCGTCTATGTCCGAGAACGGGTACGCAAAGGGGTGGGACAGACCATATTTTTGAAAAAAAAAATGGGCGCCCATCTTTTTTTTCGATAATACGGTTTGTGCCGGGCAAATGCATCAGATGTGTGCGGATTTGAGCTGGGCAGTTTCGTATTTCAGCGATAATGGAAACTGAAGGCGCCCAGCTCAAAAACGAACAAATCCGAGGCATTTGGTCATGGGAGGGGCTAGGATTCATAGTGCACAGGTCCCCCTCACATGCCAGGACACCAACCGGGCACCCTAGGGGGCGCTTGTAACAATTAAAAAAAAAGTAAAATACCTCCCAACTCCATAGCTCCCTTCCTTTGGGTGCTGAGCCCCTCAAATCCCCCCCCCCCCAAAACCCACTGCCCACAACTCTACACCATTACCATAGCCTTTATGGCTGAAGGGGGGCACCTAGATGTGGGTACAGTGGGTTTTGGGGGCGGTTTGGAGGGCTCCCATTTACCCCCACAAGTGTAACAGGTAGGGGGGGATGGGCTTGGGTCCACCTGGGTGAAGTCCACTGCACCCACTAACAACTGCTCCAGGGACCTGCATACTGCTGTGATGGAGCTGGGTATGAAATTTGAGGCTGGCATACAGGCTGGCAAAAAAAAGTTTTTAAAGTTCTTTTTTTTGGTGGGAGGGGGTTAGTGACCAATGGGGGAGTAAGGGGAGGTCATCCCCAATTTCCTCCGGTGGTCATCTGGGCAGTTGGGGCACTTTTTGGGGACTTGTTCGTGAGAAAAAATGGTCCAGAAAAAGTGACCCAACTTCTTGCTATAAACGCCTTTCTTTTTTCCATTATTGGCCGAGGGCGCCCATCTCTGCTTGGCCGATAAACACGCCCCAGTCCCGCCTTCACCACGCCTCCAACACGCCCCCATCAACTTTGTTCGTTCCCGCGACAGATTGCAGTTGGAGGTGCCCAAAATCGGCTTTCGATTATACCGATTTGTGCGCCCTCCCTAGAAAGGCACCCATCTCCCGATTTGGGTCGAAACATGGGCGCCCATCACTTTCAAAAATAAGGCTGATAGTGTATCAGGATTTTCAAAAGGCATTTGACAAAGTACCTCATGAACAATTCCTGAGGAAATTAGAAAGTCATGGGATAGGAGGTAGTGTCCTACTGTGGATTTAAAAACTGGTTAAAAAGGTAGAAAACAGAGAGTAGGGTTAAATGGTCAGTACTCTCAATGGAGAAGGGTAGATAGTGGGGTTCCCTAGGGTCTATGCTGGGACTGGTGCTTTTTAACAAGTTTATAAATGATCTAGAGATGATTGTAACTAGTGAGGTAATTAAATTTACTGATGATACAAAGTTATTAAACCTCAAGAGGACCTTATGAGACCGGGAGACTGGGCATCCAAATGGCAGATTACATTTAATGTGAGCAAGTGCAAAGTGATGCATTTGGGAAACAGGAACCCAAACTATAGCTACGTAATGGAAGGTTCCACATTAGGAGTCACCGCCCAGGAAAAGGATCTAGTTGTCATCGTTGACAATACGTTGAAACCTCTGCTCAGTGTGCATCAGTGGCTAAGAAAGCAAATGTTAGGAATTATTAGGAAAGGAATGAAAAACAAAGCTAAGAATGTTATAATGACTTTGTATCCCTCCATGGTGCGACTGCACCTTGAATACTGTGTGCAATTCTGGTCACCACATTCAAGAAAAAGATACAGTGGAAGTAAAAGAAGGTACAGAGAAAGGGGATGGGACAACTTCCCTATGAGGGAACACTAAAGTGGCAAGGACTCTTCGGCTTGGAGAAGAGACAGCTGAGAGGAGATATGATAGAAGTCTACAAAACACTGAGTGGAGTGGAATGGGTAGATGTGAATCACTTGTTTACTCTTTCCAAAAATACTAGGACTAGGGGGCACACAATGAAGCTACTAAGTAGTAAATTTAAAACAAACCAGAGAAAATACTTCTTCACACAGTGTGTAATTAAACTCTGGAATTCATTGCTAGAGAATGTGGTAAAAGCAACTGGCTTAGCAGGGCTTAAAAAAAAAAGAAAAGAAAAGTCCATAAGCCATTATTGAGATTGACTTGGGAAAATGTATTTCTAGGATAAGCAGCATAAAATCTGTTTTACTCTTTTGGGGTCTTGCCAGGTACTTGTGACCTGGATTGTCCACTGTTGGAAGCAGGATACTGGCCTAGATGGACCATTGGTCTGACCCAGTATGGCTGTTCTTATAAACTAGCAGCATCTATATCTTGTGTTGTTGCTAGTGCATAAGAACATAAGAATAGCCATCAGCTCCTAGAGTTGCAGCTGTCCTGGAATGCTATTCTGTGCATAAAATCATGGCAATATCAATATTTCTATGCAGAATAGCATTCCAGCAGAAATGTAGGTGTCTGTGAATGCAACTCTGAGAGATGATACAATTTTTGGTGTAAAGACCTGTGTCTCCCTACAGTCTGACACTTATATAAACATAGAAGCATAGAAAAATGTAGGCAGATAAAGACCATATAGCCTATCCAGTCTGCCCATTCATGCCGTCTGTTCTCCCTATCAGTCCCTTACAGATTCTATGTACTTGTCCCAAGCTCTCTTGAATTCAGAGTCTGTTTTCATCTTCTTCACTTCCACCGGGAGGCCATTCCATGAATTCACCATCCCTTCTATGAAGAAATATTTCCTCAGGTTACTTCTGAGTCTATCCCCTTTCACCTTCATCCTATGCCACCTTGTTCCAGAGCTTCCTTTTAATTAAAAGAGAATCGCCTCCTGTGCATTTATGCCGCATAAGTATTTAAATGCCTATCATATCTCCCCTCTCCCGCCTTTCTTTGAAATTACAGTTACAGTTTACTTATAGCCCACTGATACCACTCAGAAAGTTCACAATGGATTACAGCAAGACTCTAGAACACCACACATCTAGGATGTAACAATTTAAAAAGAACAATTGTATATTACACTCTAAAAAATCACAATCAGTTTCATAAAAAAAAAAAATCAAATACAGTAACTGCAAATAATATAATCACATACTTATAAAACAGTAGTCTTTAGACCCTTCTTAAACCTATTATAACTAGATAGAAATCTTAAGTTAGATGGTAAAAACTTCCAAAACGTAGCGGCCTGAAATGCAAATAAACATGTAAAAAAGTTTCCTCGAGGTGAAACCCCAGAGACTCGGAAAAACAAATGAAAAAAAAATTACAAGTATTATAAAATTGTCCCAAGGGGACAACGAATGGTGCACAAGGGTGGCACCATTCCATATACAATCTTCCATAACAAACAGCCTAATTTTAAAGATTATCCTAGCCTCAACACTAAGCCAATGAAGCTTAACAAAATAAGCTGTAATTCTCTCTGAATTCTTGAGAGTAGATCAAGCGAACAGCCACAATCTGAATAGTTTGAACTTCTCAACAAATATTTTGGTAAACCTAAACAGACAATATTACACTAGTCCAATTTGCTGAGAATCAATGACTTTACGGATAGCCCTTAGTTTTCTCATGATACAAAAAGAGTCCTAATAAGTGAATTAATCTGTTATTCCATAGATAATTTATTGTCAAATATAATACCTAATATTTTAATGGATTGATCTAGTACAAAACATTCCCCATCTATAATCAAATTTGATCTCACTTCCTGATTCTGCTTTGTTTTATCCATAAAAATTTAGCTTTTTCCCTATTAAATTTCAAATAATGGGATGACATCCAATTGGTAATAGTTGAAAACAATGAGAAATTGTGTCATACAAATCCTGTAAACCAGTAAGTGACAGGGAAAATCCTATATAATAATTCTCACCTCCAACGTTCTATCTTGCTGCCTATGTCCGTGGCTTTCTTCAGAGTTGGTCTGCTAGGCTCCGAAGCCCTGGCTGACGTCACCGTTGATATTGTGGCCACACCCCTGGGGGCGGGGCTGACCTAGGAAAAGTTATTATACTTGCTCTGTGTATATCCGTATACTGCGAGATTAAATCGAAGGACAATGTGGAAGCAGCAGCAGCTCATAGGTTTGTTTGCTTTTTGTACGCAGGAGGACGGCTTCGCGGGAAAGGGGAAACAGAGATTAAGCTAAGTGGCTTCAACCTTCTAAATGTCATGCCGTTTCCTGTTCTCGCCTTGCTGGAGATAGGAAGCTCATCAGAAGGGGCGAGACGTGGCCAAGGGAAGGAGGATGTTGCGTCAGAGTGGGCGGGACGCCGGAGAGGAAGCACTGCGGGTCCGCTGATGGGCGACCTGCAGGTTAAGGTGGCAGGTAGGAGGCGGGGCGGGGAGCTTCAGAATGAGGGAGATAGTGGACTGGGAAGAGCGCGAGACAGGTGCTAGACCCCCGGGGGGGGAGGGGAGAGTGCATGTGAGAGCAGAGCAGTCCAGTAAGTGTGGCTTGGATCTCCGTCTGTGTATGTGGTGTGGGGGAGGGGGTCCTGGCGACCCTGGCACTCGAATAGAGGGAGGGAGGGAGGGGACGACCCGGGCACTCGAAGAGAGGGAGGGAGGGAGCGAACCTGGAACTGGGAGGGAGGGAGGGAGGGAGGGGGGGGGGCTGGCACACACTGTCATTCTCACACACACACTCTCTCTCTCACACAGACACACTCACACCCAGTCTCACTCACTCTCTTTCACACACACACACTTGCACATTCACTCTCTCACACAGTCACTCTCACACACACTCTTTCAAACATACACACTCCGAGGAAAACCTTGCTAGTGCCTGTTTCATTTGTGTCAGAAATGGGCCTTTTTTACTAGTTCTAGTATAATTATACATATTGAGATCTTTAAGTCTGTCCCCATATGATTTATGATGAAGATCACTGACCATTTTAGTAGCCACCCTCTGGACCGACTCCATCCTGTTTATATCTTTTTGAACGTACGGTCTCCAGAATTGTACACAGTATTCTAAATGAGGTCTCACCAGAGTCTTATACAGGGGCATCATTACCTCCTTTCTCCTACTGGCCATTCCTTTCCCTATGCATCCAAACATCCTTCTAACTTTTGCCATCACCTTTTCTACCTACCTGTTTGGCCACCTTAAGATCATCATATACGATCACACCCAAGTCCAACTTCTCTTTCTTGCACAAAAGTTCTGCACCCCCTAAAGTATACTGTTCTGTCGGTTTTTTGCAGCCCAAATGCATGACCCTGCATATTTTAGCATTAAATCTAAGCTGCCAAATTCCTCTAGCTTCACTAAGTCCCTCCTCATGTTATCCACACCATCAGGGGTGTCTACCCTATTGCAGATTTTGGTATCATTCGCAAAGAGACAAACCTTACCAGACAGCCCTTCAGCAATATTGCTTACAAAAATGTTAAAAAGAACTAGCCCAAGAACCAAATCTTGCGGCACACCACTGGTAACATCCTTTTCCTCAGAATGAGCTTCACTTTGAGGACCATACTGAGGGCACTCAGTTGATTTTTTAGTTGTCTATGTGGAACCGTGTCAAACCCATTGCTAAAATCTAAATACACCACATCCAGCGCTTTCTCTCGATCCAACTCTCTGGTCACCCAGTCAAAGAAATTAATCAAATTTGTCTGACAAAAACCTGCCTCTAGTGAAACCATGATGCCTCAGGTCCTGTAATCCATTGGATTCCAAAAACTTTACTATTCTCTGTTTTAAAAGCATTTCCATTAATTTACTTATCACAGAAATCAGACTTACCGGTCTGTAGTTCTGTGAGACCCCAGGCGAGGGTAATAGGGTGGCCCTGGGAATAACTCTTTGAGTAGGCTTCTGGCTAGCAGGCCAAGCAGTCTGTGGTTGGTGGGGCTGCCCCACCCCAAACACAGCCCCCTAGCTCTCAGGTCTTCTGAGAACTTGGGTCTGACTCTAGCCAGACCTCAGCATGGCTTGCATTCTTAACAAGAAGCAAAAGTTGGCTTACCTCAGCCAGGTTACAGCAGGTAAATGTATTCCAGACATACACTTGTGCCCAGTCCCCAAACCCGCCAAAAAGTTCACACCCCGCCGTCATCGATCCCACCCCCGCCGTCATCAGCTCCACCCCCGCCGTCATCAACCCTGCCCCTGGCGTCATCAGCTCCACCCCTGCAGTCACCAGCCCCCCCCCGACGTCATCAACCCCACCCCCTGACGTCACTAACCACTCCCCAACGTCACTAACCACCCCTCCGATGTCACTAACCACACCCCCTGCGGCGCGAAAAACCGCAGTTGGTGGAGGAAAAAAAACTGCCCGCCAAAAAAAATAGCCCAAAAAACCGCAACCCGAGGCGGTCAGAAATTTCCTGCAGCGGGTCGCGGAAAACCGCCCAATTGGGCGGGAAAACCGCCCATCTGGCAACCATGCCTGACTTTTAAACTCTCAGGTACTGACTCCGCCCCTCTTGGTTCACTTCCTCCCAGGGTGGGATTAGTGCTTTTAAGGTGGCCCAGGCTAGTTAGAGAGGGACTTTTCTTAAGAGTGAGGGGCAGTGTTCTATAAACCACGTCACAAATTCTCAATCTCTTCTTTACTTCTGCTTTTGTGGAGAGGGACAACATCTGCTCTTCTCCAGTCCTCTGGGACTACTCCTGAGTCTAGAGAAGCATTGAAAAGGTCAGCCACCTCTAAAAATGTTGTTGATCATTAAGTTCACAGTAAAGAGAAGAAACAGGCATGAACTTCTCACTAACTTTACTGTATAGTTATCCGAGCTAAACTTTTATGCTTCCTCAAACCTTGTGTTAAAGCCCAGGCCTTGTACTCGGCCTTTTGCACACTTCTCTGCATCTGTGTTGAATAGCCAGTAGCCTCTCTACCATGAATTTAAATGTGCTGTGTACTAAGGGCCAGCACTGCCACTAGGTGGACGAAACGTCCACCCAGGGTTGCCAGGTCTGCGGGTTTCCCGCCCAATTGGGCGGCTTTCCGCGACCCGTTGCAGGCAATTTTTGTCGGCTGCGGGAAATTGGGTGGCTTTTAAAAAGCCGCGTTGCAGATTTGGGCGGTTTTCTGGGGCTTCTATTGGTCCAATTTGGTCCAATAGAAGCCCCGCAGAGGCTGGGTTAACGACATCGGGGGCGGGGTTAGTGATGTCGGCGGCTACGTCGGGGGCAGGGTTAGTGACGTCTGCGGCGACGTCGGAGGCAGGGTTGATGGCGTCGAGGGTACGTCGGGGGCGGGATTGATTACGTCGGGGGCGGGGTTTAACTTTGTGCGGGTTTTGGGCTCGTTTTGGGCGGGGAAATTTTTTTCAACCTGGTAACCCTGCGTCCACCTAGGATGGCAACATTTTCAGGACTGCAGCAGTGTGGTAGTAGAGCAGTGTATCATTCCTCTCCTCCCTCCCTTCACCCTACCTCTTCTTGACTGCTCCAATGGTACTCAGCACTGATGTGAGACCTTTCTTTAGAGGCCCACGCTGAAGAGGTGACACATCCTACACTCCTGTTTTGACTTAGAATGATGCCCAAGAAACAGGAAGAAGCTCACAAATGTTTCAAAAGTAAGATACAGTGTATTTATAACTAGCCCTAAGCTTTTTTTTTAATCCAAATGCAATGTATATATCTGAATATATCTATATCTATCTATCTATATCTGAAAAAAAAAATATATATATATAAGTGAATGCAATGCATATATTTACAACTAATAATAATAACAATGCATCTCCGCAATATATTTCACAAGATCCTGACCCTTTCACTTTGTTCACTTTATTCAACTCAATCTGGAGGGTCCTTCCGTCCAGCTGGTGAAGTCAGGAGTAATATTGCGGGAAGGCCCAGCGGCTCGTCAGCCCTGAGCATGAGACTCCGACTTTCAGAATTCCACACAGTCCAGTTAAATAATAGTGTTTCTTCCTCATTCACATCCTGCTGTCTGGGTCAGCCAACACAGACCCAATAGCCATGCCTTGCCTAATTTATGGGTCTTCCTTTCGGTGTTCATGGGTTTACTGCATAATCTGAACAAATTAACTTATATAACATAAAGTTATAGAGCATGTGCATGACAGTAAGGTAATTTATAGGACAGCAGATGTTCTAAGAGTCAGCTGACCTATCACCACTACACCTCCCCCAACAGGAAACGTATTGGTGGAGAGTGGGACAAGGTAGCAGTTGAGTTTAGGTTTTTAATGAAAGGACCCTCGCCAGTGCTAGTACCACCTTGTAAACCTTCTTACATTCAATTACTTATGAATTTACATGGTCTTCTGAACCCCCTTCCTGGCCCTGGCCTTGCACATCCAGCAAGCTCAATCCAGTCCCAGAACTCAGCACCTTGACTGCTGCATGTGCACACGTTAGAACATACACATTCAGGTTCTGTGGCTCAAGAATCTGGCCCTGGCAGGTCTCTCTTGGCACACCATCCAACTCCAGGCACTTGCAGCCCCACAGTAATATAATGCTTATTTATTTATTTTATCACAGTTGGAGTAGTTAGAAAGAAGATGGGTGGTAGGGGATAGAGAAGATAGGGGGAGATGCTGAACCGCAGGTAGGGGAGATGAGATGCTGGCCACCTGGAAGGTAAGGAGGTTGTTGGCCACTTGGAGGGGAGGAGGTGGGGGTCATTTGCCAACTGGAGAGGGATGTAATCGCTGGCCACCTGGAAGGGAAAAGGAGTTGGTAGCCACCTGGAGGAGGAAAGGGGGTCACTGGCCACCTGAAGGGGGGAAGGAGGTTTCTGGCCAGCTGGGAAAGGGGGGTAATAAGGCCTTGAGCCATCCCTGCAAGTGAGGGGTCACATGGCTAAAGGTTTGCCTAGGGTATCAGATACCCTTGGGTCACAACTCCATAAACCACCATTTAGACATTTATATTGCATAAGTGTCTAAATCCCTATTTTACAAAGCCAGAATATACATCATAAAATTTAAAAAGTCATACAGTAAAGGGGTGGGGGGGTGGGGGGGTGCTCTGGGCATGTTTTGGGTGGGAGTAAAATATAAATACACATTCCCCATTTCAGAAGACAAATGCTACCCAGGAGATCTATATGTCAGAAAAGTGCTCCTATTGAGCAGCACTCCGTTTCCAAGTTTATTAAGAAATTTGATCCACAGTTCGGAGAGTCTGTGCAAGAAGATAAGATTAGAGATATGAAACCAAGATAACAGGTTGACCAGTGTGCAAAGTTTTATGAATCAAAGCTTAAATTGCACATAAGTAGCTATAGGCAGCCAATGCTCCTGATAAAGTAGGGGAGTTACACAATTGCATTTATGCTTTACCTGTAATCAACTTGACTGCTGCATTTTGAATAACCTGGAGATGTCGTCGTAATTCTCATTGACTCAAGCCATTAAAGAGAGCATTACAAAAGTCAATAGTAGAGATGACCAAAGCATGTACCAAAACAGAAAGTGCCTGCCACTCTAAAAATGGACGGAAGGACCGAATTTGTCAGGAAAAGCCCTTAGAAACGATAGAGGATATGTGAGAGGAGAAAGTAAGTGCAGAATTGATGGTAACTCCTAAAACCTTTAAAGAATCCCGAATGGGAATAGGTGTGCCGAGCAACTGAATTTGGTCTGGCAGGGACATAGAGAGATTTCGAGAGAATATCATTGCTGTAACGAGCTCAGGAGATTATCATTACTGTAGTGCCCTATATGCTGGCTTTCATCAGACCGTTCAAGCAAAGCTGCAATTTTTGAAGAATTGGGCTGCTAGATTAGGTTTTTGCCGTAAGAAGTCTGATTGTGCTACTCCACTCTTGTACTAAGAGATGGAGCTCCCTTCCCGAGCGATTATGTCAAACAACTGACTATTTCATATTTCGCAAATTACTAAAAAAAACTCACTTGGTAAAATCTTCTCTCACTGACAAAAATAACTGATTTACTGCATAGTCTTCAAGAGTAGTCCTGTTGTTCTACTGCATTCTATTTTGTTAATTACATTGCATTCATACAAGTTTCTGATAGTATATCTAATGTAACTTGAATATGTTGTCAATTGTTCAATTGGATTGTGAGCCACATCGAACCTGAACTTGTTTGGGATAATGTGGGGTACAAATGTAATAAATAAATAAATAAATAAATAAATAAATAAATATCTATACTGGCTGCCTGTCAGGGCTTGAATTAATTTTAAGGTGGCCTGTTTGACATATAAAAAATTTTTTACGGTTACTGTCCTTTGGATCATGTATCTTTGATACCCTATCTGACAATTTGTTCATCTACTGGATCTAATTATTTGTTAAATTTAGGTTACACAGCTGTTAATAAGATCAGTTGTAAGCATTTTCATGACAATTCTTTTAGCTACTTTGCTATTAAATTGTGGAATTCTATCCCAGTTCAAATACGAAGCACAGACATATATTTGAAATTCAGAAAAGCACTGAAAACATTCTTGTTTGTTAAATACTTTTGAACTATGTAGCTTCTAAACTGTATATTTATTTATTTCCTGCATTTGTACCCCATATTTCCCACCTATTTGCAGGCTCAATGTGGCTTACATTATGTTGCAAAGGCATCATCATTAACAGAGTAAGATTCGGCATAATAAAAATTTAGTGTAACTCACTTTGATTCTAATTAGATATAAGCCGGATATAAATGCTGGGACTAGAATGGAAATGACATTTCGTTCAATTCAGTGGTATCCATTGCAAGACTATTTCTAATTTATTTTTCAAGGAAGAAAAGGCAGATAAATCAGCGGGATCAAACTGTACCAGGATTTGAACATTATCCACATAGATGAAGGGGAACAAATCCAGCATCCATTAGGAGAGTGGCTAGGGGGAGCCATAAAAAGACTGAATAGTAGAGAAGCCAACAAGGGACCTTGAGGTACCCCATAATGAAGTGGGATGGAATCTGACAATACTTCTTGTCAGAGTGCATGAAAAGAGGGTCCAGACAAATGTGACTGGAGCCAATGCCACACCATGACCCTAACCTCAATATCTCATAATCTCTGGAGAACACCCACAAGATGAACACGGATCTAGTGACAGTAACTGGACTGCCTGGTTATGAGATAGGGTAGCTTATACAGTAGTAATTAAGGGTATAAGGGCTGTCTTAGTAATGTAAGCCACGCAGATTACTGTAATGGAATCTATGCGTGATGCAAGGATCAAATCATAAAGAAACTAATACAGCAGCCAGGCTTATACAGTGGTGGAAATAAGTATTTGATCCCTTGCTGATTTTGTAAGTTTGCCCACTGACAAAGACATGAGCAGCCCATAATTGAAGGGTAGGTTATTGGTAACAGTGATAGATAGCACATCACAAATTAAATCCGGAAAATCACATTGTGGAAAGTATATGAATTTATTTGCATTCTGCAGAGGGAAATAAGTATTTGATCCCCCACCAACCAGTAAGAGATCTGGCCCCTACAGACCAGGTAGATGCTCCAAATCAACTCGTTACCTGCATGACAGACAGCTGTCGGCAATGGTCACCTGTATGAAAGACACCTGTCCACAGACTCAGTGAATCAGTCAGACTCTAACCTCTACAAAATGGCCAAGAGCAAGGAGCTGTCTAAGGATGTCAGGGACAAGATCATACACCTGCACAAGGCTGGAATGGGCTACAAAACCATCAGTAAGACGCTGGGCGAGAAGGAGACAACTGTTGGTGCCATAGTAAGAAAATGGAAGAAGTACAAAATGACTGTCAATCGACAAAGATCTGGGGCTCCACGCAAAATCTCACCTCGTGGGGTATCCTTGATCATGAGGAAGGTTAGAAATCAGCCTACAACTACAAGGGGGGAACTTGTCAATGATCTCAAGGCAGCTGGGACCACTGTCACCACGAAAACCATTGGTAACACATTACGACATAACGGATTGCAATCCTGCAGTGCCCGCAAGGTCCCCCTGCTCCGGAAGGCACATGTGACGGCCCGTCTGAAGTTTGCCAGTGAACACCTGGATGATGCCGAGAGTGATTGGGAGAAGGTGCTGTGGTCAGATGAGACAAAAATTGAGCTCTTTGGCATGAACTCAACTCGCCGTGTTTGGAGGAAGAGAAATGCTGCCTATGACCCAAAGAACACCGTCCCCACTGTCAAGCATGGAGGTGGAAATGTTATGTTTTGGGGGTGTTTCTCTGCTAAGGGCACAGGACTACTTCACCGCATCAATGGGAGAATGGATGGGGCCATGTACCGTACAATTCTGAGTGACAACCTCCTTCCCTCCGCCAGGGCCTTAAAAATGGGTCGTGGCTGGGTCTTCCAGCACAACAATGACCCAAAACATACAGCCAAGGCAACAAAGGAGTGGCTCAGGAAGAAGCACATTAGGGTCATGGAGTGGCCTAGCCAGTCACCAGACCTTAATCCCATTGAAAACGTATGGAGGGAGCTGAAGCTGCGAGTTGCCAAGCGACAGCCCAGAACTCTTAATGATTTAGAGATGATCTGCAAAGAGGAGTGGACCAAAATTCCTCCTGACATGTGTGCAAACCTCATCATCAACTACAGAAGACGTCTGACCGCTGTGCTTGCCAACAAGGGTTTTGCCACCAAGTATTAGGTCTTGTTTGCCAGAGGGATTAAATACTTATTTCCCTCTGCAGAATGCAAATAAATTCATATACTTTCCACAATGTGATTTTCCGGATTTAATTTGTGATGTGCTATCTCTCACTGTTACCAATAACCTACCCTTCAATTATGGGCTGCTCATGTCTTTGTCAGTGGGCAAACTTACAAAATCAGCAAGGGATCAAATACTTATTTCCACCACTGTATTTGGAAAAACACATTTTGAAAACCACTCAGAGAAAAATTGCACTGGCTACCAATCAAAGAACGCATCACTTTCAAAATCTGCACAACTGTTCATAAAATTATTTAGGGTGAGGCACTGGGATACATGACAGACCTCATCGACCTATGCTAAATCTATGCTGAAAGCTCACCTTTTCACTACTGCCTTTGGCTCCTAACCGCTACTCATTTGCTCTCCTCCTCCCTGTTCCTCTGTACCCTGTAATTCCCTTGCCTGTAATGTCTTGTCTGTCTGTTTTACCTAGATTGTAAGTTCTTTGAGCAGGGACTGTCTCTTTATGTTGAGTGTTCAGCGCTGCGTGCGTAGCGCTATATAAATGCTAGTAGTAGTAGTAGTAGTATCGACCTGCCAACCAGAAACTCCACAAAATCTGCACAATCATATCTAAACCTCCACTACCCAAGCAGCAAAGGACTCAAATACAAATCCAGTTATGCAACCAGCTTTTCCTACCTAAGCGCACAACTATGGAACACATTGCCAAAAGCAGTAAAAACTACGCTCGACCACCTACATTTTCGGAAAGTACTAAAGACAGACCTGTTCAGAAGAGCATACCCCACATAAAAATACCGGTCACTTGCAACACAACATAACCAAAAACTGCAACGGACATTACCTGACTCTTCTCCCCCCCTTTCCCTCTCTAAGTTCCCCCCAACTGTTTCCTACCATACATATACCTCATTATACCACAATATCAGTTTGTATTCTTTCATACTATGTATTTGTTCAAATCGTAATTGGCTAACACCGTTAACGGTTGTATGTAAGCCACATTGAGCCTGCAAAAGGTGGGAAAATGTGGGCTACAATTGTAACAAATAATAATAATAATAACAGGAATGGAACCCCGTCTGATTTGTGTGGAGAGTAGAGACTGCATCTACATGGTCCGACAACTGCATTAAGACCAAAGATTCCATCACTTTGTGTCACGATTGTGCCCATGTTTCACGCTTTCATTCATTTTGCCACCTGGTGGTCAGACCTGGTGGCTGCGATGGACTGTCTGCTTGCTGCTTCCCATGTTCCAGAAATCATTCCGGTCCAGTCCGGATCTTCCAGCCTTCCAGACTGTCTTGGGAGTTTTGGAATTAAGCAGCACCCTTACCTGGTGACCTCCATGGTGTTTTGCCTTTATTAACCACCTGGAACCTTTCTAGTTTGCCTTTGCAACAGAGGTCCTCAGAAGAGTTTTCATCTGTGAGAGTTTGTTGCAGTGCTAACCTTGCTACTTTCAGTTTCAGCTAGACCCGGCTTGTTTCCTGGTTTATTCTACTGTTTGCTGCCTGCCCAAGACCCTGCTTGTTTCCTGGTTTATTCTACTGTTTGCTGCCTGCCCAAGTCCCTACTTGATTCCTGGTTTACTACTGATTGCCGCCAGCCTATAGACTCTGTTTGGTTCCTGATTTCCCTTCTGCCTTGCTGCCTGTTTGGGTGGTTCTCCTGCTGCTGCCGGTTATCGGTAGTGGCCCAAGGGCTCACTTTTCCTGACCAGTGTTACACTTTGGCTTGAAATAGGAGATTAGAGATAGGGTGATAGTTAGAAACCGCATCTCGAGAGTGAGAAGTGTCTTTCTGTTTAGGGCATATGACTGCCGCCTTCCAGAGAGAGGGGACTTGACCAGTAGTAAAACTAGTTCTTAAGACTATAGCTAGTGTAGAATGTAGAGCAGGCAGAGAAGTAACAAGTAACATTGAGGGACAAAGATCATTTGACATTGTCAAAGACCTTACTAACTGAAGTGCTTGAGTGACAGAAGATGCGGATGGAGAGTCAAAAGAGGACAGTATTTGTACATCTCTGAATGGTGGAATTTCAGTGTCAGGGGGAGTCGAACCAGTGGGCCCTCTACTAGAGGGTTGCTGAGAAGGAAAGGACGGATTGTTGCAGGCCAACTGAACCTTCTGAGAAAAATTGATAGCCAGAGCAGAGGCTGTCAAAAAAGTTGAAAGAGTAGTAGATGAAAGTTTAGTATAAAATTGTAAAATACTATAAAGTACCTTTGAGTTAGGAGCTTGCAAAATATGTTGAGAATAGTAATTCCGTTTCACTGAATAAATAGTTTCCTATGCAATTGGGCCATTTATTTATAAACAGCAAGGTGGTGGTGGGGACACCTGTGTTTCTGACAAATATATTCATGATGGTGGACTTGAGTGTGGATCAGTCTCAGATCCACAGTATACCATTCCTTTTTCTGAGGGGGCCGGGTCTAACTCATAGGGGCCACTGCATCCATAGCTGTACAAGGGGCAGAGTCCAGAGCCTGTGCCTGAGAATCCAAGGGGAGCTGAGCAAATATAGCCTCATCAAGATCCAGAGGGGCCGCAAATTTTGCAGGGGTAAAATCATGGAAATCACGCCTGTGCTGCTGTTTAGCCATTAGTGGTAATGGACTGGCAACAGATGTACTTAACGTTAATGTAAGCCACACTTTTGCTTATATTTCTTATCTGTCTGGGAGTAAATTAACTTCACTCACTCCCAAGAAACTCTCCGCTGTAGGATTTTTATTATATGCAAAACAAAACTTTACTGGAATGCTGCAACAGGCAGCTATCCAAACTTCATACTTTCTGGTAACAGTTTCTTTTATATCCAACAGTTCAATTTGCTGAAAGAGGTTTTTAGTGCCAGTCCAAGACTTTTGGTAAAACTACCATCCACTAAATTAGCAGTCTCTTGTAATCCTAGGGTATTTACATATTTACAGCTCCACCAGTCCAATAACCATCCTTTTGGACAAAATGATCCAAGGCTGTGCTTGCAGCGCTTTCTGCAGCAAACTATCCTACTGGACTTTATCCAGCTGCTGGACTCACTCAGGATCAGACCTCCCTGTCTGTCCTTCTTCCAAAGGTGCACTTCTTCAAGCTGCTGCCTCTGGTACCAAACAGGCTCTTTCCTGTTCTGCTCCCGGGCTGGGTTAACCCTTTTCTACCCACCCAGAGCTCTCCTCACTATCCAGTTAATGCTTTTATTGGCAAAAAAAAATCTTCTTTAATCAGCTTTAAGTTTTTGGGCTTATCCACGACACACCCTCTCCTCACAGGTCCTGGCAGGGGTGAAGGCAATCAAAAACCACATGCTCTTTACAACAACAACTTTTATTAATTCTTAACTCCACCCCCTATATGACATCTATCCATCTAACCCCACAAACATTTCCCACAACAACGTCTTCATAAACACTCCTCTTTGGGTTGGTCTTTTCACTCTCCTTTTCCAACTCATTCCCTCCCCCCAGTAACTCTGGAAAGTTTTCTCATTAATTCTAGTAATCCCCATTATATTATGGAATTACATAAATTTGTGAGAACAGATGTGTTTTAAGTATGGATTTAAATCTTACCAGAGAACCTTCTAAACGAAGATCTGATGGAAGACAGTTCCACAGGATAGAGATCATTGTACTAAAAAGCCAACGACAAATAGTTAAAAGATGAAAATCATGTTGGGAAGGAACTCAAAGTAGGCACTGCTGTTAGGAACACTCCATTGGATGGATTAGGGGAAATCACCCCCTTAATCTCCCAGTGATTGATGTCCCTTTTGAAATTGAACTAGTAGGGGATAATGGGCTCTGTGACAGCTTTGGGGAAAATAAACATTTGTGTTTCTAAAATGGCTTCATAATATAAACATTTATGTACCCATGTTGACCCGTTGATATTTTAGACATTGATAATTCTAAAATGGATGTTCTTGATATACGTAATGGCACACACATGCCCATTTCACCTTAGATGTTAGAACAGGCTCTTTGTTGATAGATTCTATTCTAAATTACTAGCGGAACTGAGATATCCTGACTTGTATGTCTCAATTCCAATTTGTATATCCTTTTTCCAATAAAATCCACTTCATTGTCTTTGATACCATAGCTAAGTGGGAGGACAGAGGGAGAAAGTCCAGACTGTAATTTTTCTCTTAGCACAATGTGGACTGAGCCGACATACCCGTGAAGAAACGACTGAGACTGTTGCTGAGAGCTGGTTTATAGGGGCATCTGAGATGCTGCTGAGATCTGAGTTATAAGGGGCATCCGAGACTGTCGCTGAGAGCTGGTTTATAAGGGACGTCTGAGACTGTCGCTGGGTTACAAGGGACATCTGAGGCTGTCACTGAACTGAGTTATAAGGAATATCTGAGAATGTCGCTGAGAGCTGAGTTATAATAGGGGTTTGACTGTTATTGAGAGATGAGTTATAAGAGGTGTCTCAGACTGTCACGAAGAGATGAGTTCTAACGGGTGTCTGAGAACTGGATTAAAATAAGCATCTGAGACTGTTACCAAGAGACTTATTGAGAGCTGAGTTATAGTGGATATCTGAGTTTATCACCGAGAGCTGAGTAATAATGAGCCTTTGGAGACTATCAACAACAGCTCGGTTATGGGTGCCCAAAACTAGATAAGAAAGAGAGGGTTGGAGAGCAGTTCCTCAGTGTCAGCCTGCTTAGCACTGTGTGAATGGAAAGAGATTAGGAAATGTTCTAATCTAGGGCAAACTCCACAGCACACCTTCCGATGGCTGCAAAGCTCCCCTGCAGGCTTCTGAACCACAAACAGATTGTGAGGCAGAATCAGGTGAACAAAGTACCCAAGAAGAAGATGAATAGAAAACCCCCCAAAATATATCAATGATCTGGCCAGCACTATGCATCAGCAAAAAGGATATGGGGCACTGACCCTATAAACAGGCTAAGAGGGCTTTGGTTTTGGAAATTCAATTCATAGAACTACTAGAACAGCAATGACACCCCCCCCCAGCGCGTGCACCCGGGGCGGACCGCCCCTCCCGCCCCCCCTTCCTACGCCACTGGATCTCCCCACCCCTGAAGGGTGGCCAGGCATTTGAGTACTACTACTACTACTACTATAAATCACTTCTATAGCGCTACCAGTCGTACGCAGCACTTTACAATTGAACATGAAGAAGACAGTCCCTGCTCAAAAGAGCTTACAATCTAAATTAGGACAAACAGACAGAACCAAAAAGGAGAAGGGAAGGACAGACAGACAGAAGGACAAATAAGGAAAAGATAAAAGTTACAAGTCAGGAGTCGAAAGCAGCATCAAATAGGTAGGCCTTTAGCCCGGATTTGAAGGGTGCCAGGGATGGAGCTAGATGTAATGGCTCAGGAAGCCTATTCCAGGCGAGATAGAAGGAGCGGAGTCTGGAGTTAGCGATGGAGGAGAAGGGTGCAACTAGGAGAGATTTGCCTAGTGAACGGAGTTCTAGGGAAAGAGTGTAGGGAGAGATGAGGGTGCAGAGGTAGTGAGGGGCTGCAGAGTGAATGCACTTATAGGTCATTTGAGTACCGGCACCTTTTTTGCTAGAAAAAATACACTGTTAAAAATACTCTTAATAACAGGGATTCTCTGAGTATAGTTCATGGGGGATATTTTAGAAGCATGCCCATGTGTAAACAGTGACACTGACATATGTAGATTGGATACACATGTAAATGACAATTTCAGAAAGTCGCTATTTATATGTGGAGATCCATTCCATGTAGAGATTTCATGGAGTCGTATTTATTTGGATTTTGTTCACACCTTTTCAGTAGTAGCTGAAGGTGAGTTACGTTCAGGTACACTGGGTATTTCATAGGAGGAAATTCTCTAAATAGTGCTTAAAAATGGGCACCCAAAAAGATCGACGCTAAGCACTATTCTATAAAAAGGGTGTGCGCCCTTTAGAGAACAGCGCTTAGCGCCGAATCCTGTGCCTAACTCCGGGCGCCAAACTTACGCCTGCTGAAACCTGGTGTAAGTTCTGGTGCCCAGGTTGGGCATGGAGACCCATTACTCTATAACATTGTTCACAACTTTTTCAAATGCCCCTGACCCACCCATGCCCCTCACATGGCCATGCCCCCTTTTGGGTTGCACGCTATGGGATTTATAGAATAGCACGCAGCCGGATGCGTTTGCAAATCCTGACTGCTGCCAATTAACATCAATAATTGGTTGTTAGCATCTAGTTATTGATGGTTAATGGTTCGTTAGCCAGTTAAGTTGAGTGCACATCTTGGAAGCATGGCCAAATCTGGATGTCGTATATAGAATCGGGGGGATAATGGGCTCGTGGTTTGGGTATGCTTTAGGTGGGATAATAGTCTGCATGTGTATTCCTCATTTTACAAATAGAATACATGTATGTAGGAAAAAATTTCCCCATCAGCTTTCGCACCAGCTTGGAGGCATGCACAGATTTTTGAAAAAAAGTGCTTATTTCAATCAGGGCTTTACAAGAGGGATTAAAGGAGTAAATTCTCTTTCTGCATCCAGAATGAAGAAAAATCTAAATTGCGACCTCACTACTTAATTAGTTGCACTTATATATCTAGGGGGTCCTTTTACAAAGGGGTGCAGAAAAATGGCCTGTGGTAGTGTAGGTGCGGGTTTTGGGCGCACGCAGAATCATTTTTCAGAAAGAGGCCCTGAGTTTGTAAAACTGGACAGCTATATATGGAAGTGGCACTATGTGCACATGGAAGTTACAAAATGGCTGCTTCCATATGGAAGCTGCTGGGTTCCTGCCAGTAGCGTACCAAGGGTAGGGCGGTCCACCCTGGGTGCAAGTAGCAAAGGAGTGCACGGAGCAGTTGCACTGCTGTTGACTCCGCTGGTCTCTTGGCCCCTCTGATGTTACTTCCTATTCTGGAGCAGGGGACCGGCAGAGCCGTGAGCTGCACGACTGCTCCGTGTACCCCCTTGCTAGGAGGAAGGGTGGTGGGGGTGATATGCCTCGGGAGGGTGTGTCATGCCATGGGTGTGGGGGTGTGCTGCTCCTTGGGGGAGGGGTGCAGTGGTGACCCGCCCCAGGTGGCAAGCAAGCTAGGTACATCACTGTTTCATGCCACTTATTTATTTCCACATGTATGTTTGTAAAATGGCTACTCCTGCAGTGCAGGCGGACAAATACACTACTTCTGAAAAAAAGTGAGCCCTGTAAACATTTTGCAATAACAACCACAAACCTGCACCAGATTAATCATAATTTTACTTGCACAAAGTGACATCTATTTCAAACAATATTGTATGGCTTCATAGAAATTCACCTTAATGTTACTGAGATGCCAAATTTTAAATAAGACTACGCAAAACTTAAGAGTTTCTAACACAGTTAATGTCAACTTGAACAGTTGAAATGTTTAAAAATCTGATCTTTTAGCACGGTATCCTTTTTTTTTGTTACATTTGTACCCCGCGCTTTCCCACTCATGGCAGGCTCAATGCGGCTTACATGGGGCAATGGAGGGTTAAGTGACTTGCCCAGAGTCAACTCTGAGGGCCTCTTTTACAAAGCCAATTTCCAGTGCGGCCAATGAGAGGAAGCCCATTCAATTCCTATGGGCTTCCTCTCATTTGCCGCATGGGAATTGCTAGCGTGGCTTTGTAAAAAAAAAGCCCTGAGTATTTTAATTAAAGCTCTATCTTCTTTTGACAACATTTTGTTTGTTTATCAATGCACAATGAGATCACGGATGATGTCAGCGAGTAAGTAATTAAGTCATGCAGAAAACTGAGATTTGTGACAGCAGTTTGTAAAAATTAAAAAATCTCTTAAACGGGACGAGGGATTCCTGTGTAATTTGGCGTCAGTGATGCAAATAGATGCCACTTTGTGCATGTAAAATCTTAATTAATTTGGTGCAGGTTCGAGGTTGTTACTGCAAAATGTTTAGGGGGCTCACTTTTTTCTGGACACGGTTAGGGTTACCATATGGCTCCAGAAAAAGGAGGACGGAAAAGGAGGACGGATTGAGCCAGCCAGGTTTTACTTCCATTGATTTCAATGGAAAGCAATGGAAGTAAAACCCGGCTGGCTCAATCCGTCCTCCTTTTTCTGGAGCCATATGGTAACCCTAGACACGGTGTATATGTGTACTCCTGCATGCCTTTATAAGTATTTTATAAAAGGCTTTACATTCGCCAGAGCTTTTTGTCACCTCAATTTTGATCTTGGTGTTCTATGTGAAATGGGCCTTTGCATGATTTATTAATTGAATCTCTTTCCCCAGTGAACAGAGCTGCAGCTGTATCAGCTGTCCATTCAATTAAAACTGGCTGCCTTGCCAGCACCTGCATTCAGAGTACCTGGCTTGCATGGCATGTCATTAGTGCTACATAATACACATGGGAATGAATGCTGTGTCTGCACTCTAACTCTCAAAATCCTTCACCCCTCTGTCATCTGTGATCTGCTCATTCTGACACACATCACACAACTCCCCTCCCTGAACCAAGGAACGCTCACTGATGTTTCCTTCCTCTGAAAACTCCTCCCCCTTATTCACAGCCTTAGTTGCCATGCAGAATCTAATCTAATCTAATACAGGTATTTGTTAACTGCCTATTCCAAATAGGTCCAACTCCTAAGCAGTATACAAAATTTTCAAAAAAAAAAAAAAAAGTTACAGCTTACAACATGGTTTCAGTGCAAATTTACAGCAATTTTCAAGAAACATTCTCAAATAAAAATGTATTAAAAAGAAACGTCTTAAAGCTTTTTACCAAAAGACCGTGCATGAAGCTTCTGAATTAACTTCTAGAGGCAAAGAGTTCCAGATAGAAGCAGCTTGAAAAGAAAAACAATTATTCAATTGTCTCATCAATAAAACACCTATTCTGAGGGGAAGGATAGTAAACAGCAATCACTACAGGTATACTTTGATAACGGCCTGTTCAGCAAAGTCATTTAAATGTGCTGGAACTTGCCCCAAAAGAGATTTGTGTACCAGACAAGAAATTGTATATGAAATTCTAGCTTTTAACAGCAACCAATGAAGACTGAGCAACAGAGATGTAACCCTGTTATTACATTTGAAGATCAATCTTGCTGCGATGCTATGCAATAATTGAAGTCTGGTTAGTAACTTTTGTGTTATACCAATCTATACAGAATTACATCAATCTAATTGGGACAGAATCAAAGATTGGACAACTAAAGCAAAATGTTAACAGGAACGGACCAGTCCAAACTGCCCAACTTTATAGAAAATTTTCCTAGTTAAGTTGTTGATATGGGGGTTCAAAGGAAAATGTTGAATCAAAAATGACACCTAGAACTGCAATGCTTGTGCAGTTGGAAGACATTCAGACTGATATGGTGGAATTGAGGAAGGTATTGTTGATATTGAATGGCTGAACCAAAGAATTTTAGTCCTGTCTGTGTTAAGTTTTAACATTTGTTTATTTGCCCAATTTTTTATCTTGTCTATACAAGAAGTAATTTCAGCGTAAGTAACAGCAAGATTATTGTGCACAGGAAGTAGAATAAACATGTCAATCAGTATATGAAGCAAGATAACCTCCTGCAGTTAATGAAATGGAGCCTTATAAAGGAGAGAGTGGGGATCCCTGAGGGACCCCACAAACTGGTTTCCAAACTGAGGATTTCACACCATTTTTGAGACATAATAACTATGGTTACGCAAGAAGTCCTTAAAACAATTATCGATTGTACCAGTAATGCCAAGCTTAGCCAGTCCTTCTAACAGCAGAGCATGATCTATCGCATTGAAAACCGATACATTTATTGACCGCCTGTTCTGTCTCGCAAACATGACATCATCAAGTATTGACAGGAAAATCAAACAGATCAAAATGGCATCTTCACTAACACACAAACTACACTCTATCAAACCCAATTTATATATGGATTAGAACTTGTAAAGCAGAGGTGGAGCATACAGTTCAAGTTCAGTTTTATTTGAAACACATCATTTGAATAGACATCTAAATGGTTTACAGAAAATAAAATTAAGATAGTAAGCTATGCAAAAAAAAAAAAAAAAAGTTTGCTAGGACACTGCTTAAGACGTACCTAGAACAAGTGTTTGCCAGGAAACTACACAGAAGGGAAGAACAGAAGGAACGGATATAATAGCATCAGAGAACAATTAGGGGGAGGACAGAACAAAACAAAGATGAGGCACTAGACTCATTCCCCAACCTTGCAATGCTATCAATAAATCAAGATTGAACACATGTAGGAAATTTTAATTAACCTTGTGGAAAGGCCTGAGAGAAAAAATAAAGTTTGAGTAAGGGTTTAAACTTATCAAAGGCAGGTTCAGTTCTAATGGAAGATGGTTTCAAAGGGTTGGTGCTGAGACATAGGAAGCAGAATGCCTATTAATGTCAAAACAGACCAGCTAGTGAGTAGCTATGATCAACAGATTCTTATGTGGTAACCTAAGTTTTCTCTCAGGACTGTGAGGAGTAAGGAGATTAGCTAGGAAGGATGGGAAGCCAGATGGGAAGCCAGAAGATAACACCTGGTGGGTGGTGATCAGTATCTTAAATGGAATCCTATATGTAACAGGAAGCCAGTGTTCTGCAAGGTAGCAAGGGGAGATGTGGTTATGTTTCCTAAGTCCAATCAGCAATATATGGCGGTATTCTGTATCAATTGTAATCTTTTAATTGGAGAGCACTGTAACCCTTGGTACAATGAGTTGCGGTAGTACATCTTTGTGATTGCGAGAGGCTAAGTATATGGAGAGAAGAGCAATCAAGCACGAACCAGAGAATGTATTTGCTTTAGTGCAAAGAAACTACTAAAGACTAAACATGATGTCTGGGTACGAAAAGTTAGTGAAAAATCTTTAAAGTCCCTTAGAGTAGTGCTTCTCAACCCAATCCTTGGGGCACATCCAGCTAGTCAGGTTTTTGGGATATCCACAATGAATATGCATGAGATAGATTAGCATGCACTCACTGCCTGCTCAGTATGCATGCATATTTGTTGTGGATATCTTGAAAACCAGACCGGCTGGGTGTGCTCTGAGGGCTGGGTTGACAAGCACTGCCTTAGAGGGAGCAGGATGTCTTTTACATCATAAAGAAGAGTGCGCAGTGCGAGCAGAAAAATGATTGTCTCAGATCTAATTTCAATCCATTTTCTGAGAACCAATCAGCTGTTAGATCAAGTTTTGTGGAAACAGCAGCCATTACTGAGGGGAAGTGATCATCAAGGGGAAGAGAATATGAATGTCATCAGCTTAACTATAAAATGTGAAATCCAGGGGTTGGATAAGGAAAGGAACTCGGGCAAGGAAAACCAACCTGTTCAAAAAGGCATACCCCACCGACCCAACATAAATACCTACACTCTGCAACACAGCAAAACCAAAGCTCGTAACGGACACAATATAACCTTACCCCTCCTCAACCCCCATTGTACTTGAAACACCTTTATCCGACCACAATATCACCTTGTATTTGTTTCTCTACCGGACTTGGCAAATGCCTTTTCGGTACTATGTAAGCCACATTGAGACTGCAAATAGGTGGGAAAATGTGGGATACAAATGTAACAAATAAATAAATAAATTGAATAGGATTGGTACCAGGATAGAGCCCTGAGGGACACCAAAGGGAAGTGAATTAGAAGTGGATGAGCTGTTTTGCTAGGGGGGGGTGGGGGGGGGGGAAGCCAACAGTCACCCAAGAGTGCATGGTTTGGTGTGGAGTGTCCTTGACGGATACTATTGAAACAGGATCTTTAAAGGATCAATAGGGAGTTTTCAATAATGGTTAAAGAAAACCATTATTGAAAACCATGGGAGAACAGAGTGAAGGATGCAAATGATCCCCATCCCCATTAACTTCAAAGCAGCCTGAAGATGCAAGGAAAAAAGACAATTTGAAACATCTGTATACAAATGCAAGAAGCCTTAAAAATAAGATAGAAGAATTGGAGTATATAGCACTAAATCAAGAGATAGGTATTTCAGGGACCTGGTGGAAGGAGTACAATCAATGGGACACTGTGTTAGTGTACAAACTATATCACAAAGATAAAGTGGAGTGAAATGGGGGGGGGGGGGGGGTGCGCTATATGTTAAAGACGGAATTGAGTCAAACAAAGTAAACATTCTACTTGAAACAGCTGCATGGAATCTTTATGGATAGAAATTCCAGGTGTGAAGGGAAGGAATATACTGGTCTCCACTCTTGGCTTATTTCAAAGATGCATGTTGAGAAGCATTAGATTCTCCACCCCCCCTTTTTTTTCTCTCTTTCCTTTTTTCTTTTCATTCTTTCCATATGTATAACAGGGGCGTATCTGCGTGGGGCCAAAGGGGCCTGGGCCCCCGCAGATTTCGCCCTGGCCCCCCTCCCCGCCGTCAACCCTCCCCCGCTGCTTATTTTTGCTGGCGGGGGGCCCCAACCCCCGCCAGCCGAGGTCCGACCCGCAGTCTCCATATTTCGTCTTCCTCCATGACCATGCTGCAAGGAAGTAACGCTGCAGTGCTGATTCGTTGAATCCAGTTCGGAGTCTGACGTCGCAGACGTACAACGTGCTGCGACGTCAGACTCCGAACTGGATTCAACGAATCAGCACTGCAGCGTTACTTCCTTGCAGCATGGTCATGGAGGAAGACGAAACATGGAGACTATGGGTCGGACCTCGGCTGGCGGGGGTTGGGGCCCCCCGCCAGCAAAAGTAAGCAGCGGGGGAGGGTTGACGGCGGGGAGAGGGGTGGAGAGAGGCGGCAGCGGGGGGGGGGGGGGGGGGAGGGAGGCAAAAATGTGCCCCCCTTCTCTGGCTCTGGCCCCCCCTACCGCCGGATTCCAGATACGCCCCTGATGTATAATATTGCTCAAACTCTGATTTGTTCTATGTTATTCTTCTGTAAACTAACTCAATAAAAATAGTGAACTTAAAAAAAAAAAGAAGGGCAAATATCCAAAGCACAACAGCAGGATGAAACTTTACATAATAATGATTGCACATCATTCAAAGTAATAGGATCAAATGTAGACCACAATTGATCAGCCTTAATTTCTTGCGTATCGGAATACCTGCGATAGGTCTAAAATTAGATGGAGAAGATAGATCCAGACCTTGCGATTTAGGTATAGAGGTAGGTGCTATAAATTGCGCCTAAAAATCAGTAATCGCGCCTAAAATTCAGAAGTATCTGAAATCTGAAAAATGGGTATAGAAACAGTCTGATCTTTTTTAAGATCAACTTACATTTACTCAGTCTTAGCAGAAAAAAAATCAGCTAAATCTTGAGCTCATGGCTTTGAATTTAAACATAATGTTCCACTAGCAGGAGAAGATGTAAGATTTCCTATAAACTGAAATAACTTTTTTGTGTCGAGAGACTTATTGCCTGTTTCTTTAGCATGAAACAGTGCTGGCCCAAGGCAAGATGATTCCGCCCCCCCCCCCCCCCAGGCCAAGATGCCACTTCCAGGGCTGAGATGCCACCCCCTGGCCGAGATGCATTTACTTGTTTTGTCACGTTCCAAACCGGGCAGCGGCCCTGCCACTGGCACCCATCTCTTCCCTTTACTGCGGCTGCCTGTGCCTCTGACGAAACATGAAGTTACATCAGAGTGGCGGCCGCAGTAAAGGGAAGAGGCAGGTGCCGGCAGCAGGGCAGCTGTTTGGAACATGACAAAACTTAAACGCCTTGAACGGGGTGGCTGCTGCCCGAAGAATGGGGAGATGCCGTCCCTGAAGAGTGCCGCCTGAGGCCCCTGCCTCAGGTGGCCTAATGGTCGGGCTGTCCCTGGCATGAAACTTTTTTTTTTTTTACATCTGCAACGTTAAATTTGTACAATTTCACTGCTTGTTTCCAAGTAGACGGGGAATTCTACATATGGCGCCTTAACAATCGGCACTGAAAAACCACACGGTTAGAGTGATTCTATAAATTACGCCTAAAGTTACACATAGTTTATAGAATATGCTCATGCGCCATTCTTGTGACTAAAATTTAGGCGCACCCATTTAGGCCAACTAAAACTAGGCCTAAATACCTGGGCTTAAGTTAGGCGCAGATCAGGTGTATTCTATAATAGTGCGCATAGTTTTTTGAAATGCCCACAACCTGCCCATTGCACTCCCATGGCCACACCTACTTTTCAACTGCGCGCACTAGAATTTACATTCACCGCTATATAGAATACAACTAGAAAGTTGTGCGTGTTAATTCTAATTAAAGCCAATTAATGCCACTAATTGGTTAAGTACCAATTGTCGGCACTGATTGGCTTGTTAATCAATTAAGTTGTGCGCGCAATTTGATCATGTGGCCAAATTAGCATGCACAGTTTAAGATGCCATATATAGAATTTGGGGATTAGTGGACAAATCCTGGTTTTTACCCCAGAATCTTTCCAGTCATCTGCAGTTATGTTTCTGCTGCCTTAACGAATCGGTAATCCATGGGTTAGTTTTAGGAGATCTGACTTTCCGAACTCTAAAAGGTGCAATGGAATCCAAAGTAGTTCTAATTATATAATCCCAATCACCTTTCATGACAAGATCTTCTTGGTCATGTCAATATAAGCAGAAACATCAGCCCAAAGCTATCTACATCTATCTTTCCTCTGGTGTTGATACTATATTTAAGCTAACTATGAGGAGATTGAGTCAGACTTACGGACAAATTAAACTGCAATTGAAAATGGTCAGACTGTGGTACTGCAGACCGTTCAGTACGGGTTATCAAACAGGGTGGGTGTGTAGCAACTAGATCTAAGGAATGATCCCGTTCATGAGTAGGACCAGAAGGCATTAAATGTAAATGACAGAAAGATAAAGTTAACAATTTTAAAATCCGAGTTACATTCCAGTGGCAAGTTTAGATCTCCAATCATTATAGATCTAGAATATTGATAAATAAAATGAGAAATAATTTCATATAGCGTCTGTTGGACTGCTGCCCAGGGACCTGGACGGCAATAAAACAATATAATCCCAATTATACCAGTAGAAGGACCAAATTCATCCACATACTCCAAGCCTGGCTGGACGATTGAATCAATTAAAGTAAGATGAAAAAAGCTTTTATAAACAATATCTATCTGTATTGATTTTTTAAAATTGTAAATTGCTTCTAAACCTTGACTGTGTTAAGCAGTATATTAAGTTAATAAATCAAATCAAATGTATTTTATACAATATGCACCTACATCACAACTCTGCATCCGTTTCACCCAAACTACGATCCTACATGCATATACCTTACATGTGCATATCTTTTACACATATGTGTAGTCATGCAATTTTGTAAAAGTCCTTTTCTGTTTGTAAAATAGGCTTTATATTTGGGGAAACCTTTATAAAATGACTCTCTTAGTGGCCAGGGCCACAGAGGTAATAAAGAATGTTGGTAAGGGTTTGAAATTATTTCAAGCTCCAACCTTATGTCTCAACTTGCATTAATGCTGTTGTTGCAATACGAATGCCTTTATCACTGCAATATGGAGAGAAAGAAAAGATCTGTCACACATAATTACTCATGACTTTAAACATCAGAAATAGTGTCTAGAGAGACTTCTGCAAATGCCTTCAATTCTGAAAGAAATATGTCAGCTTCCAATATGACAGCATCTGGCTTCATTCACAGTGAGTCTGAAAGAAGTTGTGATTACCTGGGACATTCATATTCACACAGATTAAAAGCTTTATGCAAGAAAGCCAGACATTGTGGTAAAGGAGAAAAGCACAAGAACAGCATTATTTTAACAAAATGTGTCAATGCCAAATGACTATCCTGTATTATGTGTGGAGAAAGAGAAGATTCTCAAGCACCAACAAATGCAATCAGAGACTAAGTAAGTATGGTGGAAAGATACAGAAATGATCCCTATTGTATTGGATACCACATTTCCAAGGTCATCTGATATGTTACCTGTGCGCAGGGGCGTAGCTAGGTGGGGCCACGGGGGCATGGGTCCCCACAGATTTAGTCCGGGCCACCCTCTACTTTTGACCCCCCCCCCCCTGCCAACCCTCTCCCGCCACTTTTGACCCCCCGCCACTGCTGCCGCAAGGTACCTTTGCTGGCGGGGGTCCCCAACTCCTGCCAGCCTTAGTCTTCTTCAGCACCGGTCTCCGGCAACGTGCAGGACATCAGGACTCACAGCACAGATCAGCGAAGTGAGCGAACATGCTGGAGACTGATAAGATATAATACAGCCAGAGACCCCCACTGGAATGGTGGAGGGCTGAACCTTAAAGCTCAGGCCATATAGAAACCCTGGTAAAGCCAACAATGTTATGGCTTGTATGACTAGGAGCTTGCTGGAAAAGCCTGGCCTAGTTTTTAGCCCGGATTGAGGCCTAAATGATCTAAATTAGAAAAGTTAGGTCAAGAAAATGTGAAACAAAATGGAAGATCAGAAAACAAAATGGAAACTCTAAAGTGTCAGTTACAAAGTGGATTTTCCCCAATTTCCCATTTGAGTTAGAAAAAACTTGTGTTTCTGAAGTATCTGCAGGTGCAAGGAAATAGTTGAGAAAGAGTTTCCAATTAAGCAAGATTGTGGTCAGCTAGTTTTAAGCAAACAACTTTAACATTAAGGCTAATGGGCCCCATTACTTAGAATGGGGCTAGGAGGGTATAAAAGACAGGGAGATTTTGGGAGTGTTAGAAGATCTCCTGATGTGCTAGACTGAGGTGCTGTCTGTCCGTCCGACCGACCGATCATCCCACCTGCTTGCATACCTGATCCCGCTGTATCATTGTGGTGAGTTATAATAAACCTGATTATTCTTGCAACCTGTTCCCTCACTCTTTCCTATAGAACATTTAAAGACTTAATTAAACTCTTGGGGTAAAAATGGTGAGTAAGAGAAAACCTAAGCACCCATATATTGGTTGGGAGTCAGATAAGTGCAAACTTGTTGTAGATGTAAGCCTTCAGAGGAACCTCTCTGGTAGATAGCTAGTTTGCCAGCCTACTAGAGGGGGTCTTCATGGGTCTATCCAATCCTAATTAAAAACAAGACCGGCGCTGAAGAAGACTAAGGCTGGCGGAGGTTGGGGATCTCCACCAGCAAAGGTACCTTGCAGCGGCGGAGTCGAAAGTGGCGGGGGTCGGTTGCGGGGGGATCAGCGGCTGGGGGAGGTGGGCTAAAATGTGCCCCTCCCACCTTGGGCTCTGGACTCCCCTCCCGCCGAGGTCTGGCTACGCCCCTGCCTGTGCGTATTGTACCTTATGAAAGCCAGAAGGCTTTCTTTGGAGCAATGCAAATATTGAGGCAAGCATTAGCAGTGAATCCGAGAGACTGAGATAATCTCCAACATAGGACTGAAGTTCATTTTTGTCATGGTATATGCAAAACTAATCCATGTGAAGCCATTACTCCCCGATTATGAGATCTGCTCTTTATTTCTGAAGTGGGGAGAGAATAAATTTCTCTCCAAGTTTTGCTGAGTACCTTCACAAGATGAATTTGTTGCATAGCACCTATACCGAATCTCAGCAAAGCAAGCACTATAGTTGAGTACGAAAGAAAAAGTGGGAGGCCAAGACGGCATCTTGAGAGGAGGGTGTGTGTTGAAGTTCCCCAGTGCTGCTGTGTTTTTTGATGTCCACAAAGCTCCCTTTGGCAGACTAGCACCAGCAATGTGGAAACATAGGGGCACTTTTATCAAACTGTGGTAGGATTACTGTGGAAATGGCATGCGGCAAATTGGCCCTACCACCGGGTATGCTCAGGAGCCTGGCAGGAGTTCTGGCTCTAGAAACATTTTTTTTCTACTGCTGGAGGCTTACCTAGCGGTAATCAGGAGGTGGTAAGTGCACCAATGTGCTGACTTAGCGCAAGGCCATTTATGTCCCCTTTGAAAAAAAATCCCTTTTACCTGCTGCAGTAAAAGGGGGTTTCAGCACACAGCAAAACCAAGCACTGATGCCACCGCAGGCCCCCTTTTACCACAGCTTGTTAAAAGGACCCCTAAAAACATTTGTAGGCTTCTGTGTGTGTGTGTGTATGGGAGGAGGTGTGGGGGTTGGGAGCTACTCCTGCCCTGAGCTTGAAGTTTTGTTTTCTCTGGATGAGCTTGTCACAGCACACCAGCCTGGTGGACAGAGCAATTCTGTGACACCCATTGCTCTGTGCCATCTGGAAATGGTCGTGGCAGGAATGGCTTGGGAATTGATCTGCTGCTGCAGTGGATCCATGAACAGCTATGGCCCATAGCTGCACCAGGGGTGTTATCTTCACTTGATTACTGAGCTAGCTTGAAAGGGTCTGTTTGAAGCAGTCCACTTAGATTCAAAACTATATAGAGAGGAAAGGTCCCACTTAACTTTATTTCTGAGAAGTTCTGAGAGTAGAGGACACTTCTCTGGTAAGTGAATATTATTTTGCTCTGTGCTTTGGGAACTTAAAGATTGGGGATTAAAGGAGGAATTGTAAGTTACTGATAGGCAGAATAATTTAAATTATCAACTAGTCTTCACATCTTTTCCTCCTAGTCTTGAAACTTTAACTGAGTAGCACAGCTTCTAGCAGGCACAGTAGAACCTAAGAGAAAAAAAAAGAGAGAGAAACAAGCATTATTAACTAGTTTCTATAGAGTACAACTTTCTCTAGAGGTAGGAACTTTTCCCATAGTTTTAAACTGAAACTTTTTCTAGAGGTAGAAACTAAACAGCCAAAGAACATTAAAAAGGATGGTAGCAAGGCTCAAATTTTGCTCTAAAAGACAGTTATTTTCTGTTCTTTGGCCACTGGAGAGATAGCATTGCTACTGACCTGAATTGGGTGTTAATTAAAGTATGAGGAAGTAGAATATTTGCAAAGGTTATTAAGGGTAATCTGATAACTGTGATAGAAAGTGTCAGCCTCCCAAAACCCTACTGTACCCACATTTAGGTGATCCCTTTACCCATAAGGCTATTGTAGTGGTGTACAGTTGGGGGCAGTGGGTTTTTGAGGGCTAAGGAGACAAGATAAGGGAGCATCGGTGAGATGTATAACTAGGAGCATTTATATGACGTCCACAGCAGTGACCCCTAGGGTGCCCCATTGCTCTCCTGGGATGTCTGTGTGACCAGTCCCCTAAAAATGCTAGCTCTTCCTACATCCCAATGGCTTGATTTTCTATCTTTTTCATTTGTGCATTTTTTTTTCCGAAAATGGCCTAAAAAGATAAATGCACAAAGCACAAAAAGATGTTACATACGGTATTTAAAAAAAAGATAAACGTGTTGCTTTCTCGACAATAGCTATATTTCCTATTTGGATATGGGAGGTTCAGCGCAAAATGTCCAAAGTCCGACTTAGACATCATATTGAAAATGCCCCTCCTGGTATAGCATCTTGGGATACAGGATTTGTTAACAAATATTCAGATGTATAACACTCATACATTAAAGCCATTGGATAATGCTGTTCTGTTTTAAGGATTCAAGTATTGTGTGTTGATTGCTCGTGGTTTAGCTTTATGTTCATTCAGATCTTTATTGTGAGGAGATGCTACTCACTCCTTGTCTGAAGTACTGTTTTAGATTCCTGTTACATCTTGTTCTTAAGTAAGCTAGAAGATGCTCACTGTGTCACAAGACAATGTTTTTTACTGAGAGCTGGAACTAGCAGTTTCTTCCCCTCTGTATCTACAGACAGGTACTGTTCGTGCTTTGCTAATTACAGTTGCCTCATTTTTGTAGTAATTTAAAAAAGACATATATTCCAAGTTTCATTTTCAGGATTTTGTGACCTTTTCTCTAGTTATTTTCAATTGAGGAAAGAAAATACCAAGCCTTTTAATTTGCACTGCCCAGATTCTGAGCTAGATAATTTCCATTTACACACAAACCCCTGGATTCTATATAGCACGCCTAGAGCAGTGGCGTAGCTACGTGGGCCTGGCCCCGTAGATTTGACCCTGGATCCCACTGCTGATGACCCTCTTGACCCTCCCTCCCGCCGCCAACCCGCTGTCGCCGTTGCCTACCTTTGCTGGTGGGGGACCCCAATCCCCGCCAGCCAAGGTCCTTTTCTTCCGGCGCAAGGCTTTGTTCAGTTTCTGAGTCTGATGTCCTGCACGTTGTACATGCAGGACGTCAGACTCAGAAACAGAACGAAGCCTTGTGCCGGAAGAAAAGGACCTTGGCTGGCGGGGATTGGGGTCCCCCACCAGCAAAGGTAGGCAACGGCGACAGCTTCTGAGGATCCATTCCTACTGCACAGGATTCCTTTATGCATATCCATGTTTGAATTCCGTTACCGTTTTCATCTCCACCACCTCCCGCGGGAGGGCATTCCAAGCATCCACCACCCTCTCTGTGAAAAAATACTTCCTGACATCTTTCCTGAGTCTTTACTGCATCTAAATCTAGACACCGCTTATAGAACACACTTAGGCTAAAATGTTGTCCGCACGGATCTTTTAGGCGCCATGCATAGAGTAGAATAAGCTTAGGCCAAAATGTCTGCATGGATTTTTTAGGCGCCATGCATAGAATAGAATAAGCTTAGGCCAAAATGTCTGCATGGATTTTTTAGGCGCCATGCATAGAATAGAATACGCTTAGGCCAAAATGCCTGCATGGATTTTTTAGGCGCCATGCATAGAATAGAATAAGCTTAGGCCAAAATGTCTGCATGGATTTTTTTAGGCGCCATGCATAGAATAGAATACGCTTAGGTGAAAATGTTGTCCGCACGGATTTTTTAGGCGCCATGTATACAATAGAACACACAGGTGAAATATTGTCTGCACAGATTTTTTAGGTGCCATGTATAGAATTCTCTCTAAAGGGGGCAATTCTGTAACCAGGCTCCACAAGTTAGGTGTGGATCAGATCACAGATCCATCAAGTCCAGTATCCTGTTTCCAGCAGTGACCAATACAGGTCAGAAGTACCTGGCAAGAATCTCAAAAGTAACAGGATTCTACGTTGTATACCCCTAGGGACAAGCAATGGCTTTCCCCAAGTGAAGATTTTTTCTGACCCATGATGATATTCTGCGCAGCTTGTTAAGGAGCAGTTATAGACTTGCTGAGGTCTTTTTTCTCCACTACTGAATGTGTTTGGTATTAGGGGTTGGTAAGCTTCTTGAACATCTGTAGAAACGTATTTATTTTGTGTTTCTGTGATTTAGTTTCTAGCTCAAGTGGTGAATAGTCTTTCCCCAAGTTTACCATAATAGCAGTTTATAGACCTTTCCTCTGGAAATTGTGTATGTTCCAGTGATTTGTTTTTGTTTTCCTTTGAGTGAAAACACTGTCTTTTCCTACTTTTCTATAGGATCTCGACATCTTGTTGTGGGCTTAACAGAGTGTATTTTGTGGCTGAGACTAAAAATTATTACACCAAGAGGTGTAAAGCTGTAAGACATTTCCTAGGAGCCCAGTCTGTGTATGACTTCTTTTTGAAGGTACTGGAGTTCTTATTATCCTTACCAGCACACATTCAAATATAGATTTCTTAATTTTATATAACTGCTGCCTGTTTATCTCCCTGTACAGTGGTTCAATTAGCACATAGTTACAAGTGAGATCTGAGCACTGAGGGCTCTTGAGATTTACCCTGAAGGTTTCACAAATGAATACGTATCCCTGTTCAACCTAATAGCTTGGGCAAAAGATCCAAAGCAGAAAGTGAACAGTAAAGGTGATAGGGGGAACCCTGTCTTACAGTGGCGTACCAAGGATGGGGCAGTGGGGGCGGTCCACCCTGGGTGCACACTGCAAGGGGGTGCAGGGAGCAGTTGCGTGGTTGTCGGCTCTGCCGGTTTCCTGCTCCCTTTGATGTTACTTCTGTTCCAGGGCAGGGAAACCGGCGGAGCCGACAGATGCACGACTGCTCCCTGCACCCCCAGGAGTAGGGTTACCATATGTCCGGATTTACCCAGACATGTCCTCTTTTTGAGGACATGTCCGGGCAACCGGGCAGGTTTTGCCAATCTGCCCGTTTGTCTGGATTTCTGGACAAATGGGCAGGCTGGTGGGCGGGCCATCCTATAGGATGGCCCGCCCACCAGCCTGCCCTTTTTCTACAGAAATCCGGATAAACGGGCAGATTGCTAGCCTCCCCTCCCCTTACTTACTACTGCCCTGGTGGTCTAGTGACCTCTTCCGCCTTCGGGGCAGGAAAGAGCCCTCTTTCCTGCCCGGAGTGCTGCCCTGCATGCATCCTTCCTGTTTGTGATCTTGGCACCGATTCAAAATGGCCGCCAAGAGTTGAGGTGACCTCGCAAGACTTCAACTCTCGGTGGCCATTTTGAATCAGCGCCGTGATCACCTCGCTCGCCCTCCCCCCAACATCCCTTTTCTTCTTTTTTCCTTTTTAAATGTACCTCCGTAGCCATAGGCGCCCCGTATAAGAGGCTTGGGGAGGCTAAGCCTCCCCAGCCAAGTTGTGACCTTTCCTCGCCTTTTCCGCCGTTGCTGCAACTTAAAAAGGTTTAAACGCCGGGTGGCCACTGCAGGAAAGTCGGGCAGCTGAGAGGGCGGCGGCGGAAAAGGCGTAAGCAAGATGGAGGCCGAGTGGTCCACTCCGAGATTGAACAAGCAAGCCGCGAGAAATGGCGGGAACTGGTGCTGGAAGGACCTGTGGAGCAGCGGTTGGAACAGGCTGACGGGGTGTCGCGCTGCCCTCGCCTGCGTGTGTTGTCGGCCGAGTTGGCGCTTCTGCAACAGCTGCACAATCTAGTGTTGCGCCGGAATGGCCTGCAGCAGCTTCACCCGGGGCTCGGCAGCCTATGTTCCCTGCGCCTTCTCAATCTCTCTGGCAACCAGCTGCGGGAGTTGCCGGCCGAACTGGGGGAGCTGAAGGAGCTGGCCACGCTGAACCTCAGCAGAAACAGGCTACAGGCTTTGCTGCTGTCTCCAGTAACGAGCTTTCCCCCGCGGCTTTTTCGAGCCCCAGCTCCATCGAGGAGTTCGAGCTCCACCCCGACGTCGGCCTCCTCTACCAGCTCTCAAGAGCTTGGATATGTCTAATAACAGAGTGAGATTCCTACAGAATTGGCTGACTGCCCCAAATTAAAAGAAATCAACTTTAAAAGGCAACAAACTGAAAGACAAACGTCTAGAGAAAATGGTGAATGGCTGCCAGACCAAATCAGTACTGGAATACCTGAGGGTTGGTGGCCGAGGAGGTGGCAAGCGCAAAGGAAAGGGTTAAACTGGAAAATTCAGAAAAAGAGCACATTAAGGAAAAAGAGAGAGAGAAAACAGAAGAGGACAGTGGAGATGGAGAAGAGGTCAGTAAAATGTTGCTAAGAATTTTGCATGTTTCTGAAAATCCTGCACCCTTGACTGTTAAAGTGACTCCAGACATAAAAGTGCGGCCCTATATTGTGTGTACTGTGGTGAGAGGGATGAATTTAAAACCAGGGAATGCACTGAAGAGGTTTCTAATGGCTCAGGTAATTCAGAGGGCTTTACATCAATCCTTTTCTTATTTTATTTTATCATCCTCACTTTAATATTCCCTTATCTCTTGTCTGTCCTGTTTCTCTGTCCTAATTAGATTGTAAGCTCTGTCGAGCAGGGACTGTCTCTTCATGTTCAAGTGTACAGCGCTGCGTACGTCTAGTAACTGTCAGGTTCTCAGGTTCAGAGCCCGCGGGACTGGGCTCTGGAGCAAACGTGAGCCCTTGGGCTGCTGACGAGGAGCGACAGCAGCAGGCAAAACCCACCAACCAACACTGGGTAAACACACCGGCAGGGACTGCAGGCACTGCCCAGCGAACCGGAACACATGGACTGGAATCCCCTGGACTGGAGGACACAGGACTGGAACACTGGACTGCAATCCCACGGACTGGAACACACACCGGACCGGAACACACTGGACTGGAGCACACCAGACTGGAACACACACCGGACCGGAACACACTGGACTGGTCCCCCGGACTGGAGGACACAGGACTGGAACACGGGACTGGAGCACACTGGACTGGTCCACACAGCTTCACCTGCACTTAGCTACTAAGCCCCCCAGAAGTTGAGCTCCTGGGTTCGAGTAGCCGACAGGACTTATTGGATACCGGATGACATAGGGACCAGGACTGGAAACAGAAGTGCTCCTAAACCTAAACTGATCTACGTGCTCCCAATCCTTAAACCAGCAGGAGTGTTCCTAACAGTAAACTGACAAAAGGACTTCCTAAGCCCTATACTAAACAGGAGCTCCTAAGCCCTGCTCAAGAAAGGGACTTCCTAAGCCCTAAACTAACAGAGCAGGAAACTAAACACAAAGCTAACACAGGTGCTACTAAGCACCAAGCTACAAGCAGAGCTTTACACTAATAAGCTAAACACAGAACTAACCAGCTACCTAAGCACTGCTCTAGCAAGCTAGATACAACTAACAAGGTGCTTCCCAAGCACTACTCTGGCAAGCAACCAGAAGAGCTCCTAGCACTAAAAGGGAAGACAGGGGAGCCACAAGGAAAAGCCAAAAGTGCTTCTAAAGCACCAAACACCAACAGCAAAGACTGCAATGCTCCCAAAACCAAGAGGGAAAAGCAGAGGAACCAAAGGGAAAAGCAGGAAAGCTAAACACACAGTCACCAGTGCACACTGCACTCACACTAACCTGGACCTTTAGCAAAAGCAAGCAGGGAAACTAGACACAAAGTCAGAAGTGCACACTGCACCACCCTACCTACAGCAACACCACTGTTGCAAAGGCCCTGAAGGAAACAAGACCACTTCCTTATCAAGGCCCTCCCTGATGATGTCACACTCCCTAGACCTAGGCAAAAGCACACTGACCCAGAGAGGCCCAACCCACACCAATGCAAAACTGTGAAACACTTGAAGCCAGTACACCCAAAGAGAGGTAGAGCAACTCAGGCAACACACAGCTGTAGTAAAGTAAACAATTAACCCCATGCTGCTGGAAGCTGCCAGCACAGCGAGACAGAGCCAGCTCAGAAAGGCCAGAGAAAAGAAACAGAAGCCAGCTAAGAAGCTGACCCCAGGAAAGAGGTAAGTTTGAGAGGGGTTCAGACCCCAATCATAACAGCACCTCCCCCTCAAGGCTCCCGTGTCCCCACGGGAGCTCCAGTCTCAAAAGACAATTTAGGTCTCCATGGGTAGCTGTGATGAAATCCTCCAATGGGTTTTCACAACATAAATCTGGGCGGCTGGGCAGGACGTGACAAGTACATCTGGAACTAGGAAACCAGAATGGCTTTGGCCGCCACGAGGCTCTTTAGAACGGCTGCTAGGCAGGATCAGAGTCTTGGATGAAACAAGCGGAGTTCTATTCAACAGGAACCATCTCCTGAAGGAGTCCACAACTTCCTTGACTTCCTGGCACTCCACTGTAGCAGCCAGAACTGGGCTAGAGCCCACACCCATCCTGGAATCTGAAGCCAGACAGAAACTCGAACAGGACTTCAGACTGGACCTTGCCTCTTGGCTGGAGATGGAACCCAGGAGCGGTTCAACATCTTGGTTGAAGTGGGAACCCAGAGTAGACTCAGCATCTTGCCTGAGACTGCAATCTGATTCGGCCTCAGCATCTTGGCAGGAACTGCAACTTGACCCAGACTCAGCATCTTGCCTGGGACTGGAACTCCCACTTGACCCGGACTCAGCATCTTGCCTGGGACTGGAACTCCAACTTGACCCAGACTCAGCATCTGCCTGGGACTGGAAATCCAACTTGACCCGGACTCAGCATCTTGGCTGGGACTGCAACTTGACCCGGACTCAGCATCTTGCCTGGAACTGGAACTCCAACTTGGCCCGGACTCGGCATCTTGGCCGGACTGCAACTTGACCCAGACTCAGCATCTTGCCTGGGACTGGAACTCCAACTCTCACCGGACTCAACATCTTGACCGGAGTTGCAACTTGACCCGGACTCAGCATCTTGACCGGGACGGCAACTCTCACCGGACTCAGCATCTTGGCCGGGACCTGTAACTTGACCCGGACTCAGTATCTTGCCCGGGATTGTAACTCAATTCTGACTCAGCATCTTGACTGGAACTACAACTCGATCCAGACTCAGCATCTTGACTGGAACTGCAACTCGATCCAGACTCAGCATCTTGACTGGAACTGCAACTCGATCCAGACTCAGTATCTTGACTGGAACTACAACTCGATCCAGACTCAGCATCTTGACTGGAACTGCAACTCGATCCAGACTCAGCATCTTGACTGGAACTACAACTCGTTCTGGACTCAGCATCTTGGCTGTCACTGCAACTCGCTCCGGACTCAGCATCTTGGCTGTCACTGCTGCAACTCGCTCCGGACTCAGCATCTTGGCTGCCACTGCTGCCACTCGATCCGGACTCAGCATCTTGGCTGCCAATGCTGCAACTCACTCCAAACTCAGCATCTCGGCTGCCACTGCTGCCACTCGATCCGGACTCAGCATCTTGACTGCCAATGCTGCAACTCACTCCAGACTCAGCATCTTGACTGGAACTACAACTCGATCCAGACTCAGCATCTCGGCAGGCAAAGCCCTTCAGGCTGGACTCAGAAGTTTGGCGGGAAAAATCAGGAAGCCACCTTCTTTCAGCTTGGGCTTCCGGAGTATCCCGCAGGGCTGGATCCGAGAGAAGCTGGAAGCGATAAAAGAAGAGCTTAGTAGAGGGATCAATAGCAGAAACTGGGTTTTCTTCAAACCCAAGCCAGGAGACACGCTTTCTCTCTGCGGCAGCTTCAGGGGTATCCTTCAAGGCTGGATCAGACAAAAGGGCAACCCGGTATTCCTGGAGCGTCATAAACGGATCCAGCTCAAAAATGGGGTTGGAACTGGGATCCACACTGGTACTAGGAGACTCCGTAGACAGCGCCACTTGAACTGGACGCAGAGACTTGGCTTGACGTGCTGCTTGGACTGGAATCGGAGACTCGGTCAGAAGCACCCCTCGGACTGGACTCAGAGGCTTGAGTGGAAGCGCCACCTGAACTGGAGTCGGCGACTCGATTAGGAGCTTCCCTTGAACCAGGCTCCGAGGCTTGAGTGGAAGAGCCCCTTGAACTGGCATCGGAGGCTCAGTGAGCAGCGTCCCTCGGACTGGACTCTGAAGCTTGGCCGAATGCGCTGCTCGGACTGGATTCAGAGGCTTGCCTGGACGCTCTGCTTGAATGGGACTGGACCCCTGCTGGGCCCAGAGCATGGAATTCCCAAGATGTCTCCTCTCCGTGACAGCTTCAGGAGTATCCCACAAAGCTGGATTCAAGACAAGGCTGCGGCGATACTCAGCGAGCGTGATAAAAGGGTCCATATCTGAAACTGGGTTTTCAGCGATTCCAAGCCACCGGACACGTTTTCTCTCAGCTGCCGCTTCAGGGGTCTTCTTCAAAACAGGATGAGACAAAAGTTTCCCACGATACTGACGAAGAGTCATAGAAGGATCAAGAACAATGATGGAGCTAGACCCCAGCTGGGTCAGCTGGGCGGGGGTTCTTGCCGGGCTCATGGCCTTTGCAATCTGTCAGGTTCTCAGGTTCAGAGCCCGCGGGACTGGGCTCTGGAGCAAACGTGAGCCCTTGGGCTGCTGACGAGGAGCGACAGCAGCAGGCAAAACCCACCAAACCAACACTGGGTAAACACACCGGCAGGGACTGCAGGCACTGCCCAGTGAACCGGAACACATGGACTGGAATCCCCTGGACTGGAGGACACAGGACTGGAACACTGGACTGCAATCCCCCGGACTGGAACACACACCGGACCGGAACACACTGGACTGGAGCACACCAGACTGGAACACACACCGGACCGGAACACACTGGACTGGTCCCCCGGACTGGAGGACACAGGACTGGAACACGGGACTGGAGCACACTGGACTGGTCCACACAGCTTCACCTGCACTTAGCTACTAAGCCCCCCAGAAGTTGAGCTCCTGGGTTCGAGTAGCCGACAGGACTTACTGGATACCGGATGACATAGGGACCAGGACTGGAAACAGAAGTGCTCCTAAACCTAAACTGATCTACGTGCTCCCAATCCCTAAACCAGCAGGAGTGTTCCTAACAGTAAACTGACAAAAGGACTTCCTAAGCCCTATACTAAACAGGAGCTCCTAAGCCCTGCTCAAGAAAGGGACTTCCTAAGCCCTAAACTAACAGAGCAGGGAACTAAACACAAAGCTAACACAGGTGCTACTAAGCACCAAGCTACAAGCAGAGCTTTACACTAATAAGCTAAACACAGAACTAACCAGCTACCTAAGCACTGCTCTAGCAAGCTAGATACAACTAACAAGGTGCTTCCCAAGCACTACTCTGGCAAGCAACCAGAAGAGCTCCTAGCACTAAAAGGGAAGACAGGGGAGCCACAAGGAAAAAGCCAAAAGTGCTTCTAAAGCACCAAACACCAACAGCAAAGACTGCAATGCTCCCAAAACCAAGAGGGAAAAGCAGAGGAACCAAAGGGAAAAGCAGGAAAGCTAAACACACAGTCACCAGTGCACACTGCACTCACACTAACCTGGACCTTTAGCAAAAGCAAGCAGGGAAACTAGACACAAAGTCAGAAGTGCACACTGCACCACCCTACCTACAGCAAACACCACTGTTGCAAAGGCCCTGAAGGAAACAAGACCACTTCCTTATCAAGGCCCTCCCTGATGATGTCACACTCCCTAGACCTAGGCAAAAGCACACTGACCCAGAGAGGCCCAACCCACACCAATGCAAAACTGTGAAACACTTGAAGCCAGTACACCCAAAGAGAGGTAGAGCAACTCAGGCAACACACAGCTGTAGTAAAGTAAAACAATTAACCCCATGCTGCTGGAAGCTGCCAGCACAGCGAGACAGAGCCAGCTCAGAAAGGCCAGAGAAAAGAAACAGAAGCCAGCTAAGAAGCTGACCCCCAGGAAAGAGGTAAGTTTGAGAGGGGTTCAGACCCCAATCATAACAGTAACGCTATAGAAATAACTAGTAGCTTCTTTAAGGGGCGCCTATGATGGGTGCTTAGTGCCAAGTCCGCGGTGGCCGGTGTTGATTGTGGAAGTGGCAGCACACAACTGGGATGGATAGATGGATCAATCATGGAGCTCTCTGTCGTGCATACCCTATCAACTCAGCTACAGCCCAGATAAGGGCCCTATTTAAATCAAAAAGTCTGTGCAAAAATACATCTTAGTTGAATTCAAAGTTCATTACTCAATCGGAGGTTTTTTAACTTGTGAGGAGCTCCCAGCATAGTCACTAAGCAGAAATCTAGCCTGCTTGGGATATTGCACTGGCATGAATCTGTGTTTATTTATTTGGATTTTTGCTCACATCTTTTTCAGTAGTAGCTCAAGGGATACTACATTAGCCATTTAGTTTAAGTTTTCTCTGTTGAAAAAATGCTTAGGTTGATTCACATATTTTATTTTACGTGCCTTCAATTTGTGAACTCGGGGTTCTAGATGTCCTGTTTCCGTGACAGATTATTACTTAGATTGTTTCTGAAGTGAGTATAATGAAGGTTTGAATTGTGCATAGTGTTTTGCAGTTGAGGGATTGTGGTTAGTATATGCTTTGAGCAACCACTTTATTCTGTGACATATGATACATAGCTAATATCTAAATTTAACAAAAGGTATTAATTGTGACTTATTTTTTTTTTTTTTCTGTGTTATCAGACAATTATGGATTTAAGCTCCACCCCTGGCCCCACCCCTAACCCCGCCCCCTTTAGCCTCCCCAAACAGTTGGGCCACCGACCGCCTATGTCCGTAGCGGTTCCGGCAGCGCAGCGTCAGTGAAGGAGGCGGCGCTCCCGACGTCGCTAGCCTTCCCTTCGCTGTGTTCCGCCTTCTTCTGACGTCAAGGAAATGACGTCAGAAGAAGGCGGAACACAGCGAAGGGAAGGCTAGCGACGTCGGGAGCACCGCCTCCTTCACTGACGCTGCACTGCCGGAACCGCTACGGAGGTACATTTAAAAAGAAAAGAAAAGGGATGTTGGGGGAGAGAAGAGGGCGGGCAGTTGAACAATGGGAGCGGGAGGGCAGGGGAGAGACGAGAGCTTGGATGCGAGGGGGGGTCATGGAAGGGAGAGAGGGGAATTGCTGGAAAAGGATGAATGGAGGGGGCAGGGGACAGAGGAGCATGGATGGGCATGGATTGGGAGGGCAGGGCTCAGGGAGAGAGGGGAATTGCTGGAAAAGGATGAATGGAGGGGGCAGGGGACAGAGGAGCATGGATGGGTATGGATTGGGAGGGCAGGGCTTAGGGAGAGAGGAGAAATTGCTGGACATAGAGGGGAGGGAAGAAAGATGAAGGAGATGAAATGAGGGAAAAGGAAGAGATGAGAAAAACTGCACATGGATGAAGAAAATAGGCAGAAGCTGAGGACCAGAAATGAAGAAGAAAGGAGGAAAGGAAAGAAATAAATAGAAAGGAAGCCCTGGAAACGGAGTTAAGAGGACAGATAGCAGCAGAATCAGATACTGGGCCAGCATGATCAGAAAAAGAAAGTCACCAGACAACAAAGGTAGAAAAAAATCATTTTATTTTCATTTTAGTGTTTGGAATATGTCCACTTTGAGAATTTACATCTGCTATCTTATTTTGCAATGTATAGCAATCTGTTTCTAAGAATATTGCTGACAATTCCTGTCAGTGTGGCAAGTGGTGAGCGATCATTTTCACGGGGGGGGGGGGGGGGTGACACCGCCGCCAACTGATATTCTGCGGGGGGGGGGGCGCCAACTGATAGTCTGCAGGGGGGCGCCAGAGACCCTAGGCACGGCCCTGATCCTGTTCCAGTGAAGCCCTTTCAGAATCTGGTTCCAGCCAAGCCCATTCCAGAATCCGGTTCCAGCCAAGCCAAGCCCGTTCCAGAATCCGGTTCCAGCCAAGCCAAGCCTGTTCCAGAATCCTGTTCCAGTCAAGCCAAGCCCATTCCAGAATCTGGTTCCAGCCAAGCCAAGCCTGTTCCAGAATCTGATTCCAGCCAAGCCAAGCCCGTTCCAGAATCCGGTTCCAGCCAAGCCAAGCCTGTTCCAGAATCCTGTTCCAGTCAAGCCAAGTCCGTTCCAGAATCCGGTTCCAGCCAAGCCTGTTTGAGAATCCTGAATTCTGTTCCAGCCAAGCCTGTTTGAGAATCCTGAATCCTGTTTGAGAAGCCTGAATCCTGTTCCAGCCAAGCCTGTTTGAAAATCCTGAATCCTGTTTGAGAATCCTGAATCCTGTTCTAGCCAAACCTGTTCGAGAATCCTGAATCCTGTTCCTGTCTTGTTTATTGTCTTGCTTCTGTTATTCTTGTTGCCTAGCTCCTACCCTGTCTTGCCTGTCTAGGTGTGCTTTGTCTTGTCTATTTCAGTCTAGTCCTGTCCGGATCCAGTCCTTGCCTTGTCCTTGTCTTTGCCCTTTTCTGGACCCAGTTTTAATCTACTTCCGTGTTTTGCCTTGTCTTGCATTTCTGGATCCCAGTCCCAGTTTTAATCCAGTTCTGAGTCTTGCCTTGTCCTGTCTGGGTTCCACTTCTGGCCCTTTGCCTTCTTTTCCTTGCCTTGTCTGGATCCGGTTCTTGTGTTGTCCATTGTGTTAGGTACCTCTGTCCTGCCTTGTTGAGTCTGTTAGTTTATCCTAGTCCAGTCTGTTCTGATTTCTGCCTGTGCCAGCCCCGGTGATTTGTCTGCCAAAGCTCTAGCTTTGGTCCAAGGGCTCACCATTCCTGACAGTTGTGACAGATTTGGGGCCCCCAGAGACACATTTGCCCACCCCTAGTACCATCCGTGCATTTCCCTGTCAACTGCTTTATCATGCTCTGAACAGAATTGGGCAGAGCTAAATGCAAAGTGGGAATTAACAATTGGAATGCTGTCAATGTATGGTGCTCCACTGGGATGATACCAGATACCCTTAGAGGAATAACAGCCTGCCCTTTTCCAGGCATCTGACTCAGCCTGTAAGGCTTCTGACTGAAATGCGTTAATGCAATTACACGGGTCCTGACACACATGGTCAAATTTTCTTGAATTAGTCAATAGTTTTGTGATCATATTTTGTACCAATTGAAGCCAACGTCATTTGGAAGAAGTTACCCCATGAAAAAGACTATTGCAGTAATCTACATTTGTTATGACAAATCCCCTTTGATAAAATAAATAATAAATACATTACATAAGCTCAGTGGCGTAGGAAGGGGGAGCGGGGGGGGCGGTCCGCCCCGGGTGCACGCGCTGGGGGGGGTGTCGGCTCGCTGGTTCCCTGCTCTTTCTGCCCCGGAACAGGTTACTTCCTGTTCCGGGGCAGAGAAAGCAGGGAAGCAGCAGAGCCGACGCAGCTCCCAGTGACGTGCACTGGGGGGCGGATCGGCCCTCCCGCCTGCCTCCCGCTGAAAGGTAGGGTGCGTTTCGGGGGGGGGGGTGCACTCCGGAGGGGGTGCGCCGTGCCCTGCACCCGGGGGTGGGTGCGCAGCGGCGACCCGCCCCGGGTGTCAGGCACCCTCGCTACGGCACTGCATAAGCTTCAAAAACCAATGCTGGGATAAACATATTTTATGTATCTATCACTCTAAAATTTGCTCATGGACAGGAGGTGTGTTTTAGGCATGTTCTTTATAGAACTAAGACAGGGCTAAAAAAATAAAGGTATATTCCTCATTTTGAGGGTGGGCACTGCATGTTTATATCCAAAAAGATCAACAGTAGGATTTATACCTGCTACCTGGGATGTCTAGGTTTCAGAAAAGTGCTCACAGTGAGCAGGAATCCATTTGAAGGAATTAGAGAAGGTTACCCCCCCCCCCCCCCCCTTTATTAATTAATTAATTTATTGCAGTTGTATCCCACATTTTCCCACCTCTTTGCAGGCTCAATGTGGCTTACAATATATCATGAATAGTGGAAATAGAAGAGAATAGACATTTGGTATTATAGAAGGATTTTGGGTTACATGATAATGTTAGAACATGATAGTAATATACCAAGAAAACATTATGAGACAATTCTGGGTACATGTGGGGGAGTTCACAAGTGTTGATCTTTGTGGTATGTCTTGTTAAAGAGATGGGTCTTCAGTAGTTTGCGGAAGTTGGTTAGTTCATAGATCATTCTTAGGTTGCGCGGCAGTGCGTTCCAGAATTGTGTACTCATGTAGGAAAAGGTTGATGTGTGCGTTAGTTTGTATTTTAGACCTTTACAGTTGGGGAAGTGAAGGTTAAGGAATGTGCGAGATGATGTTTTAGCATTCCTGGGTGGTAAGTCAATCAGGTCTGACATGTAGGCTGGGGCTTCGCCATGAATGATTTTGTGAACTAGGGTACATATTTTGAACGTGATGCGTTCTTTGAGTGGGAGCCAGTGTAGCTTTTCTCGTAATGGTTTGGCACTTTCATATTTTGATTTTCCGAATATTAGTCTAGCTGCAGTATTCTGGGCTGTCTGGAGTTTTTTGAGTATTTGTTCTTTGCAGCCAGCGTATAATGCATTGCAATAGTCTAGAGGACTAAGTTCCAGTGATTGTACCAGGTTACGGAAGACGGTCCTTGGAAAGAATCTCCTAGTAGTTGATGTTCCACCCCCCACTCCCAAATGAAACTGTCTTGAAGGCTAAAAGGAGCTTGCAGGGCATGAGGGGAAGACAAAGCAGGCCAGGCAACGTGGCGGCACTGAAGACCGGCGCTGGACAATGCTTGAGCTGGTGGGGGTTGGGGACCCCGCTAGCCAAGGTATGTGCTGCGGCAGGGCAGCATAGAGGGGGTGGTGGCAGACCAAAATGTGCCCCCCCACCTTGGGGTCTGGCCCCCTCTCACCGCAAGGTCTGGCTACGCCCCTGCTCCAGAGCCTCCCACTGATTATACTGGACACTCCTTTTGCTCTGCCACTTTCCTGCAATTTCCAGCTTCCTTTGGAAAGTCAGAAAGGTCACCTGTAGGACACCAATCTTCCTGCCTACAAATGAGGTCAACCACAGAGTCTTATTCTATTGGTAGAAGCACTGAGAATATAGTCAAACACTCCTTATTGCTGAATTCCTCAGGCTGCCTACTCTTGGAAATTCTGACGTGAACAGTATCTTTTAGCTCAGCAAATCAAGTTACAGCTGTATCTGATGGTGGTCTGCCTTCCTTAGCAAACTGCCTTCAGGAAAGAAATTTAGCTTTTTATTGATATTCTGATCATTAAATATCTGAAACAATGCCAGACATGCTTCTGCAAATCAAATATAGCACAGTCCAGAGACTGTTTGGTCAAGACCAAAGTGTTCATAATAGAAAAGGGAACCAAACATCTGCTGTCCTACTTCATAGGAACAATTTGGAGCAGAGGCGTAGCCAGACTCGGTATTTTGGATGGGCCCAGAGGTAAATTGGGTGGGCCCTTCCATGCGCACGCCCCCCCCCCCTTCCCCACCAACCACATCTTCCCGGAGATATTTGTAAAGAATATAAGAGGGTTTTCTTTTCACCTACACCACATCTTCTCCCTCTCCTCTGTGGTATCCCGGCATCTGCGCTCCTGTTTCTGAACTCCATCCCTCCCCGATGTCAGTACAGGCGTCCTCGGCGTCTGCAGCGATTCATTCTCGCTTCTTACGCTGGACCCGCAGGCTTCCATCTGCCACGTCCTGCCCTCACTGATGTCATTGCCTGTTTTCTGTCTGGTAGAACTTGGCAGATGGAAGCCTGTGAGGCCGGCGCAAGCAGCAAGAATGAATCGCTATAGGCGCTGAGGATGCCTGTACCGACGCCGGGGAAGGAAGGGGTTCAGAGACCCGAGTGCAGATGCCAGGACACCACGGATGAGAGAAGGGAAGAGAGCAGTGTTGCGCTGCAGCTGGGTGGGCCTAAGCCAAGATTGGGTGAACCTGTGCCCACCCGTAGCTATGCCACTGTTTTGAATAATGCATAAGCTCTGCTGTAGTATAATAGCTCTTTTTTAAAAATAAAGTAGTACTAAAATGTTGAAATCACATAATTTGTGGGAGCAGGACATTTAGGCCCCACTGTTTAAACACCACTGTTTAGGTACAGACATTAAGGGGGTCTCTTACTAAGCCAAAGTAGTGTTTTTAGCTCGCGGTAGAAATCAGCTACTGGTAAACACTGAGATGCCCATTATATTCCTATGGGCATCTTGGCATTTACTGCAAGCTGATTTCTACTGCGAGGTAATAACGCTACCACGGCTTAGTAAAAGACCCCCTTCCTCCCTAATCTAAAAGTCGCCAAAAATTGCGCAGACAAATTTGGGTGTGTGCCCAGTTTGCACATGTAATTTAATTGAATAACGAGCCAATTAGTACCAATAATTGGCTATTTAACAAGCAATTATTGACGCTAATTGGAATCAATTATGATGTATGTGTGTAAACTTAGGTACATGATCTGAGCCTAAATTTTATGTGTATCCCACAAAAGAGGACGCGACCCCCCAGGACTTAAGCACTATTCTATAATCTGCGCCTACCTTTAGGCACGGCTTATAGAATAGTGCTTAAGCAGGTTTTGGAGTCTGATTTTTTAGGCGTGATTTATAGAATTCACTCCTTAGCACTACCACGGGATCTTATTTATTTATTTAGATTTTGCTCACACCTTTTTCAGTAGTAACTCAAGGTGAGTTACATTCAGGTACTCTGGATAGTTCTCTGTCCCAGGAAGGCTCACAATCTAAGTTTGTACCTGAGGCAATGGAGGGTTAAGTGACTTTTTTTTTTTTTTTGTTACATTTGTACCCCACACTTTTTCCCACTCATGGCAGGCTCAATGCGGCAGGCAATGGAGGGTTAAGTGACTTGCCCAGAGTCACAAGGAGCTGCCTGTGCCAGGAATCGAACTCAGTTCCTCAGTTCCCCAGGACCAAAGTCCACCACCCTAACCACTAGGCCACTCCTCCACTCCAAGATCCACTTGTCCAAGATCACAAGGAGCAGCAGCGGGATTTGAACTGGCCACCTCTGGATTGCAAGACTGGTGCTTTAACCACTAGGCCACTGCTCCACTCTTGCTTTCCTACCACCCAAAGGGAGACTGCAGCTCCTATTACATAATCCACAACTCATGGGACAGCATGAGTGTTAGAGCCCTGAACAAGTTATAGACTCCAACTTTGTATAATGATTAGCAGTGCTGAACACAACACCTGAACACAGTGAAGGCACTCGCTCAGCAATGTGGGTGCTCATCACCTAGAGAGCTAGCCTCCACGCCAAAGATCATAGGTGAGCAGTTTCACCTAACCAGACACCTGCATTCTTGATGGATACACAGCTAAGATACCTTCCTTTCAATACCGAGGCTGTGCTTCACCCACTATGAACTTTGTACCTCAGGTCCTAGGTTCTGTCAATAGCCTAAACCAGCATAAGAACATAAAAATAGCCATACCGGGTCAGACCAATGGGCCACCTAGCCCAATATCCTGCTTCCAACAATGACCAATCCAGGTAACAAGTACCTAGCAGAAACCCAAGTAGTAGCAACATTCCATGCTACCAATCCCAGGGCAAGCAGTGGCTTCCCCATGTCTATCTGAATAGCGGACTGTGGGCTTTTCCTCCAGGAACTTGTCCAAACCTTTTTTAAACCCAGATATGTTAACTGCTGTTACCACATCCTCAGGCAGTAAGTTCCAGAGCTTAACTATTCTTTGGTTGAAAAAATATTTCGTCCTATTTGTTTTAAAAGTATTATTATGTTATGTCATTGAGTGTCCCCTGGTCGTTCTACTTTTTGAAAGAGTGAAAAATTGATTCACTTCTACTTGTTCTACACCACTTAGGATTTTGTAGCCCTCAATCATACCGCCCCCAGCCATCTTTTTTCCAAGCTGAAGAGCCCTAACCTCTTTAGCCTTTACTCATATGAGAGGAGTTCCAACCCTGTTATCATTTCGGTTGCTCTTCTTTGAACCTTTTCTAATTCTGCTATATCATTTTTGAGATATGGCGACCAGAAATTAATGCAATACTACACCATGGAGCGATACAGAGACATTATAAGATTCTTCTTATTTACCATCCTTTTCCTAATAATTCCTAGCATCCTGTTTGCTTTTTTGGCCATCATCACATACTGGGCAGAAGATTTCAGCAAGTCTTTTTATGAGGTTGTCACCTTCTCTGCCCTGAGCCTCCACTCCCTGACTTGGCTTTTGTGACTCCCTGGTATGTAGTGGTATGCCCTGACCCTAGAGCTTTGCAAATTGTACAACTAGTGCCAAAGTATGAATACAGTCCTATAAAGTTGCCCTTCCAACTGGTAGGTTCTATGTATAGGCTGTTAATAACAAGACAAGCCCTTTGCTTATCCTCTCGCTATGGAAGTGTATGATCCACCTATTGGGTTCTTCTTAATACACAAGGACAGAAAAACTACTACCACACTCAATGTCAACCACCTTTAGCCCCTGAAGTGGCAAGTGCTGAACTGTTTAATGGATGCTGTCATCCAGAAGAATACATGGTACACCCCGACAACAGCCCTGCAAGCTCCTAAGAAAAGAAGCAGCACTGTTGGGTAGAAGTGGGGAGACAGCACAGCTGAGACACTGGAGAGAAGGGAACTCAAGCTAAGAGACAGAGTAAGAAAATTAAGCCTAAATGTCCTGGTGCCTCATTTGTTCACTTTGATTGCTATTACAGGTGTTAAAAAAGTGTGCTTGCCATATTAGTTCACTTGAATGAACAGGACTAAAGGCTAATAAACACAAAACAGGTAAGGCAAAACCTTCTTATTCGACTGTATTGTTTGACTAGCCTTTGAGAGCAACACTCCCTTCCTTAGATCCAAGGCACAGGATGATAGTTGTTTAATTCCTAATCTTTCCTCTGGTACATGACACAACTGGGAGCTGTGGAGACTCAGTGCTATAACGAATGACAGCAGATAAAGACCAAAGTGGCCCATCTGGTCTGGTCAGTGAGGTGGTTAGGGTTGTAACTGCCCCTCTAAGAATGTTACTCCCCATGTTTCAGTATAGGGTTGTAACTGCTGCTCTGTCGAGGTTAACCCCCCCCCCCCCCCCACCAACTCAGTGGTTGCATGTCCCAGGTCACTAAGGGGTCAATTCAATAAAGGGTGCTCAAACTTAGGTATATACAATTAGGGTGCTCAGCTAGTATGCTATAATGACACATTAGTATGCCTTATCTGTTATAGAATACTAGCATAAGTCGACACTTAGGTGCCCAGCTTTAGGTGCAATCATTTATCTATTTCTATGACTGGTCTAAAATGGTGGTCTAAATGCTGCAGTTTCATGCACAAATTGGAGTATTCTATAAAATGCACACTAAAACAGTTTGAACACCCATGATCCACCCATACCCGTCCTATAGGAATGCCCCCTGTGCAGTTATGATGAGAATACTTAGGCACCCAGTTATAGAATAGTGCCTAAGTGCAGTTATATGCAAACCTGCCATTTTACCTCCATTTTGGTGCTCAACTACTGTTATCTCCCATTTGTGTGCCTACAGTTGGGCGTGTAATTGGCACCTAACTTAGGGCGCTCTATATAGTATTACTCCCTGAATGACTGTATCCAGTTTCTTGGTTTTTCTTATACCATTTATGAATGGCATCATATCCCCTTTTAGGATATCTAGAGGTTGAGGAGGAAGGAATTTTGATGGTGACATGTCTAAAGAGGATGTGCCCTAAGATGATGAATTGAGAAATATGTAAACCCTGGTAGGAAGAGTTAAGTAAACTGGCTTAATTTCCAACACTGTTGGGAGGGCATCCAGGACTCAGGGGGACTGCATGAACCCTACAGTTTGGTGGGTGCTAGGCCTGTATGCCTAGGACTGGAGTGAAGGAGCTCCACCAGTGGGTGTTAGTTTCTTCACAAATACCAATAAAGGGATTGCAGGAGTCCCAGAGTACAGAGGAGGAGAAGAGGCCATATATAATTTGAATGAAGACGTGACCAGAGAAGGCCACAAGAAATGGAGTTCATAGTGGCTTGAAGGAAGAATCATGGAAATAAAAGGATTTGAAAAGCATTTGTTCATCATTCAATAAAGCCTCATTCTGTAACCATTTCCGTCTTCTTTTGATTTTTTTTTTTTTTACATTTTGCTTCATGAATTTAGTAAGATCTGGTTTTGATTTTGCCCATACTGAACCAAATTCTTGGGAGTAAGTGACCACAAGGGAAGGTATGATACTCTTCCCAGAGAAGCTTCTCATTGAGGTAGGGCTCTGGTAGTTGAACTACATCCTGCTTAACATGATCCCAGATATCATGAGCCTGGAATTTTGCCTCTGCCCCATGTTCTAATGCTGGTGTGCAGAATCTGTAGCTTGCCTTAGCTCCAGAAGTGACACACAAACGAAAGGAAAGCATCAGGCTCTTGCTAAGTCATGACATTGAAAAAAGGGGATCATGAACTGGGCTTTCCCTCTCAGCACTGCGTTTCTCTCTGTCAGTGTTGGATAACAACGAAGTTTGTTTTAACATTATATTAGAACATCCCTGTTCTGGAATGCTGTCGATCTGTATGGGAGCAATTAACACTGCTGTTATCACAAACGGAGGTTTGGAGTGGTTCTGTTATTACACCAGAAGTTTTCTCTGTGTCCATTAAAAGACAGCTGAGCTCAGTGTCACGGTTGTGCCCAGGTTCCTGCTCACAGTCACCGCGGTCCCCGGTGGTTAGACCTGGGGAATGCGGTGAATTGATGGTTTACCGTTTCCCATGTGCCAGAAGATATGCTGGTCCGGACCGGATCTTCCAGTCCGCCAGATTGTTTTGGGAGCTTTTTGGAACTAAGCAGTACCCGTACCTGGTGAACTCCCTTGTGGGCTGCCTTTATTAACCACCTGGGAAGGTTCCTAGTTGCATTGCAGCAGTGTTCTTCAGAGGTGTTCCTTTGGTGTGAGTTGTTGCAGTGCCCTTGTGCTTTTACTCTTTTGTGACTTTGACTCTGCTTGGCTACTGGATGTTTCTTCTGCCTGCCGCCTGCCTAGACCCGGATTGGTACTGGACTATTCTTCTGCCTGCCGCCTGCCTAGACCCGGATTGTTTCTGGACTATTCTTCTGCTTGCCACCTGCCTGACCTGGCTTGTTTCTGGACTATTCATTTGCCTGCTGTTTCCCTGGAACCCAGCGTGTTTCTAGTGTTTCCTGCTGTCTGTCTTCCTGCTGCTGTGTCCTGCAGTCCGGCCTTCCTGTCCTGTCCGGTAAGTCCTGCCGGCTGCCTGCAGCCCAGAGCTTAACTCTGGGTGAAGGGTGGCTAAGTGTAGGTGAAGCCTTGCCCCGATCCACTGTGTTCCAGTTCTGGTCTGCCTTGTCCTGTGTCTGGGTGATTCTCCTGCCGCTGCCGCTCCTCGGCAGTGGCCCACGGGCTCACAAACCCAGTTACCTGCGGAGTACACGTGACACTCAGGGGCACTGTTTCCTGGCTTTCTGGCTGGGGAACAGAAACTAACATAGTATGCTGCCCTGGTTCACAACACTCCTTTAGCTCCATGTCCCCTGTGGGATTGCACACCGTGTTTCCCTCCTTACATGGAGAGGCTAAATTTAAATCTTGCTACAACAGATGTCTGACTCAGGGAGAAACTCTGGTGTCATTATCAAGAGGTCTGGCTCTGAGACTGCTTGCTGACTAGAGATTGGTTCAAATGTTTATGTCCCAGTCATTTCTCCCATGGGAACCTGAAGCTTTGTTACTAAACAGGAGTTGTCTCCTTCATGGTGTATAGGAGAACAGGACCAGTGATACCTTCTGACAATGAGAGCTCTTGTGCAACTTTTGAATGGTCATGTATAATACATTTAGTTATAGTCCCACAAGCAATGTATTTAGACAATACTGCCCATACCAGTGTGCCATAATCATCTTTCTGACCAGGGATTTTAAAAGTTGGTTGCACCATCATTATTGTAAGAATTCTAGGGCCATCTGTCACTAAGCTGGAACTCTGAGCAGGTAGGTGGGTCATACATAAGATCGTCAACTTCTTGAGTAATATGGTGACCTTTATATATATAGAATGCCATAGATCAAAATACTTATCAGATTTAGAGAACTTTAGATACTGTTCACAAAGATTCACTGCCTCATCCATCTTTCCTCTAACCTCTAGTGGCATCTCATCTCTACCAGCCTCAAACATCCTGTGGTATCTTGACCAGATTAATATAGGTGGGAAAGGACACTAAGGGTACATAATGAATACATGCTATCATTTTTGCCATCCTGAATGCTAGCTTGTTTATGTTAAACAAATATGCGGATACTTATAATTTGCTCTATGGAAAAGAAGGTAATTATAGAAGTGAAACGAGAAAGCACCATTTCATTAACAACAGAAGAAGTTAAAGTGCTTTCAATCTGCTTACATAAATAAAACATTTTTTTCCTCTTGCTACTATTATTCAGTATATCTAGATCACACTTGAACGTATTAGTGTTAATTTAGTCACTATAATTAATTACTTACTCTTCTAGGGGACAGCTTTAACATTTGCAATGTATTATTCACAGTTCTTATCCAGTGAATAGACACCTGTATTAATGGAAGTATAAAACAGGGCTGCCTCAGGGTTTAAAACCAGGAACTATCACTTAAAAGCAGTCCCTTATGACTCTTTATTACTTAGATTACAAAACTCTGTCTCCAAGGAATTCTTTTCTGATAAATCCGCCAAAGCAGGGGCATTTACAAAATATATTCCAAGTGTTCTATAAACAAAGGTAACATACTCTGGGAATAGCTCCAAGTCTCTAGAAGCTCAAGCTAACACAATTTACAAAGTAAGAAAAGGTAGCTTAAAACCCTAAGTATTCAATACAGGGTACTGATCAGTCCCTATCTTATCTGATCTAGATCTAATTTTATCTTGACCTAGATCTTGGTGGAACCTCCAAGCACTATATACAGCACTGTATGTTCCTGTTTAACAAAGATATATGGGATTATAATACATGGCAATATCCAGCATTAACAACCTGACTTTAAAATACAGACTCTGACTTATTTCATTATCCACTGTTAAAGTCTGTTGCTTAATGAGCCTTGGCCTTGCATACAGACAAGTGAACGCTGCCAAGGGTGCCAGTATACCAGAATAACAATGTTGTTATCAGCACCGACATCATGGCCAGACCAGCTGAGGACTCTTGGAATTTCCCTTGCAGCCGGAGAGGTGCTGTGGCTGGCAAAACTGCACATAACTTATTAAACCCTGGCTCATTGTCACGGTAACCCCTTCAATGTGATCCAGTGAGACAATGTTTTAGTTCCTGAAGTCACAACATTTGGGATAAAGAAAGTTATTTGTGCATTGACAAGAAGGCCAGAATGCACGTCATTAGCCCAGTTGCAGCTCGTGATTTCTGTATAAAAGAGGCTCATATTTGAGGGAAAAGGCTGCTGCTATTTTTGCATTCCATTTGAAGTGCAACCCTTGCTTTTCATCTGACAAACCATCTGAGGAACACTCTGCCATCTGCTGGAAATCTGTACCAGCTTGTATAATTACTAGGTATAGGTGTTTTATATGTGCTGTGAGTTTAAAGTAATGAGCTTACTTAGGAGCCTATTTAGGAATTCATGTGCATTTACTCTATGCTATTTCATGTTAAGACCATTTCTGTTTCATGACTCTTGCCTTTTTGTATTGTTTTTGCTGCTATTGTAAATAAATAAACACTCTATTTTTATAATACCTTTCCTTTGGCATATAGTCAATTCCAAGTAGCAGCATATTTGTTTAATGTAACTTTAAATGAGGGCATTCAGGATGGCAAAGGTACTACATGTTTGCTATTTACCCATGGTTTTACTTTCGGCTATAATGCAGGAGGTCAGGGTATCATTTGGCCTTGGTTCTGGGAGATATGGGTAGTGCTCCATGTACTGAGAACTAGGGAAGCACTGAATATAAGGGACAGGATGGTTGAGGCAATAAAGCTTTGTGAAAAAATGTAAAATAAAGTTCTGTTATTGTTTGGGTGTTGTGAATTCATGCGATAAAGGGAGCATAATTATTTATTTATTTATTTATGGCATTTATATCCCACAATATTCCCGCCCACAGGCAGGCTCAATGTGGCGTACAATAGTTTATTAAGCAAACAATAATTCAGATTACAGTATTCAAAGTCGTAAGAGGGAAAGGGAGAGAGGAGAAGGTGACAATTGGTCACTAAGAGAGCCATGGTTCAGAAGGATGTGGCACCAGGCGGGCTCATGGCGTATGCTCTACCAAAAAGGAAGGTCTTGAGCCGCTTCTTGAAGGCCGCGTGATCAGGAGTGAATTTGACCACTTGAGGTAGCCCGTTCCACAATTGAGTGCTGAGATAAGAGAAAGAGGAAGCATAGACGGTCTTATATTTTAGGCCACTAAAAGCTGGGTAGTGGAGATTGAGGTACGAACGAGCTGACTTGTGGGAGTTCCTGGGTGGCAAGGTAATGAGAGTATCCATATAAGCAGAGGCTTCTCCATAAATGATTTTGTGCACCAATGCACAGATCTTGAAAGCGATGCGGTCCTTCACAGGAAGCCAGTGCAAACTCTCACGCAGTGGTCTCGAACTTTCAAATCTCGATTTACCGAAGATGAGTCGAGCTGCTGTGTTCTGAGCAGTTTGTAATTTTTTTAGGAGCATGCTTGTACATCCCCCGTAGATACTGTTGCAGTAATCGAGACGGCTTATAACTAGTGACTGGACTAGATTGCGGAATACTTCTCTAGGGAAATAAGGCTGGATTTGCTTAAGCTTCCAAAGAGAGAAGAACATTTGCTTGACTGTAGAGTTCACATGCTGCTCCAATGTCAAGGATCTATCAACTATGACTCCCAAGATTTTTAGGGACTCTGAGATTGGCAGAACGAGCTCAGGAGTAATTAATGTAGGAGGCCTGAGTTTGTTATAGGGAGAGGAGAGAATCAAATGATGTGTTTTCTCGGCATTGAAGCCTTGCCGAATCTTACTGGTTATTTTATTTAGGTCTTTCTCAAAAGGGATGCAGATAGTGATATCATCAGCATAGATAAATGGGTTAAGTCCCAGTTTGGAAAGAGCTGCTGCCAAAGGAATCAACATCATGTTGAAGAGGGTAGGCGATAGCGGGGAACCCTGTGGTACTCCACAGTCTGCTTTCCAAGGAGATGATAAGTTAAAGTTGGTGTACACTTGGTAAGTTCTTGATGTAAGAAAGCCTCTCAGCCAGGCTAGTATGTTTCCACTGGCACCACAGTAATCTAGAAGCCACAGCAGGACGCCATGGTGCACCATGTCGAAGGCACTAGACATGTCGAACTGCAAGAGCAAAATACTCTTCTCTACAGCTATTTCCCTCTTAAAGTTGGATAGGGGAGTGACAAACACGGTCTCAGTACTGTGGAGTGGTCGAAATCCCGACTGCGAGGTATGCAGGATATTAAATTTGTCCAAGTGCTCACTAAGTTGTTAATTCACCAAGCTCTCCATGAGTTTCACGAAAAGGGGAATAGATGCTATTGGTCGGTAGTTGGATAGATCACTACTCTTTTTCTTGGCATCTTTGGGTACTGGGGTAAGTAAGATGTTACCATAGCTTACAGGGAACTTGCCATTACCAAGCATGTAGTTGAGATGTAGTGTCAAGTCATCTAGGAAACAGGTAGGGGCACATTGGAGTACACTACTTTGTCTAATGCCAGAATGTGGTAGAGTCCTGTTCTTCTGCAATCTATACTAAGTGTCATGTTCCCAATAACACCCCCAAAAGTTGTCATCCGTGTACACCCCACAGATTGGAGATTCCAGTGAGATCAAGATAAGATAAGATCTAGATCAGATAAGATAATGACTAACCCGTACCCTATATTGAATATTTAGGGTTTTAAGCTACCTTTTCTTACTTTGGAAATTGTGTTAGCATGAGCTGCTGGAGGCTTGGAGCTATTCCCAGAGTATATTATCTTTGTTTATAGAACACTGGGAACATATTTTATAAATATCTCTGCTTTGGCAGTTTTTCCAGAAAAGAGGTCTTTGGAGACAGAGTTTTGTGTTCTAAGTAATAAACAGTCATAAGGGACTGCTTTTAAGCAGGAGCTCCTGATTTTAAACCTGAGACAGCCCTGTTTTAAATGTCCATAAGCATGGGTGCCTAGGGACTGTCTTTCTGTGTAAGGTATACAGCACTGCGTATGCCTTGTAGTGCTATATAAATGATAAGTAGTAGTAGTATTCACTGTATAAGACTTGTAAACAATATACTGCAAGAGTTAATGCTGTCCCATAGAAGAGTAATTAATTATAGTGACTAAATTAATACTAATTAGTTTTAGTGTGAACCATAAACTATGGAGTACTAGCAGCAAGAGGAAAAGAAAGTGTTTCATTCTGTAAGCAGGGTGAAAGAACATTAACTCCTGTTATTAATGAAACAGTGTTTTCTCATTTCACTACTATAATTTTACTTTCCTTTGGCATACAGTCAATTCCAAGTAGCAGCATATTTGTTTAATGTAACTTTAAATATGGGCATTCAGGATGGCAAAGGTACTACATGTTTGCTATTTACCCATGGTTTTACTTTTGGCTATAATGCAGGAGGTCAGGGTATCATTTGGCCCTTGGTTCTGGGAGATATGGGTAGTGCTCCAAGTACTGAGAACTAGCGAAGCACTGAATATAAGGGAAAGGATGGATGAGGCAATAAAGCCTAAATTTGGCTTCCAGTACCTCTCTCCCACATTTTCCTATGTCATTGGCACCCACATGAACCAAGATAGCTGGCTCCTCCACAACACTATCTAAAATTCTATCTAGGTGATGTGTGAGGTCCACCACCTTCACACCATGCAGGCAAGTGACCAGGTGATCCTCACATCCACCAGCCACCCAGCTATCTACATGCCTAACAATTGAATCACCAACTACAACAGCCATCCTAACCCTTCCCTCCTGGGCAGAAGCTCCTGGAGACACATCCTCATTGTGAGAGGATATTGCATCCCCTAGTGGGCTGGTCCTGGCTACAGGATTACTTCCAGCTGCACAAGGGTGATGCTCTCCTTTTAGAAGTCCTCCTTCCTCCAAGGCAGCACAGGGGCTACCAGACTGGAGGTGGGATTTCTCTTCAACATCCCTGTAGGCCTCCTCTATATACAGTGGGGGAAATAAGTATTTGATCCCTTGCTGATTTTGTAAGTTTGCCCACTGACAAAGACATGAGCAGCCCATAATTGAAGGGTAGGTTATTGGTAACAGTGAGAGATAGCACATCACAAATTAAATCCGGAAAATCACATTGTGGAAAGTATATGAATTTATTTGCATTCTGCAGAGGGAAATAAGTATTTAATCCCTCTGGCAAACAAGACCTAATACTTGGCGGCAAAACCCTTGTTGGCAAGCACAGCGGTCAGACGTCTTCTGTAGTTGATGATGAGGTTTGCACACATGTCAGGAGGAATTTTGGTCCACTCCTCTTTGCAGATCATCTCTAAATCATTAAGAGTTCTGGGCTGTCGCTTGGCAACTCGCAGCTTCAGCTCCCTCCATAAGTTTTCAATGGGATTAAGGTCTGGTGACTGGCTAGGCCACTCCATGACCCTAATGTGCTTCTTCCTGAGCCACTCCTTTGTTGCCTTGGCTGTATGTTTTGGGTCATTGTCGTGCTGGAAGACCCAGCCACGACCCATTTTTAAGGCCCTGGCGGAGGGAAGGAGGTTGTCACTCAGAATTGTACGGTACATGGCCCCATCCATTCTCCCATTGATGCGGTGAAGTAGTCCTGTGCCCTTAGCAGAGAAACACCCCCAAAACATAACATTTCCACCTCCATGCTTGACAGTGGGGACGGTGTTCTTTGGGTCATAGGCAGCATTTCTCTTCCTCCAAACACGGCGAGTTGAGTTCATGCCAAAGAGCTCAATTTTTGTCTCATCTGACCACAGCACCTTCTCCCAATCACTCTCGGCATCATCCAGGTGTTCACTGGCAAACTTCAGACGGGCCGTCACATGAGCCTTCCGGAGCAGGGGGACCTTGCGGGCACTGCAGGATTGCAATCCGTTATGTCGTAATGTGTTACCAATGGTTTTCGTGGTGACAGTGGTCCCAGCTGCCTTGAGATCATTGACAAGTTCCCCCCTTGTAGTTGTAGGCTGATTTCTAACCTTCCTCATGATCAAGGATACCCCACGAGGTGAGATTTTGCGTGGAGCCCCAGATCTTTGTCGATTGACAGTCATTTTGTACTTCTTCCATTTTCTTACTATGGCACCAACAGTTGTCTCCTCCTCGCCCAGCGTCTTACTGATGGTTTTGTAGCCCATTCCAGCCTTGTGCAGGTGTATGATCTTGTCCCTGACATCCTTAGACAGCTCCTTGCTCTTGGCCATTTTGTAGAGGTTAGAGTCTGACTGATTCACTGAGTCTGTGGACAGGTGTCTTTCATACAGGTGACCATTGCCGACAGCTGTCTGTCATGCAGGTAACGAGTTGATTTGGAGCATCTACCTGGTCTGTAGGGGCCAGATCTCTTACTGGTTGGTGGGGGATCAAATACTTATTTCCCTCTGCAGAATGCAAATAAATTCGTATACTTTCCACAATGTGATTTTCCGGATTTAATTTGTGATGTGCTATCTCTCACTGTTACCAATAACCTACCCTTCAATTATGGGCTGCTCATGTCTTTGTCAGTGGGCAAACTTTAAAAAATATAGGCCTCCTCTATATACAGTGGGGGAAATAAGTATTTGATCCCTTGCTGATTTTGTAAGTTTGCCCACTGACAAAGACATGAGCAGCCCATAATTGAAGGGTAGGTTATTGGTAACAGTGAGAGATAGCACATCACAAATTAAATCCGGAAAATCACATTGTGGAAAGTATATGAATTTATTTGCATTCTGCAGAGGGAAATAAGTATTTAATCCCTCTGGCAAACAAGACCTAATACTTGGCGGCAAAACCCTTGTTGGCAAGCACAGCGGTCAGACGTCTTCTGTAGTTGATGATGAGGTTTGCACACATGTCAGGAGGAATTTTGGTCCACTCCTCTTTGCAGATCATCTCTAAATCATTAAGAGTTCTGGGCTGTCGCTTGGCAACTCGCAGCTTCAGCTCCCTCCATAAGTTTTCAATGGGATTAAGGTCTGGTGACTGGCTAGGCCACTCCATGACCCTAATGTGCTTCTTCCTGAGCCACTCCTTTGTTGCCTTGGCTGTATGTTTTGGGTCATTGTCGTGCTGGAAGACCCAGCCACGACCCATTTTTAAGGCCCTGGCGGAGGGAAGGAGGTTGTCACTCAGAATTGTACGGTACATGGCCCCATCCATTCTCCCATTGATGCGGTGAAGTAGTCCTGTGCCCTTAGCAGAGAAACACCCCCAAAACATAACATTTCCACCTCCATGCTTGACAGTGGGGACGGTGTTCTTTGGGTCATAGGCAGCATTTCTCTTCCTCCAAACACGGCGAGTTGAGTTCATGCCAAAGAGCTCAATTTTTGTCTCATCTGACCACAGCACCTTCTCCCAATCACTCTCGGCATCATCCAGGTGTTCACTGGCAAACTTCAGACGGGCCGTCACATGAGCCTTCCGGAGCAGGGGGACCTTGCGGGCACTGCAGGATTGCAATCCGTTATGTCGTAATGTGTTACCAATGGTTTTCGTGGTGACAGTGGTCCCAGCTGCCTTGAGATCATTGACAAGTTCCCCCCTTGTAGTTGTAGGCTGATTTCTAACCTTCCTCATGATCAAGGATACCCCACGAGGTGAGATTTTGCGTGGAGCCCCAGATCTTTGTCGATTGACAGTCATTTTGTACTTCTTCCATTTTCTTACTATGGCACCAACAGTTGTCTCCTTCTCGCCCAGCGTCTTACTGATGGTTTTGTAGCCCATTCCAGCCTTGTGCAGGTGTATGATCTTGTCCCTGACATCCTTAGACAGCTCCTTGCTCTTGGCCATTTTGTAGAGGTTAGAGTCTGACTGATTCACTGAGTCTGTGGACAGGTGTCTTTCATACAGGTGACCATTGCCGACAGCTGTCTGTCATGCAGGTAACGAGTTGATTTGGAGCATCTACCTGGTCTGTAGGGGCCAGATCTCTTACTGGTTGGTGGGGGATCAAATACTTATTTCCCTCTGCAGAATGCAAATAAATTCGTATACTTTCCACAATGTGATTTTCCGGATTTAATTTGTGATGTGCTATCTCTCACTGTTACCAATAACCTACCCTTCAATTATGGGCTGCTCATGTCTTTGTCAGTGGGCAAACTTACAAAATCAGCAAGGGATCAAATACTTATTTCCCCCACTGTACCTTTCTGTCTCCCTCAGCTCTTCCAAGTCTGCTACTCTAGCCTCATGAGAATGGACTTGTTCTCTGAGAGTTAGGAGCTCTTTGCATTGAGCACACACATATAACCTCTCTCCAACTAGGAGATAATCATACATTTGACACTCAATGGAAAAGACTGGATAGCACCCCTCTTGCTGCTAGACTACTGTCTCCATCTTGGTATTATAGCGTTGTAACTTCTTAAGGTACTAGGGATATCAGATGAATATAAAGAGCCTTGCGATTATATGGTATAATATGTAATTTATTTAGTGTTTGCTTCTCAGAAGCTAATTCATTGTAATTAAAACTCTAATGAAAACTCTCCTTCTGTTGTCTTAATTAGAATAATTGACTATAAATGAAGAGTTGAGCTAGGGATGGGTGGGAGCTGGGGATGGAGGACTGACTATGCCCTGCTGTGCCTTCTAGAGTCTATCTGTTACTGCAGTGGCAGAAAATTCAAGTTTTAAAACTATGGGGAAAAGGGTATGGAGACTAGTTAATAAAGTGGGTTTTTTTTTATTCTAACTGTGTTTATCAATAACCTACAGTTCCTTTTTAAACCCAATCTTTAAGTTACCAAGCACAGAGCAAAAATAATGTCACTTACCCGGAGAAATGTTCTCTTCTCTCAGAATTTCTCAGGAAGTGTCATGTTCCCAATAATACCTCAAAAGGTTGTTATCTGTATACACCCCACATACATATACTAAGAAAGGGACTGCAGGAGTCCTAGAGTACATAGGAGAAGAAGAGGCCATATATAATTTGAATGAAGAAGTGACCATAAAAGGCCACCAGAAATAGAGTTCATAGTGGCCTGAAAGAAGAATCATGGAAACAAGAAGATTTGAAAGGCATTTGTTCATCATTCAATAAAACCTCTTTCTGTAACCATTTCCACCTTCTTTTGATACATATTTTTTTCTTAAATTTTGCTTCAAGAATTTAGTAAGATCTGGTTTTGATTTTGCTCATATTGGACTAAATTCTTGGGAGTAAGTGACAGCAAGTGAAGGTGTGAGACTCCACCCAGAGAAGCTTCCCATGGAGGTAGGGTTCTGGTAGTTAAGCTACACCCTGCACAACATAACTCCAGACATCATGGGGGTCAAACCATGGAGAGATACAGACACGTTATAGTATTCTTTGTCTTGTTTACCATCCCTTTTCTACTAATTCCTAGCATCCTGTTTGCGTTTTTTGGCAACAGCTTTCCCTGTGCCGCATGATCTACCGAGGTATCAAGAAGGCTGATTTCTGAGCCCCTTGTGCTCCTATAGCTCCCTTCTTTGTGTTGGGATCCAGTGGGAGCAGAGATTAGACCTCTAGAGATAAAGAACTATGCTGAACAGATCTGTAATGCATGTGTACTAACTTGCTGCTGTAAACCGTTAGTGCAATGTGTATTTTGGAGCAATTAAGAACTGCCATTGGCATCCAGAAGGAGAAAAGCCTAAAGCTTAAAGAAGGATAGCTGTAAAGGAGAAGTCCCTGCACCTAGATAAAGAAACCAAGCTGGGGAAGAGGCTGGGAAGGCCAGACAGTGTCAAGAATAGAAGAGGCACCTATACCCAGGAAAGGCCAATGGTATCTGCCAAAGCCTGAAGAACAAAAAAAGCACAAAAAGCCGTTTAATCTTGGGATTGTCAAGAGTCTATTATTGGTTGACTCGACATGGGCCATGTTTCTGCGACTAGCACCTGCGTCAGGGCTCAGTAAAGGAATCTGTCTAAGATAAATATCACATAAAAAGCTCATGACTCATATGATCAGTAAACCTGTTGGTCCAGTGCCTCTGTATTGTTGCATTCCTAGATGGTTCCTGTACTGTTCAGAAGGCCCACTGTGCTCTGTGCCACCTGTGTTCTTTTGTTGTTGTGTGCACTTTGACCCTCTCTTCTGCTGCTGTAATCTGCCAAAACCTGCCAGTGCCTGTACCTGCCTACTGCTAGCAACGAGCCACTGCATTATGGAGCAGGCCCTGCCAGCTGGGCAAAGCTAGCACCACAGAGTTCTGAGGTGTATCATAGAGGAACCAAATGCTTCCTGCTTTTGTGGAGGACTAAAACCACACTAACACATAACTCAGAGCCTCAGGAGGAGGAACCGAGACATGTAGCAATACCTCCCTTTGTGTGTCCAAAATATATTAGCTAACGCCCACTGCTTTCTCAGACCAACTGGCTACCCCATGAGGTCGTCAGAGATGACAACCCTCAGACCTTTTTCATGTTTCATGACTACTACTACTACTACTTATCATTTCTATAGCGCTACAAGACTAATTTGGCCCTTGGGTTTCTGAATCCCAAAAACTACAATGCTGCAGCTGCATTTTTTGGAAGTAAAACATTATCTTCAAATCCCTGACCATCCTTTACATTTTTTTAAAACCCTCTTTCATTTTATTTATCCCCCTTTACATGTCTATTCTGTTGCAGGGTTCTAAATCTTCTGAAACTGGCACATTTTACCTTCAACCCCTTCTTCAATATCACTTTAAAATACATCAAACGGGCCTGGGCCTGACACTAATTCCTTTAGTGCCCTGCAGTTGACCACCATCCTTTTTACTAGAGTGAACCCCATTGAGCACCACTCTGAGCCCAATTTCTTTCCCAGTTCATCAATAGAAATCAAACAAAATAAAACATGGAAAAGAAAATAAGATGATACCTTTTTTATTGGACATAACTTAATACATTTCTTGATTAGCTTTCGAAGGTCGCCCTTCTTCGTCAGATCGGAAATAAGCAAATGTGCTAGCTGACAGTGTATATAAGTGAAAACATTCAAGCATTACTATGACAGTCTGACAGGGTGGGAGGATGGGGGTGGGTAGGAGGTATGCATGGGGACATCAAAGCATATCATTGATATTCTAACAGGATGGGTGTGGATAGGTGAGGGGTGGGGTGATCAACAGAGAAATACAGCTTTATGGTTTATAATTCTTTCCAGCTCCTAGAATGCTTGGCTCACCATTCTTCAATGTTTCTTCTAAAACACGGCCACTATCAGAGGCTCAAATTTAAAACTGTTTCTGTATCATTTGGCACACATCTCAGCAGATCAAAAAGAATGGCTTGGTCCAAGTTTTTCTTTTTAAATTTTGTTGCAATGTATGCCATTATTACACATTTGAATGGGGCATTTTCTTGAAATAAATACCTTAGCTACGTCAGGGATCCACACAAGACTGAGAGATAAGGGCACTGACCCAGTTTGCTCCTGCTCAGTCCTTGGAATGAGATGTGGGAGAAAATTTGCAGGAATGTACATTAATTTTTAACTTCCACTGAAAGAGAGGAACTTGCTGGGGGGGATTTTCTGAGGAGTTTGGTGGGGGGGGGGGGGGGGGGGGGGGGGGAAGGAAGCACAGATGGGCTGAATTATAGGCCCCTGGTGAGTCAGCTGTTCCATCTGAGGCTACATTTCCCAGTATTCCAGTATCTATTGCCAATTAATAATGAGTTATAGTGTTTTGTCTAGGAGGTGGATAAAAATTCCAAGCAGCCTATATAGCAGAGCAGGACCAAAGGCTGTGAAAGATAAGTCAGACAGACTATGATTTATAGACTTAGAAACTCGGGAGATGGCTTAAATAGTTGGAAACTCCAAATAGAAAATATGCTATGTGTACTTTATTGACAATTTTTAAAAAATTAATAAATTAATTTAAGGGCCCCTTTTACAAAGCAGAGCTGCAGTAAAATGGCTGATTTTCTATTTTTGGCATTAATGGCTATACACTAATGCTGCTGTTAGCACATGGGCCCTTAATGCCCCCTATTTTATAGGCGATAAGGGCTCATGCACTAATCACACAGTAATCAGCACGTGGCAATGCCAATGCGTTAACTGATTACTACTACTACTACTATTACTACTATTTAGCATTTCTATAGCGCTACAAGGCGTACGCAGCGCTATAGACACTCCCACTCTCCGCTCCCCAGACATACCCCTTTCTGTGAAAAAAGTTGAAGACATTTTTCAGTGTGTGAACATTTGAATCTTACAGTACACCCCGCAGTAAGCCCTTTTAAAGGTGTGGTAAGCATGCGTTAGTGCCTACCACAGCTTAGTGAAAGGACCCCTTATTTATTTGTTGAGATTGATTAATTACCTTTATAAAGAGATTAACCCAAGGTGGTTTTGACCTATATCAAATCAAGTTCACTTATATAATTTGTTAAACAGATTACCTAGCAATCCATATAGAATTAACCTTCATGCATATTTTGTTCTTGTAAATTCACAAATTTGCCTGAAACGTAGCCCTGAGCTGGGTTTGACTCAGAGCCTCTGGCTTTCAATAAGTCACCTCTGGCCTCTACTCAAGCTTGTGGATCTTCAGGAGGCTGATAAGCAGTGGATATGAGCAATAGCTCCTACTTCTCTAAATAATTACAATCCCTTCCTTCCCCAGCTCCTTCTCCCGAAGCTGGGTTCCAGGAAGTTGCGTAGACTGCGCCTGCTGCTGTCATGACCTTTCACATCCAGGACTAGCTCTAGGGGGTAAGCAGAGCAGTTTGCCTGGGGACCACAGGGTTCCTGGCAAATTCCTAGTGTATCTAATACCAGCGTTGCTCACAACAGAGTCCACCAGCACTAATCCACACAGCTCCCCAGCACCTGACTTTATACATGTACACTAGGATTGGTAGGAAGTGAAGCAGAGAGAGAGAGAGAGAGAGAGAGAGAGAGAGAGAGAGAGAGAGAGGCTGTGGTAGGGGAGAAAAGAGAGGAGAGAGTATCAGACTGATACAGATTCACAAGGAAGGAGGAAAGGAGACAGAAACAGTACATGCTCAGCAAAAGAAGGACAGAAAGAATGGATACTTAGGGATGGTGCACAGAGAGAGGAGAGACTTGAAAAATGTGTAATTCCCTATTAGGTTGGGGATTATTAAGAGTAAGTCCCTGTGAGCAGTGTTGCCAGATGGCGAAAATGTTTCCGACCCAAAAGTAGCCTCAAAATAGCCCAATATTAATATGAATATGGTTGATATGAATATTAATAATGTCTATGTGAATATTAATATTGTAATCCTTGTAATCATCATCAGCATAATCATATTTATCAGAATCAAAATCAGCAGCATAATCATAATCAGCATAAGCACAATCAGCATCAGCAGCAGCAGCAGAATCATCATCATCAGCAGCAGCAGCAACAGCAGCAGCAGCAGCAGCAACAACAGCATAATTAGTACAATCAGCACCATGATGAGCATCATCATCATAATCATAATTAGCACAAATTCATAATCCATCCATCCACCCACTCACAAATCAAAAGGAGCAGGTTCCTACAAACCATTTGGCTTAGTTGAAGCTAAGAAAAACAGTAACTGGGAAGGAGAGCTCTGGATGGGCAGTGGAAAGACCCTGAGGCAAGAGTGAGCCAATGCAAAGAGCACCTTGGGTGGAGGTTAGACCAGGAGGGTCTGGATCTGAGATACAGAAAGGTGCACAGCCTTTGGAACACTATCTTTGGGGATAGGCATGGACCGGAGCTGTACAAAGTGTAAATAATCCTGTTTCAGAGTGACTTGTAAAATATATCCTAAGGGAGGAGAATACAGGAGTTTCCCCGGGGAATATCGGAAGAACAGACTTATTTAAAGATTGCACTAAGTGGTGGAGAGGTTACGCAGTTGGGAATGTTCCTGTGGTTTCAAGTTGAAGAATAAACTGAGTTTTAAGCTGCTGACTACGGAGTGGTCATTTTGGACTAGACAGTGTATCAGGACAGCCTATTTTAATTGCCAGCCTTACTTCCCACAGGGGAGAAGAGGGTAACCACATCCACTGACACTTCTTTCCCCGGGTGGAGGCACCGCACGCCAAGTGAGTGAGTGAGAGTCTGACAGAGTCTGCCCTTTGTGGGGGCTCCAGCCCACTTGGATCCTGGACCTAGAAGCGCCCAGGCAAAGGGGCATTACAAATGTGTAGAGGATTAGAGGACAAGGAGCACGAAAGGAAGCCAAGGATAAGAGTAGTTCTACTCAGGAGCCTGGGTCCTCTAGCTTGGGACCGAGGCAGCTACCATGGTAAAAGGAATTGTTGCATTGTATCTGGCAGCAGAAACTTCTGTAGGGAAAGACAGCACTTGATTGCTGTCAAACACATACCATAGATTAGAGGGGAGACCAAGGAGGAAGCAGCAGTGCCTCTTCCTTTTGTCCTGGATGAGTGGTTTCTCCTGTATCTGGCAGTAGCTCCTTTAGTTAGGCCCTTGCTCTAGACTTCATGATGACGGTGGTAGTGGTGGAAGTAAGTGTGGGATGGGGAAGGTTGACCAAAGAAAAGGAGACAGAGTGTAGGGTGAAAAGAGATGAGGGAGGGGAGGACAGAAGGAAGGAAGAGAGAAATGGAGTCTTTGGGAGCTGTGCAGAATAGACAGAATGGGAATGGAGGGATGGAGAGCTGACGGGGAATGAGAAGATGAGACAAAGAAGAAAAGAAGAAAAAGAAAATGGTGAGATGTGAAAGATGCTGCAAGAGTTGGGGGAGGGAAGTAAGTGAATAGATAGTGATGGAGGGAAAAGAGGGGAAGAAATTTGACTTTGAATTCAACCAGATGTAGGGTAGGCAGAGATAGAAAATGAAAGTGAGAAATCAAGGAAAAGGAAATGAGAATCAGCAAAAGGGGCAGTTATGTAGGGTTAATGCTAGGTATGTGAACAGATTACCGGTTCCATGATGCAAAAACAGGTTCAATGTGGGAGTTAGCTTGCATGGTAGACATTGGCGCATGACATATTTAAAATCAGGCTATTAGCTAGTCTGTCCCAGTGCAGAGAAGTGCACAGCTGATTTTAAAGTGAGCCAGTGGCGTTCCGTGCTTGACTGACACCCGGGGCGGATCGCTGCTGCATGCACCCCCCACCGGTGCTGTGCAACACGGTGCCCCCCCCGGCGTGGAACGGCACCCCCCCTGGCGTCGGCACCCCCCCTGGTGTGGACCTTAACCCCCCCCCCCCCGGCGCAGCGCCTCTCACTCCCCCCGACAGTCCCCACCTGCCTACCAGCTGAGCTCCTGCCGGCACCTCCAATCTGCAGCGCTGATGACTTTAAATGAAGAAAACCGTCTCGTCATTGGCCCTTCACTACTGAGTCCCGCCCTCTGATATAACTTCCTATTTCCTCGAGGGCGGGACTCAGTAGTGAAGGGCCAACGACGAGACGGTTTTCTTCATTTAAAGTCAGCAGCGCTGCAGATTGGAGGTGCCGGCCAGAGCTCAGCTGGTAGGCAGGTGGGGAGTGAGAGGCACTGTGCCGGGGGGGGGGGGTGGATGGATCACCCCCCCCCCCCACCCGTTGACACCCGGGGCGGACCGCCCCCACCGCCCCGCCCTTGCTACGCCACTGAAGTGAGCACAATGCAAGAATTTTACTGACAGGTCTGAGGCAGGGTTAGCTCACTCTCATTGAAGAAGAAAAGCTAATAGCACCCCCCCAGCTACCCCAAAAATTTCAGCAGCTCGATTCCCAAGATGACACCTACCCCTGATCCCCCACAAATAATGTCAGCACCCTGAAATGATCTCCATCTTTCCAAATGACCTCCTCAAGCCCCCCCCCCCCAAATATCCTTTGTGTATAGGACACCTCTCACTCCCTTGCAACCCCTAACTACTACTACTACTACTTAACATTTTTATAGCGCTACAAGGCGTACGCAGCGCTGCACAAACATAGAAGAAAGACAGTCCCTGCTCAAAGTCCCCACTACAAACCTGCTCAAACTCCCCACTACATACCTTCAAAGAAGCAGGAATGATGCCCACTCACTCCTGCTTCCATGCAACCATCTTGAAAAATGATGGCACATGACCCCCACGCAGTGCATCCTGGGACACAGCATATGAGGGTTAGTCTACGAAATAAGGAAATAAGGGAAAAATTCTGATGCCATGTGGTGACTGATCCCCAGGGTGACTGTGAAAGGGTCAGGCAACACAATATTTCAATATGATGTTGTGGAGGAAGGAGCAAGTGACCATCATTCCCGCCTCTTTGAAGGTATGTGTTGAGGGAGGGATCACCTTAGACACCATTTTTGAGGGGTCCAGGGGCCATTGGAGAAGTTAGATTGGGGTGCTGGCATTTTTGTGGGGGATTAGGAGGGTTGGGGGGGGGACCGCTGAACAACCAGGGATTGTCATAGGGGCCGATGCAGACTCAGCAACTCTTTAAAAAAATGTCCCCGGGGAGGTCACGTGGTACCATGGAGGAGAGCGGTCGCTGAAACGCGGAGCTCCCACACTTCCTGGATTACTAATCTGCAAAATCGATATTTGATACAGCATTTTGCTAATATTAACTTTCTGGGGCACACTAGAACGAAAGGCGAACAAAATAAGAATCGGTACTCACATCCTCGTAGCGGAATGGCCTCTAGAATCCAGAAAAAAGAAAAAGAAAAGAGCAAGGTCCCAGAACATAAAATGGCGGATAGCCCGCCACCGCAGAGCACTTCAGTATGTTCCGCGTGGACCGCCGAGATCACTGCAGAGGTGACAGCGGCGGTGGAAGCGGCGCTAGATAAAAAACTGCAGGCTCTATATGATAGGGCAGAAGCGGCTCACGAGCGCTTAGACGGATTCCACTTAGATCTGGACCAAATGCAACAACGAATTAGCGATGTTGAAGATCGCATGCAAGAAAACGAGGAACCCAGAGAAACGCTTCAAAAGAAAATGAAAGAGATGGAACAAAAAATAGATGATCTTGAAAATCGGGCAAGAAGAAATAATCTACGCCTCATTGGATTACCTGAAAGCCTGAAAGATGCAGAACTGGTGAGTTTCTTAGAGCGCTGGCTCACAGAGACCCTGCAATTAAATAATTTACAAGATCCGTTGCGAATTGAGAGGGCCCACCGGATAGGGCCACGCCGTACAACAACAGATAAACCTAGGGTGGTTATATTAAAACTCTTACAGTATGGACAGAAACAGGCGATTTTGAGAGCCATCCGAGCGGGCCAGACACTGCAATACGAAAGTAAAAAAATTCTTTGCTTTCAGGATTATTCGATCAGCATGGCGACGGCGAGGCGCGCCTTTGCTCCGATATGCGCTGAACTATATGAGCGCAAATTAAAGTTCTTTCTACTTTATCCTGCCAAGCTGAGACTCTATCTAGATGGAGTGGAAAAAAACTATGACTCAGCAGAGAAGGCCAGGGATTTCCTGAAGACGCTACCAGCCAGATCAACAAAATGACCTATATAACAAGCAGTTATTGACTGGTAGATGGACATGACCCAAGGAAAATGAAAAGATATTTGAGAGATTAGCAGAGAATGTGCCGGAGAAGAAGCACTAGGGCACAGAGACTCTGGGCGCTTAATGGATCAGATGACGGCAACTTTCTTATGGGCGAGAATAACTGCATCAGCCATTACCATGGAATAGGGCCTCAGAGGATTGGACTAGGAGGATGAAAAACTATGAGGATCTATGGAGTAAGTAATGCTATAGGTCACCATGAGGCCTAATTTAGAACTGGGAAGATTGTAACATCAGAGGTGGAGACCAAAGGAAATACACGTTACTTTTGGACCTTTGAGTTAAGCTAACGTTAAGATAGTTTTTCTTGTTTGAGTTACATGATGTTTCTAATGTTTGAAGGTGTCTTACAGCAAAATGTCCTAATAGAGACTATATAACTAGTTGTTGAAATGTTCAAAATGCTTTTATCAACAATATAAAGAGAGGAAGTGGGGTACCTATACGTGGCAGGTTCTACATAGAACTACATGGGGGTTTTAGAATATGGGGGAGTCGGGGTTAGGAAGGTCAGGGGGGAGGGGGGAGGGGGGGTAGGGCAAAGTAGTAGAGGGAAGGGAAGGAAATTGGGCCGGCAGGAAGAAATAAATATAGATGGGAAAGACAAAGCTCAAGGATTTCACGGGTCACCACAGATATTTGAGGGGAGGGATAAGCTGGGATATTCCTCTCATTTAAAAGTTATGTACTTTTTTAAAAACCAGCGTAATGGAATTACTTAAACAGAAAAATGGTTAAGATCTTATCATGGAATGTGGGAGGCATAATATCACCAGTCAAACGATCTAAGATATTACAAACACTGAATAGGCAAAAAGCACAAGTAGTTCTACTTCAAGAAACGCATCTGAATGCCAGTGAACACAAAAAACTGTGCCGGTGGTGGGTGGGGGACCTGGTGGATAGTCCCACGACCAACAAAAAAGCGGGAGTGGCAATTCTATTTCGAAAAGGGCTCCAATATATATTACATGGCAGGGTTACTGACTCTCAGGGGAGATATGTCATTCAACATATCACATTAAATAATAGACCATTGCTATTAGTTAATATCTACGCCCCAAATCAATATGATAAGCATTTCTTCCAGAACCTTATCAGGCAGATACAGAGATTTGAACAGATGCCGGTGATAGTGGGTGGAGATTTTAATCAGGTGTACGACCCATTGGTGGACAGCACTGGCCCCTCTTGGATTAGACCATTGAATTATTCCAGGGGAGTGCCTTGGGTGTGCTCAGAATTGGAGCTGTTGGATTCCTGGCGATTGTTACATCCAGGAGAGCGTGACTACACCCATTTATCTAGAGCTCATGGGACGCAGTCACGTATTGATTACCTGTTGGTATCACAACATATTGCAACTCACCTGGTACAAGCGGAGATAGGCCCAACCCAGGTATCGGACCATGCAATGATTTGGGTATCTCTGAAATGGAATAATGAACCCACGAGACCTCCTTACTGGAGATTCCCCAGGGCGTTATATTATGATTCCCAATTTCACACTTTTATGAAGGAAAAATGGGAAGAATATGGGGAACTCAATCGAGAGAGCTTTCAATTAAATCCAGTACTATTCTGGGAGGCCGCTAAGGCTGTATTGCGGGGACATATAATATCATACACAGCTCATAAAAAGAAAATGAGGGAGGCTGAGATGAGACGACTGGAGATGAGAGTGCGCTCTCTCAGACAACTATATGGGAGAACACAATCTAGTGCCCACAAGAAAACATTGGTGATAGCACAGACAGAACTTAATCAATTAATTCATTCCTACACACAAAAATCCTTGATATACTATAAATATCAGATGTACCAATATGCCAATAAACAAGGAAAACTCTTAGCGAGGCTGATTACCCAAACGAAGGGGAGGAGATGGGTAACACAACTCACAGACGCACAAGGCACTAGACATCACACAAATGAGAATATTAATAGAGTATTTGAAGCCTTTTATACCAGTTTATATTCACCACCAGAAAACGAGGGACTGGAGGCAATGTCATACTTAGAGGGGCAGAATCTCCCCCGAATTGGGAGGGACCAGCAAGAGATATTGAATGCAGCTATCACAGTGGAGGAGGTTCAGTGGTGTATACGAGATAGCCCTATGTATAAAGCACCGGGAATAGACGGATTCACATCAGAGTGGTACAAACTTTTAATCGATGAGATTGGAGAGTGTTTAACAAAGGTCTTTAATACTTATGTAACACACGGGGAACTCCCATCTTCATTGCGGACAGCACAAATAATTGTATTATTGAAGCCAGGGAGGGACCCCACCTTGGCAGAATCTTATCGTCCAATATCCCTAATCTCATATGAAGCTAAATTGTTTGCGAAAGTGCTGTCAAATAGGTTGGCTAGATTTTTACCTCAATTGGTGCTTGATCCTCAGGTAGGATTTATACGAGACCGATCGGTTGCGAAAAATCTGAGGAAGATATTACTGGCATTGGAGCAGAGTAAAAACGATAAGATCCCCTCAGTGTTGATTAGTTTTGATGCCCACAAAGCCTTCGATCGGGTGCGATGGGACTTCCTATTCGCGGTACTGGAGACTTACGGTATAACGGGGTTCTTCCAGGAAGCCATTAAGACACTATACCATGACCCATTAGCAGAGGTTTTGGCGAATGGAGTGACATCCCGAAGATTTGAGATAGCAAGAGGCACTAGACAGGGCTGTCCCTTATCCCCTCTCCTGTTCGTGCTGGTGCTCGATCCTTTAATTAGAGATATTGTGGGGACGACAGAGATCCAGGGGATACATGTGGGGCATGAACATTTTAAAATATCCGCTTTTGCGGATGACTTACTGGTAATCCTCAGCCAACCTAGTACATCTTTGCCAGTGACTTTGGAGCTCATTCAGGAATTTGGGGATTATTCAGGGTTTGGACTTAATTTAGACAAATCTGAGATCCAACCGTTAAACGTGACAGATGACGAGTGGTCTCGATTAGCTTGCCCACTCAGGAGAATAGATGGATCATTCATCTATTTAGGCATACAATTACCGGGGGATCCCTCAAAGCTATACCAAAAAAATATCACTGCCCTATTTGAGTATACAAAACGCCTATTAGAGAGATGGTCTAATTTGCCAATATCTTTATTGGGACGAATTAGCTTATTTAATATGATCCTATTCCCGAAGTGGCTTTACTGCTTCCAAATACTGCCACTATATCTTCTGAGAAGAGACTGGAGAAAACTGATGGGTCTGCTCTCTAAATTTTTTTGGAAAAAGAAAAGACCCCAAATAAAATGGCAAAACATGTTAGATAATTGGGAGCGGGGAGGTATGGGTGTTCTAGATTTACTCAGATACAATAGAGCCTGCTTAATGAGACATATAGGGGATTGGGTAACGGGAACAACATTTCATACACCACGAGCCGTGGAGGAAGCATGGGTGAATCCGCTGCAACTGCAATATGTGTTACAAGCCAAACAATCCTCTCTCCCGAAAAATATCAAAAATAGTTTGTTGGCTAGACCGCTTAGGCTGGCGTGGAGAGAACTTGGCCGCACATGGGAGTTTGATGCCCACCAAAATGGGTTAATGCCTATAACAGGGAATGGAGATTTTCTCCCAGGTGTGGACAATTTCCGATTTAGAATTTGGGGACAAAAAGGGATACATAATGTGCAAGATATGGTAGACCTAACTGGCAAAATTAAACGTTTAGATTCTTTGGGATTGGGAACGATCACAGGAATGGATGTCTTTGCATACCAACAGATTTCTCACTATATTATGGGAATTCCAAAGCAATCACTTGTTAAGGATGTACCCAATAAAATAGATACACTATACGAACTACCCACAAGCGAAGCTATATCAATATCACTCCTTCATAAAAGGCTCCAACAACAAGAACAACATAAACCCATAGACCATATTATGGTGAAATGGTCAGCGGACACTAAAATAAGGATAACGAAGCAAATGTTGATGAGTAGTATGAGACAGATTCCTAGGAATATACACAGCGCAGAGCTAAGAGAATGTCAGGGTCGAATAATCTTACGGGCCTACACATCTAGATCGAGACTCTATAACATGGGAAGAATGGATTCCCCTACATGTGAGAGATGTAAAGAAGCCCCTAGTACCTTTTATCATGCTATATGGGAATGCCAACAGATCCAACAGTTCTGGATCAGGATATTTGGGTTTTTAGGATTTTTGCTACATAAGAACATTTTGATAAGACCAGAACACGCTGTCCTGGGAATGGATGTCGTACAGGGGGCTGGTGCTGTACACCATAATCTGTTGATATATAAAGCATGCTTAATAGGGAAGAAATGCATAATGATCAATTGGGTTAAACCGGATCCTCCCACATATTGGCAATGGCGTAATAGATTCCATGCCTTGTTGCTTATGGAACTGAGGGGTGTCTACATGAGAGTCAAAAGACAAAAAGAATTATATTTTACTTGGAAGAACTATATCCACATTCTTGCACCCAGAGCCCGTAGCTATATACTTAATCGTTTGGGGGACCCTCACATTCCTACATGACACACTCAACTATAACTTAGGGTGACATGCATTAATTGAGTTTTTGAGATTTTCCTGCAATAAAAGGGGGGGGGGAAGGAGAAAGGGTGGGATATAGGAGATCTCAGGAAAGGGAGTATAGCAGAGATACTGAACACAGCATTTAGGGGGAGAGGTGGAAGAAAAAGAACATTTTGGAATGACAACAATAGGGTGATGGCTTCCATGCACAGATCAGATTATGTTTTCTAACAGATGTATATACCTGTTATTATAGCTGCTAGATACTAATAAGTGAGCTGTTTACAATTACATACTGTTTCAGTATCTATGCGATAAGGAGGGGTCAGAGGGAGGGGGGAGGGAATAAAATGGGGATATTTTGAAGAAAATGACGTGACACATGTATCAGACATAATAGACCATAGTTGTCTTAACAATGTTCTTTGTCACAAAGTTCTGAATGTAATGTTGAAATAATACGTCAATAAACAGATTTACAATAAAAAAAATGTCCCCGTTCCTGTGTGTGATCCAATCACCACTCACGTGGAGGGGCATAATCGAACAAAAACGTCTATCTCCATGGGCGTTTATCTCCAAGAACGGGTCCGTGAAGGGGCGGACCGAACTGTATTTTCGCAAAAATAGACGTCCATGTTTATTCGACAATTTGTGAGCTGGGCGTTTTTGTTTTTCAGCGATAATGGAAAATGAAAACGCCCAGCTCAAAAACGAATAAATCCAAGGCATTTGTTCGTGGGAGGTGCCAGGATTTGTAGTGCACTGGTCCCCCTCACATGCCAGGACACCAACCGGGCACCCTAGGGGGCACTTTTACAAAAACAAAAAAAAAGGTAAAAGAGCTCCCAGGTGCATAGCACCCTTCCCTTGTGTGTTGAGCCCCCCAAATCCCCCTCAAAACCCACTGCCCACAAGTCTACACCATTATTATTTTTTTTGTTACAATTGTACCCCGCGCTTTCCCACTCATGGCAGGCTCAATGCAGCAGGCAATGGAGGGTTAAGTGACTTGCCCAGAGTCACAAGGAGCTGCCTGTGCCGGGAATCGAACTCAGTTCCCCAGGACCAAAGTCCACCACCCTAACCACTAGGCCACTCCTCCACTATTATAGCCCTAAGGGGTGAAGGGGGGCACCTACATGTGGGTACAGTGGGTTTGGGGGGGGGGGGGTTGGACGACTAATAAGCATTAAGCAGCACAATTGTAACAGGTAGGGGGGGATGGGCCTGGGTCCACCTGCCTGAAGTCCACTGCACCCCCTAACAACTGCTCCAGGGTCCTGCATACTGCTGCCAGAGAGGTGGGTATGACATTTGATGGTGAAAATAAAAAGTTGTGAAACATCATTTTTTTGTGGTGGGAGGGGGTTAGTGACCACTGGGGGAGTCAGGGGAGGTCATCCCCGATTCCCTCCGATGGTCATCTGGTCATTTAGAGCACTTTTTTGGGACCTGTTCGTGTGAAAAAAGGGTCCAACAAAAGTGTCCTAAATTTTCGCTAAAAACGACTTAACTTTTTCGATTATCGCCCTAACACGTACATCTCTCCTCGGCCGATAACTACGCCCCAGTTTCACCTTCACCACACCTCTGACACGCCCCATCAACTTTTCCGCATCCGCGACGGAGTGCAGTTGAAAACGTCCAAAATCGGCTTTCGATTATACCGATTTATTCGTTTTTGTGAGATAAACGTCTATCTCCCGATTTGGGTCAAAATCTAGGCGTTTTTCTCTTTCGATTATAAGATGGATAGTGACAGGAAGAGGGACATTTTGCAAATGAGCTGTGGATTACAGCATTAACATGTCAGCAATTTGCATGCTCGTTGCTTACAGTATCCCATAGTATATTTTTTAGTTAATTTTGTGGTAGAAGCTGTGCACTAAGCCATCAGCATCTGGCTGTACTGCGCGGTTTTCTGTACCAGCCCCCTAGTGTTGAAGAAAAAGGAAGAAATCTGTAATGTTTAAATTAAACATCAGATTATGATGTGACATCTGAAAGTTTAAATTAAACATTACTGTAGATATATATATATATATATTTTTTTTTTTTTAATTCTATGAGAAATGAACTACGGAGGTCTTTTTACAAAGCCATAGTCAAAAGTGGCCTGTAGTGGGCGCATCTTTTAGGCGTGCGCTGGGCCGATTGAGTGAGCGTGAGCCTTTGTAAAAGGGCCCCTATGTTCTTTCTCTGGTCTAATGACTTGCATAGTTTTTTTAAAAATTGATTTACATATAAAAACATAAATCCATGAATATGCAATAGGAGATTTCTCTACATTAGAACATAAACCAACGAAGCAATGTATCTAGCCCACGTTCAGGGGATACAGCAGTCCACAGGAAAATTTTAGAATTACCTAAGAGCAACCAAAGACACAATAGAACCCAATTAAGGGGGAGGGGGAGTTGTCAACATGGGCTACCATTAAGATGGGTTATTTTACCACAAGTTGTGCTGTTTTAGCACAGGGTCTCATTGCATCAAATGGGGCTTTGTGCTACAATAGCACGACATGTGATAAAATATCCCGTCTTAATGGTAGGTCGCTTTGATAACTTCCTCCCTAAGGGGTCCTTTTACTAAGGTGGATTAACATATTTAGCTCATTCTAATGATTAGCGCACAGTAAATGATAAGACACCCATAGGAATATAATGGGCATCTTATCATTTAGTGCATGCTAAATTTGTTAGCACACCTTAATAAAAGGGCTCCTAAATCTTCTTCCTTATCCAATAAGAAGTCAAGGTGTATATAATAGGCGTTCTTCCCAAACAAAAAATTTCCAAATGAACAGGGTCCATGAAGACAAATCGAGTTCCCTCATGTGTAACCAAACATTTTGATAGAAATTTCAAAAAGACGGAGGCGCCCACAGCCAAAACATGAGGCTTAAGGTGAAAAAAGATTTTTCTGTGTAATTGCGCTATCGAGACGCATCTGAGAAAATGTTTTATCATCTGGTCACAAAAAGATACATTTTTATTTTTAAGAACAAATACTTTCTGCATTATTTAGGAAATGCTTTTAAAATTCTTCGCATTTTATTCGGGAGAGATTTTATGTGGTCTAGCTTCGCTTTCCCTCAGTATCCCTGAAATACACACGGTTTCTCTCTTCCTTCCCCCAGTACCCTTGAAATCAACAAGGTAAACTTAGGGCCTCTTTTTTCAAACCACGCTAGTGACTCCCAGTGCGGTAATGCCGACAAAGCCCATTCACTTTGAATGTGCTCCTTCGGCATTGCCGTGTGGGAATTGCTAGCGCAGCTTGATAAAACAGGTCATTAGTTAAAAGTGTGCTATGAAAACGTGCTCTTTTTTATTGTGATGTTGTTGCAAAGTAACAAACAAACAATCAGCAGAGATGACCACTAACTAGTGTCCTTTATTTATTTGGATTTTGCTCTCACCTTTTTCAGTAGCAGCTCAAGGTGAGTTACATTCAGGTACTCTGGATATTTCTCTGTCCCAGGAGGGCTCACAATCTATGTTTGTACCTGAGGCAATGGAGGGTTAAGTGACTTGCCCAAGACCACAAGGAGCAGCAGTGGGATTTGAACTGACCACCTCTGGATTGCAAGACCAGTGCTCTAACCACGAGGCCACTCCTCCACTAGTAGCAACACTCCAGAATCTCAAATAGTAGCAACATTCTATGGTCCACTGCACTAACCACTAGCCTACTCCTCCACTAGCAACATTCCATGTAGAAGCCTGTCCTTGCAGATCAGCAACGCGGCCGCGCTGCTGATCTGCAAGGGCAGGCTTCTACATGGAATGTTGCAAGTGGAATAGCAACATTCCATGTAGAATTTCATAAAATAATTTATTTGGATTTTGCTCACACCTTTTTCAGTAGCAGCTCAAGGTGAGTTACATTGAGGTACACTGGGTATTTCTCTGTCCCTGGAGGGCTCACAATCTAATTTTGTACCCTAGGCAATGGAGGGTTAAGTTGCTTGCCCAAGATCACAAGGAGCAGCAGGATTTGAAGCGGCCACCTCTGGATGTCAAGACTGGTGCTCTAACCGCTATGCCACTCCTCCACTCCACTAGGCCACTCCTCCACTTGACTTTATTAGCTTCAAGGATGTCTTGACATGGGCCGTGTTTCGGCTATATAGCCTGTATCAGGAGTCTGACTTGATCTAGAATTATGGTATATAGCAACCATAGTACACTGGTAAATCCAAATACACTGGACACATAATAGATGCCTAGCACTTCAAAAGCCAACAATTTCAAAGGTCAGCTATACTCTGCATCAGCATAATCGCTTGGAGCACTATTTTATATTAATTATACATCCATGTAATGCAAAGTCTTGAACTTTTCATCAGTTATTTGCTCAGATTGCACCTCCATGCATGTAAAACTTCAGGATTTCTGGGATCCTACTGTATTTAGTTACAACACACCTGGGCTTTCATTTTGCTCTATCCTCCTATTCCTTATATTAGCCCCCGAGATAAAAATCCTAGAGTTGGGGGACTGTATTAAGGGTAATGCGTTTGACATACTGCCTTTCTGTGGTACAACGAAAGTGGTCTGAATATTATATACAAGTACTTTCTCTGTCTCTAGTGGGCTTACAGTGCTTTTGTACCTCAGGCAATGAAGGGTTAAGTGACTTACCCAAGGTCACAAGTGGGAATTCTAAATATTCAGTTTTGACACACTGACTGCGGCATTTGAATGATCCATGTAATTTTTTTTTTCATTATTTCTTTATTCATATATTTCAATATATCATCACAATACGTGAGTATGCAATCGGCATTTATACAAGAGGCAAAGATAAAAAATAAAAGGAACTATCATTAACAGCCTTTCTGTCCACAAGTTTAGGAAATTTGGAATCCAAGAATTTAGAATTTAAAAATAAAACATATAGCAATATTTACGAACTAATGGTTGCAACCTCTGGTTCAGACCCCAGCCTGCATTTAGGGGGAGGGGGGCACACAACATTCAATTCCACTCTAGCATCTAGGAATTCTTTTAACTGTTTTGGGTCTACAAATTGAAACTGTTTACCCTCAAGCATTACATTACAATAACAAGGAAAACATAATATAAAAGTTGCTCCCAGTGCCACCACCCTAGGGCGGAGTTCCAAAAAGGCCCTCCGTCTCATCTGTGTAGGCCTTGAGAGATCAGGAGCCCAAAAACAGATTTTCTAAGTGTCTCAAAGAAAGCCTTAATACGGCATTCCTATCAGGCTCCAGCACAAAAGTAACAAGCAGAGTCAACCTCTGAGTAATTATCTCCAGTGAACTTTCAAGGAAAGAAGTAAGATCCATTCCTTCCCCTGCACTCGGGGGATTTTCTTCCACCACTCCTGATGTAATAAGCCCGAGTAAGGGGAGGCAGTGAATCCTTATCCATTCCAAGAATATCAGTCATATATTTTTTAACCATATCCAAAGGGGAAATTAAAGGCGATTTGGGAAAATTAAGAAACCTGAGGTTAAGTCTTCTAGTCTGGTTTTCCAGGTACTCCAAGATCCATGTAATTTTTTAACATATGGCAATACTTGGGGGGGGGGGGGGTAAGGAGGAGAGGTATGCTTTTCTATTTTTATTTCATGGAATGTTTCCCTCCTCCTCTCCCCCTTTTTACATGTCTCTCCCTCAGAAGTTGATCTGTGATCATAGTACAGTTAAAGTTTGTGGGGTTCTGGTGTGTCTTGCCTTATGCTATAGTAGTTTGTGAGACAGTGATGAGTTCATAGGATCAGATGTTTTCTTCTGGATTGTGCCCAGAATGATTTGCAAGCAGCGCTAGGACTATGCACCAAATGCTTTTCACAGTTGGACTCCTGGCAGCCTGTCTGCAGGCACTGGTCCAGTTGTTTTTCAGCCAAATAGAGTTATCAGCAAATTTTTTATACCTAAATTTTCTTATTTGGAGCAGACTTTGCAAGGTGCAGCCTCTCAGCTTGATGCAAAGTAACTTTGCTATAGATATTTTCACATCGCTGGCCCATCTGGTCTTGGTGTAGTTACACCAGTATTTGGTTTTGAAATAATGAAATCTGTTTTCACTTCCTGCTCTGCTCACACTGTTGATCTACTCTAGGTTCATGCACATTTAATTTTAGTATTAGTTAGTCCTGGACTCACTAATCCAGAAGAAGAGCAAAACCAATTATGCTAAGATTAATTTTGGAATCTGATTTCCAGAGTTCTTCCAGTATGAACACAAGCAATAGTGAGTGACGTGTGAACATTATTCCAGAACTTGATATACCACCTTTGCTTAAAACAAGGTCACTTGTGGGGAAAGTGTGAAAATAGGCTACAAAATGGTGCTATCGAATATCACAGAGCATCAGTTCCATTGTTCTGCCCTCTCACTGGGGTGATTGGCATGTAGTTTAAACCAGAATACAGAACAAATAACTTACAGTTCAGATGTGCTCAGTGCAATTTTTCTAGCAAAAAAGGTGCCGGTACTCAAATGCTAGGCCACCCTTCAAGGGTGAGGTGATCACTGAGGGACCCACCCCACAATAGCCAGGCCCCCTGCAACTAGTCACAGAATCTGTGACAAGGCAGAATTGGTGTGTTGAGCTTGAGCTCTTTCATGAAAACTTGGGGGTCCACGGGTCAATTTTAGCAGACACTGGAAAAGTTGCCGGTACTCAGTACCCCTGAGTACCCCCTCAAAAAAGCCCTGGATGTGCTGGACAAGAGTTTTTGCTTTGCAAACTGGGAGACTGCTCTCAACTGAACCAGCTCTCTCTCCATGCAAAAGAGGCTGGGAGATTTCCGCAGCACGCTGAGTAATAATCCTGTTTATACTTTATGTTGGTGAAATCTTGATAGAGACACAATGGCTTGATGGGATCATGCAACAGAAATGCATGATAGGCAGTTTCAGTTCACAGAGGAGAATATGCTGCAGACTCATTTTTACAGACACGATGGCGAGAGGAGGGGGAGGGGGGCAACTTGCCCAGCATGCTTAGAGAACAAGGCAAGCCAAACGAAAGAGACCCATAAGAGATAGAAAGCTGGACATATGCTCAGGAAAAATCCTATTACAGGGGAACTATAAGACTACAGAGGTTTGTAGTTCAAGGGCACAACCCTATTTCCTACCTCCATGCAAATGGGGGGCGGGGGGCAGACAATCCATTATTAGCTATCTCTAATGTAATGATTAACCTGAGTTTTAACATACTGACAGACTTTTTCTCTGTGCTGCCACTTTTTCTTATATCAAATAGTTTGCAATTCCATGGCCACAGCTGGAGAAAACATCAGCAACTTGAGAGCTTGGAGGTGGGACCAGAGATTAGTTTGTTTGACCCCCTTCAACCAAAAAGGTGTTCTACTGCCCCTAGTAGTGGAGGAGGGAAGGTAGGTTTAAAATATGTCACGTGATGCCATGGAAAGGAGAGGACACTAACCGCAAGCTCTCTTGCCACCTCTGCATTTATTTAATTATTTGAATTCCTCTTTGGCCTGTTCACTCACCACCTTGCTGTTCGGGAGGTCCAGGGCACTTGGAGTTGGGTAAAGTTGATGGGATGCCAGGATGGTGTCAAAAGTGGCAAGGAAAGAGCAGACTCAGGGGTGCACCGCAGAGGAGAAGATGGTAATACTGCACAGCCCTGTGGGACCATTGCAGAGCTTGGCTTAGGTCTCTAAGGTGGCAGCGCTGATGGAGAGTGCGCTGGACAAGCAATTTCAGCCTCTTGATGCTAAGCTCAGCATGCGCAGGGCCAGCTCGAGGAACTCAGCCGGGAGTTTACACAGACCCAGCAGCATACAGGAGCCCTGGAGGAGCGTGTCACCATCATGGAAGTCTCCCAGGCCCACTTGCAGAAAGCCCTGGAGTCTTGCCAGGCCAAGCTGGAGGACCTGGAGAATTGCTCCAGGAGGAGTAATTTAAGGTTAGTGGGTCTGGTTGAATCAGTGACAGCGCCTGAACTGATTGGTTTTCTGGAGGTTACAGCAGTCGACGCATCTAGGACCGCTGCACATTGAAAGGGCTCTTTGGCTGGGCATGAGGCAAATGGCAGACCTTGAGTGGCCATTTTGGACTTTTTGAATTATGCGTACAAGGTCACGATCCAACCTTTTCTTATGACAATAAGAAAAACATGTCATGCTGCTCCTAATCCATTATCATTGGCTTCCCATTGCTTTTCGAATTAAACATAAGATTGTAACTCTGTTTTCCAAGGTTCTTTGTACTGGTTGCACCTCTTATTTAGCCTCACTGCTCACTTCCTATGTACTAGTCACTCACTATGCTCCTCCATTGAACATCGTTAGCACTACCCCAATCCATTGCTCATGTCTGGAATCTGCCTGTCACTCAGTTTTTTTCTGTACTGCCTCTTTCCTATGGAACTCCTTCCCTTCTACTTTATGAGCAGAACAATCCTATCTTAGATTTAAGTCTATTCTTTTTTTCATCTTTTTATCTTAGCATTTTCTGATGCCACGGAGGGGGGGGGGGGGGGGGTAAGAGCTCCCGGGGGCAGGGTACGATGATGGATCAAACATTTTTCTTTTTTCTTGTTAATGAATAAAAGCTTGATGTCAGTGGTGTGCTGGAGCGGGCTCTCAGGGGCTCGCGAGAGCCGTTTGTTAAGTTTTAAGAATTTTGGGAGCCGGTTGTTAAAGTAGGCCTCCCCATGGCTACTTTAACAACTGACTCCCAAAATGTGGGCTTGGGCCCCCTCCTGAATCTCTTTACTTTGCTGGCAGTGATGCTGGCCCACCAGCCAAGTAAATAGACTGCTGCTCCTTGTTTCTGACTCTGAGCATCAGGCTGGGACTTTTCATGCAAGCGCAAGAAGGTTCCATCATGCTGCTCAGAGCCAGACACAAGCAGCAGAGAATGGTGGCAGCCATTATTGGCTGGTGGGGCTCGGCAAAGGTATGCCTAGCGTGCCCGCACAAGGGAGGGGAGAGAGAGGCATGTATTCCTCCCCCCCAAAAAAATTTCAGGGCTGGCTATGCCCGGAGAGAGAGCCCGTTGTTAAAAATTTACCAGCACACCCCTGGATGTATGCTATACTTCTCTACTCTCCTGTTCCTTATCTCTACTTCCCATACTGTATTTAATAGTGGCTGTAAGTGTTGGAAACTCCTCTTGTTTGCCTGAGTCTGAATTTTAGGTGTTGTGAGTTGTCCCCATTTTTCTTGAAAAATATATTTTAAGTAAACCCTTTTATTCAGAACACCAATTCTGGCTGGACTAGTTATTGCTCACGCGAGGAGCAGCCACAGGAGGTGGAGGAACCCTCAATTCCTACGTCAAGTAGTGCAGCAAAAGAAGGAGTAAGGTGATCTGGCCTTCACAATAACCCAGGGAGACGTATAAAGTTTAAGTCTTTATTAAGGAGCATCAAGTGACTCGACACAGCAGCTGTGTTTCGGCGCCTATGCTTAGACTTAAATTTTTATACGTCTCCATGGGTTATTGTGAAGGCCAGATCATCCTACTCTTCTGTTGCTGCTACTTTATTGCTCGCCAGAGGAGTATGGAATGACTAGATTTCGGGCTCTGTTTACTAAGGTGCTAGCATTTTTAATGTGTGCTAACCGTGTTGACGCCCATAGGAATATTATGGTTGCACGGTTAGCACACTTCTAGCGCGGCTTAGTAAACAGGGCCCTTTGTGTGCTAATGGCCTGCCAGTGTGAAAGATGAACCTGGCTCTGACCTCTGTACAATCTTAAATATTTTACTAAAAGTAATCCATCCCAGCTATCCAGGTGAAAAAGAGTTACACATATCACCGAGTACTCTCGCTACTCAGTTATTACCGAGAACTCTTACTGCTGACTGAAATGGAACACTTTCTCTATTCATTAGATTGAGGTAGATAATCTGGAGCATTAATACAACATAAACACATATAGCACCATTAATACACTTAGAAAATTCTATATTTTCATGCCACATCCTCTGTGTCATATGGATTAAGCTAGTCAAGAAAGGTAAGGAAACAGACAGCAAAGTTCTGATATCACTAGATCTTCCTTTGAATGTCCTTTGGTGTCCTTGCCACCTCACAAAGCAGGAATATCCTTGTAGACTTCCAATTAAGCACACTAATAGCAGTGACATCCACATGAGGGGCATCTACTCTAGCATCCCTCACAGGTCTCATCAGTGGATAGCACATCACTAAGGGTGCCATCCAGGTGAGTAAGATGCACAAGTAGTATGCCTGATAGACTCTTGGCTACATAAGAACATAAGAGTAGCATTCTGGGTCAGACCAGTGGTCCATCTAGCCCAGAATCCTGTTTTCCAAACAGTGGCCAAGCCAGGTCACAAGTGCCGGGCAGAAGAACCAAAATTGCAGCAACACTCCATACTACACATTCCAGGGCAAGCAGTTGCTTCCCATGTCTGACTCAATAGCAGACTATGGACTTTTCCTCCAGGAATTTGTCCCAAACCTTTTTTAAACCCAGATACGCTAACCACTGTTACCACATCCTCTGGCAAAGAGTTCCAGAGCTTAACTATTCGTTGAGTGAAAAATATTTCCTCTTATTTGTTTTAAAAGTATTTCCATGTAACTTCCTTGAGTGTCCCCTAGTCTTTGTACTTTTGGAACGAGTAAGAAATTGATTTACTTCTACTCGTTCTACACCACTCAGGATTTTGTAGACCTCATCATATCTCCCTTCATCTGTCTCTTTTCCAGCTGAAAAGCTCTAACCTCTTAAGCCTTTCCTATACAAGAGGAGTTCCATCCTTTTATCATTTTGATCGCCCTTCTTTGAACCTTTTCTAATTCTGCTATATCTTTTTTGAGATACGGTGACCAGAACTGAATGCAATACTCAAGGTGCAGATGCACCAAGGAGCGATACAAAGGCATTATAGTATTTTCGGTCTTATTCATCATCCCTTTCCTAATAATTCCTAGCATCCTGATTGCTTTTTTGACCACCACCACACACTGAACAGAAGATTTCAGCATATTATCTACAACAACACCCAGATCTTTTTCTTGAGCACTGACATCCAAGGTGGACCTTAGCATCAGGTAACCATGATTCAGATTATTCTTTCCAATGTACATCACTTTGCATTTGTCCACATTAAATTTCATCGGCCATTTGGATGCCCAGTCTTCCAATTTCCAAAGGTCTTCCTGCAATATTTCACAGTCAGCACGTGTTTTAACAAATTGAATAGTTTTGTTTCATCTGCAAATTTGATCACCTCACTTGTCGTTCTGATTTCCATATCATTTATAAATATTGACCATTTATTCCTACCCTCTGTTTTCTGTCCAATAACCAATTCCTAATCCACACCAGAACCTTGCCTCCTATCCCATGACTCTTTCATTTTCTCAGGAGTCTCTTATGAGGAACTTTATCAAAAGCTTTCTGAAAATCTAGATACTCTACATCAACCATGTTTATTCATGCCTTACAAAGAAATGAAGCAAATCGATGAGGCAAGACTTCCCTCAGCAAAAGTCTCTCCTGTCTCAAGCGTTACCTATGTAAAAAGTAAAACCATCTCTACTGCAGTAGGGAGACCACACAGAACCACTAAAGTTCTATGTCTGCTCTGGTATGTGCAGTACTTTCAAACTATGTTTAAACTAGAAAGAAAAATAAAACATTTTCTATTACACTTAAGCAGGGGGGCAGACTCAAGAAAAATGTCAGGAAGTATTTTTTCACGGAAAGAGTAGTGGATGCTTGGAATGCCCTCCTGCGGGAGGTGGTGGAAATGAAAACGGTAACGGAATTCAAACATGCGTGGGATAAGCATACAGGAATCCTGTGCCGAAGGAATGGATCCTCAGAAGCTAGTCAAGATCGGGAGGCGGGGCTGGTGGTTGGGAGGCGGGGATAGTGCTGGGCAGACTTGTACGGTCTGTGCCAGAGCGGTGGTTGGGAGGCGGGGCTGGTTGTTGGGAGGCGGGGATAGTGCTGGGCAGACTTATACGGTCTGTGCCCTTAAGAGCACAGGTACAAATCAAAGTAGGGTATACACAAAAAGTAGCACCATATGAGTTATCTTGTTGGCAGGACTGGATGGACCGTGCAGGTCTTTTTCTGCCATCATCTACTATGTTACTATGTTACAGCGTTGTATGGTAACTAAGTAAATGTAACTAGTTACATAGTAACATAGTAGATAACGGCAGATAAAGACCTGTACAGTCCATCTAATCTGCCCAACAAGCTAAATTCATTGCCTATAGTATGTGATACTTCATATGTATACCTGATCTTGATTTATCTTTGCCCATTTTCAGGGCATAGACCATAGAAGTCTGCCCAGCACTGTCCTTGTTCTCCAATTTCTGAGCTGAATCTGTCCAGCCACGATCAGAGCACAGACCATAAAAGTTTGCCCAGGATTAGTTTTGCTTCCTTATCTCTGCTAAGCTTCTTTGGATCTAAACTGGATTCCTTTGTGTTTATCCCACTCATTTGTGAATTCTGTTACCGTTTTCATGTCCTTCACCTCCCATGGGAGGGCGTTGCAGGTATCTACCACCCTCGCTCTGTGAAAAAAAATACTTACTGACATTATTCTGAGTCTGCCCCCTTTCAACCTCAATTCATGTCCTCTAGTTCTAGTGCCTTCCCATCTCTGGAAAAGGATCGTTTGCGGATTAATACCTTTCAAATATTTGAACGTCTGTATTATATCACCCCTGTTTCTCCTTTCCTCCAGGCAATACATGTTGAGGTCACCATACCATTTTTCGTTTGCTTTTCTTTGATCTGCTTCAAGTCTTTTTACATCCTTAGCAAGATACGACCTCCAAAACTGAACACAATACTCCAAGTGCGGGCCTCACCAATGACTTGTAGAGGGGCATCAACACCTCCTTTCTTCTTGTCTCACGAACAGTGAATCTAGTCTATCTTAAATGTTTGCTGTTCAGGGAACACAGCCTATGAGGACAGTGAAGTTGCCTGCGTTTTGTTGAACTGGTTACTGGTCTCTAGCCAACCAGAACAGTGATGAGTTTGGTCCACTTTGAAGTGGAGAAGAAGCTGGTTGCAACTCTTATTAAACAGACATTTGGTGGAAATGAAGCTGGTTGAAATTCTGGTGAACAGACATATGTCTCTACCACAACAGACTACTGGACATCCCATAGAAAATTTTACATTGGCATGACTGTCCAGCAGGGGCGGTAGCCACGGGTGGGCCTGGGTGGGCCAGGCCCACCCAGTTTTGTTTCAGGCCCACCCAGCAGTGGAGGCAGCGGAGCGGAAGGAGCAGGCTGAGCTCCAATCCCGCCTCTGCCTCCCCAGCCCGCCACTGCCACGGCCGCCGCCGCCTGCCGCCGCCGCCGTACCTTTAAATATTACAGTTTTGCTGGAGTCGCGGGCAGCCGGCATTGAAGACATCGGCAGGCTTACGCACGGTTCCAGCAGCCTTCACCTTCCCTCGTTGCAAGTCGGATGATGGCTTCGCTCTCTTCTGACGTATTTCCTGTTTCTACGAGGGCGGAGCCATCATCCGACTTGCAACGAGGGAAGGGAAGGCTGCTGGAACCGGCGTAAGCCTGCCGATGTCTTCAAATGCCGGCTGCCCGTGACTCCAGCAAAACTATAATATTTAAAGGTACGGGGGGGGGGGGCCGGAAGGAACAGTGGCAGACAGGAGAGGAGGGTTGCTGCACATGGTGGAAGAAGGGGAGAGGAGAGGGCAGGGGAGAGGAGGGTTGCTGGATGGAGGGAAGGGGAGAGGAGGGTTGCTGGACATGGTGGAAGAAGGGGAGAGGAGGGTTGCTGGATGGAGGGAAGGGGGAGAGAGAGGGTTGCTGGACATGGTGGAAGAAGGGGAGAGGAGAGGGCAGGGGAGAGGAGGGTGCTGGATGAAGGGAAGGGGAGAGGAGGGTGGCTGGACATGGTGGAAGAAGGGGAGAGAGGCGGTTGCTGGATGGAGGGAAGGGGAGAGGAGGGTTGCTGGACATGGTGGAAGAAGGGGAGAGAGGAGAGGGCAGGGGAGAGGAGGGTGTGACTGGATGAAGGGAAGGGGAGAGGAGGGTTGCTGGATATGGTTGGAAGAAGGGGAAGGAGGGGGGGGTGGCTGGATGGAGGGAAGGGGAGAGGAGGGTTGCTGGACATGGTGGAAGAAGGGGAGAGGAGGGTTGCGGGATGGAGGGAAGGAGAGGAGGGTTGCTGGACATGGTGGAAGAAGGGGAGAGGAGGGTTGTTGGATGAGGGTAAGGGGAGAGGAGGGTTGCTGGACATGGTGGAAGAAGGGGAGAGGAGAAGGCAGGGGAGAGGAGGGTTGCGGGATGAAGGGAAGGGGAGAGGAGGGTGTGCTGGACATGGTGGAAGAAGGGGAGAGGAGGGTTGCTGGATGGAGGGAAGGGGAGAGGGAGGGTTGCTGGACATGGATGATGAGAGGGAAGGGAAGAGAGGAGAGAAGAATGCTGGACATGGATGGAGGGGATGGAAGAATGAGGAAGGAGATGAGATGAGGGAAAAGGAAGAGCGGAGCAAAACCTGCGACATGGATGAAGAAAATAGGCAGAAGCTGGATCCACAGACAGTCAAGTCTGCAGAGGACCAGCTTTTACTTATGGATATAGAGCAAGAAATGAAGAAGAAAGGAAGGAAAGTAAAGAATAAATGGAAAGGAAGCCCTGGAAACGGAGTTAAGAGACAGATAGCAGCAGAATCGGATACTGGGCCAGCATGATCAGAAAAACAGTCACCAGACAACAAAGGTAGAAAAAAATAATTTTATTTTCATTATAGTGTTTAGAATATGTCCACTTTGAGAATCAGGTGCTCAACATTAACAAGTTTATATTTATTTACTATTTATGGCCTTTTTATCCCACATTAAACATGACCATTAAATTGGAACCTGGGATCATTTAATTTTTTTTCCCTGGAGACAGTAATGAATTGCCCCCCCACCCCCAGGCTCTCTCCCGGCTATAGCCAGCTCTGCAATTTTTAAGGGGAGGTGGGGGGGGGGGAGGTGGACGGGCGCAGAGGTGGACCGGGAGGAGAGAGCCTGTTGTAAACATTTACCAGCACGCCACTGTCTAGTGCCCACCCATCCAACCTGTTGGCCCACCCAAAAATTGACTTCTGGCTACGCCACTGTCTGTCCTAGTGGATTGATAAGAGTCTTTAGAGAAGTCTGCTTGTCTGGCCTTAAGACCGAAAGGTTTCTACACATTTGACATATCTCGCATCAGTTCTTGAAGATATTCAGAGGTTGCCATCAGACGAAAAATTGTTAAAACGACAACGATTTTACCTTTGTGAAAGCTTTCCCTGTAATTAGGCAGCATGACAATGATAACAAAGATGAAGGTGCAAATGATGAATTAGACAGCACTACTTCTAAAGCAGATGATAATGAAAACAATGATGATAAAGCATTCTTTGTTATAAGGAAGTTAAGTTGTTTCAGACAGATTCCCTTGATCAATACCTGCAGACCCTGTCAAAAGGCATCAGTAATATTGCAGCCTGGCCTGAACTGAATCAGACTGAACAATCTGCTTCCTGCTTCTGCAGCTGTTGACAGCTTTTCAGCTGTGCTGGATTAATGACTCACAAACACACTTGCATGAGTGACCGTCATTTCCAAAATGTAGTTTTACTAAAAGTGAGGTGGATTGAATTGTAGAGCAATACATTACCAGTAGTTGCATTCATTGTATTTGCACATTCTTTACTTTTTCCTCAAAAAGTATTACCGTGTTTCCCCGAAAATAGGACCTACCCCGAAAATAAGACCTACCGGGGTTTTCCTGCAAATTTAAAATATAAGACATCCCCCCCAAAAGTAAGACCTACCAAACTTTTTTTTTTAAGCAGGGCCGCCGAGAGCCACCCGAGGTCGCCCCCCCACCCGAGGTCGTGCCCCCCCACCCGAGGTTGCCGGGCCCCCCCTCCGTCGCTCCTGGAACTAACCTGAAGCTCCTTTCACCTTCGCAAGTTCGGATTCGGAGCAGCAAGCAGCAGCAGGGCAGACCTCTCCTTCCTTCCATGTCCCGCCCTCGCCTGACGTTATGTTACATCAGGCGAGGGTGGGACACGGAAGGAAGAAGAGGTCTGCTATGCTGCTGCTCCGAATCCGAACTTGCGAAGGTAAAAGGAGCTTCAGGTTAGTTCCGGGAGCGACGGAGGGGGGCCAGGCGACCTCGGGTGGTGGTGGGGGCGACCTCGGGTGGGGGGCGGCGACTGATGTTTCCCAGAAAATAAGACATCCCCCCGAAAATAAGACCTAGCGTGTTTTGGGGAGGAAAAATAAATATAAGACAGTGTCTTATTTTCAGGGAAACACGGTATATTAGGCAAAACCTTTTTTACTTTCACTTAAGTTAATTTTTTAATGTGTTCTTCACTGAACTTTTACTTTAACTTGAGTGTTAAAATATACATGTGTTTTTTACTTTTACTTAAGTACTTTGACCAACACTGCACTTAGGAGCTTATTTTCAAAGCATATAGATATCCATGTGCTTGAAACGTCCAAATCCCGATTTTCCAAAGGGACATCCAACACTGCAGTACATCCAAGTAGCAAGAGAGTGTGTTGTGGGCATGCTTTGGACTGGACTAGACTAGAGAGGGCCCAAAATCAGGACGTTCAACAGCGATAACCAAACAGGAAGAAATGACCAAGTGTAAAAAGAAAGACGGACTAAATTAGATCTGTTTCAGCCATGTCCAGAGTACAAAATGTTGCTCTGATTGAGCAGCTGACCACTGGAGGGATTAAGGTATGATACCTCCTTAATCCCCCAGTGGTTGCTGTTCCCCCCCCCCCCCCCCCCCCCCGAAAGTGAAACCGAAAGAGGATATCAAGTCTGGGAATAGCCTAGAGGCTAGTATAGTGAAATATAACCAAGGGACCCAAGTTCAAATCCCACTTTAATGCTTTTTGTTTTTATTGTGAGCCTCAGCAGAAACAGAAAAATACATATTGTACCTAAAGATATAAGCCACTTGCAAGCCTGTGTATCAGGAGAGGGGTAACCTAGTTGCATCTCTGATCTACTCTTTAGAAATCCTGTATTCTGTATGGAAAGAGACCTGATTCCCAGGTACATCCCTAACTCCCAGTCAGAGAATAATCTAAAATACTTTTCTGTGTTTTTTTTCATTTGCCTTCATGGGAAGAAGTGTGAGTCCCCATGAAGTCTATCTTTTCCTAGGAGGTATATCCCTCTACTGGAGGGCATAGAGGAGATTATAATACTATTTTGGTGTCCAGTGCAAAACACTGTTGGCTCCCTATTCAAGAGCCAATAAAAATCAAAAGGTGAAGTGCTGATCTTGAAGGAGAAGGAGAGAGCGAGAGAGAGAGAAAATGTGAAGAGGCAGGTACCTGCCTGGGAACCATTCAATGAAGGAGAACCAGGAGGGAGACTGTAGAGCAATGCTTCTCAAACTTTTATTCACTATGACCCCATTTTCCCTCATTTTATTTATATATTTTCAATGTTCATACAAATACATAAATGGTATCACAAGTAAGTAGAACAACAATTAACAAAATATATAACAAACCAAGAGCTAGTTAAAATATTGCTGCTGCAGTAGAAAAATGCAGGTTATAAAGGTAAGAAAAATAATGAAAAGGAGAGCACTCAGTGTGTGTGTGTGTGTGTGTATATATATATATATAATCACAATCCAGGAGTTTGAAGGTAAAATGACCCCATTTTAATAAATGAAAATTCATATGACAGCCTTGACGCCACTATGAAAGGTGGTATGGAGGGGCATTTTCGAAAGGGATTTGGATGTCCTTGCAAAATGGTGAAATCCAGAAGTGGGGAAATCCGTATTTTCAAAACAAGATGGACGTCCATATTTCGTTTCGAAAATACCGTCAGAGATGTCCAAATCCTTAAATTTGGATGTCCCTAGATTTGGATATCCTTAGACATGGACGTTTCTGACTTTTGACGATTTTCGAAACCAAAGACATCCATGTCAAAAACGTCCTAATGCAAGCCATTTGGAAGTGGGAGGAGCCAGCATTTGTAGTGCAGTGGTCCCCCTGACATGCCAGGACACCAACCCGGCAGCCTAGGGGGCACTGCAGTTGGCTTCATAAATTGCTCCCAGGTACATAGCTCCCTTATCTTGTGTGCTGAGCCCCCCAAAACCCACTACCCACAACTGTACACCACTACCATAGCCCTTACAGGTGAAGGGGGACACCTAAATGTGGGTACAGTGGGTTTCTGGTGGGTTTTGGAGGGCTCGCTGTTTCCTCCACAAATGTAACAGGTAGGGAGGGGGATGGGTCTGGGTCCGCCTGTCTGAAGTGCACTGCAGTCAGTGGCGTAGCCACAGGTGGGCTTGGGTGGGCCAGGGCCCACCCATTTATGGCTCAGGCCCACCCAACAGTAGCACATGTTTAGTGGTAATTGGTGGGAATCCCAAGCTCCGCCAGCTGAAGATTTCCCCCTGATGGTAGCAAAAACGCTACTCTCCACGACACCGGCACCTGCGCATGCTCAGTTTTCAGTGCATTCCTGCTGCCTAGGTGGAAAGAAGCGTTTTCCCACCAGCTGAGATTTTTTTTTTGGGAGGGGAGTGGGGGGGAGAACACTTGGTGCCCACCCAATTCTTCCCTAGGCCCACCCAAAATCTGTTGTCCGGCTACGCCCCTGACTGCAGTACCCACTAAAACTGCTACTGGGACCGGCATGCGCTGTCATGGACCTGAGTATGACTTCTGAGGCTGGCACGACATATTTTTAAAGATTTTTTTGAGGGTGGGAGGGGATTAGTGCCCACTGGGGAGTAACAGGAGGTCATTCCCGATTCTCTCCGGTGGTCATCTGGTCATCTTGAGCACCTTTTTGTGCCTTATTCGTAATAAAAACATGTCTGGGTGAAAACGTCCAAGTGCTTGTCAGGGACGTCCTTGGTTTTTTTCGATTATGGGTCAAGGATGTCCAAGTGTTAGGCATGCCCAGGTCCTTCCTTCGCTATGCCTCCGATACGCCCCCTTGAGATTTGGAAGTCCAAGTGCCGATTTATGTCGCTTTTTGGACGCCCATCTCTTTCAAAAATGAGCCGGCTAGTCACCTGATCTAATGGTGCATATGTGCATTGGGGCCAAAGATTATGTGCACTGGAGGGATGAGACAGCACTGTACGTTGCAGACAGAGAGGAGGGCAATGTTCGGAGAGGTTCCATGCAGAGGTGTAGCCAGACAACAGATTTTGGGTGGGCCTAGGCAAGAAGTGGGTTGGTACCAAGTGTTCCCTTCACCCCCCCCCCCCCACCAAACAAAATTATCTCAGCTGGTGAAAAAACACTCCTTTCCACCTTAGCAGTCTGTAGCAGGCATGCGCTGAAAGCTGAGCATGCGCAGGTGTCGGTATTGTGGACAGTAGCGTTTTCGTTACCATGAGGGGGAAGTCTTCAGCTGGCGGAGCTTGGGATCCCCACCGGCTACCGTTAAACATGCACTAATGTTGGGTGGGCCTCATCCCTAAGTGGGTGGGCCACTGGTTCCATGGCTGACTTAAGGACTCTGAACAAGAATGACTTTTTTTCAGATCTGGCACAATTTCTCAAGAGCTGAGCTGAGTTCACTCAGAGAGCTGAAAAAACAAGACTCAGCAGCACCATGAGTCAAGGCCTCTTCAGGGGCTTCCTTGCTAACCAGATAAGTTCCAAGGACCAGGGTCATTTATTGATTCTCAGTAAGTATTGCAGAAAATCGTTCCAGACTGCCCCAGTACTATCCAAATACTGCTAGAGATGTCTGGGCCCGGGGGCACAGTGTGGGCGGAGGTAAACATTACCTGGTTAGTTCAGAGTATACTAAGCTAAAGTCCAAGTGCTAGTGTTGACCTGGGTACTTTTCTTCCAGCAGCCCAGTACAATGGGCCATGTTACTGTTTCTTATACCTCTTCTTCTGCTTCCTTCTTTTGTTTGCTTTCTATCACACGTGCTGTATTTCTTTAGCGCTATGTCCTCTAGATCCTTCCCCCTCCCTTCCCCCAACTTGTAAGAACAGGTGAATCAGTTCTGGTTTTTCAGCTTCTGACTCAAAAGAATTTCATATAGGGAAACTCCCAGGAATGCCACTGGAAAGAAAGCAGAGAAAAGCCAAGACGGTTTTGCCTCTCCTGGGTTCATGAGGTTATTCTCTTTCGTTGCTTCTGAAATCATGTGATACTTTGGGACTCTTCTGTACTAGTGCTCTCTTACCAGGATTTTTCTTCCAATTGGAAAAAAAGGAGCACACTGAATTCTGAAATAGTCAATATTGACAAGCACATTATGCAATAGATAATTTTTTTTTAATTAAGGGGTCCTTTTACTAAGCTGCGTTAAGCCGCTAATATGGGGGTTTCTGCACGATAGGTAACAACGCAGACCTGTACTACTGTCTCCTGTGTTAGAAGGGCAGCTGCTGTGGTAAAAATTTCACACTAGTGGCCTAACATGGGAGGGTGGAGGTGAGGCCAGCTGTGAGGTGTGGTGCAGAAAGTGCAAAAACTACTGAACTTTTAGTAAAAGGGCCCCTAAATAAGAAATATTGAACTTGTATCCCAGTTTGGCTAGTAAAGGACTCGGGGAGCCAAGTCTGTTCAGTTCTATGTATCTCTGAATATTTTTGGTCATGTGATGGATAATCAACATTGAACTGAATGATGTGGAACCCACATGGCTTAGTTTTGGCCAGTCATAGCCTCACTGTTATAACTTTAAGCCCTCTATTTGTTTAATGCCTGAACCCTAAATATTTACAGACCCCAATATCTTATTACATGATAGTAGCCCAAGGGTTTCCAATCCAGTCCTAGGGACACACCCAGATAGTCAAGATTTCAGGATACCCACAATGAATATGCATGAGATAGATTTACATAGAATGGAGGTTGTGCATGCAAATGTATGTCATACCTATTCATTGTGGGTATTTTGAAAACCAGACTGGTTGGTGTGTCCTGAGGACTGGGTTGAGAACCCCTGTACTAGAGTAATATTCTCAATTTATATTCACTTACTTTTATTCTTCGTAGCCATGGCCCTGCTATGCTAGTTGAAAGACTTTTTTATATGTTTTTGTTATCTGTCCTGACTGGATTGTTGGCTCCAAGGAGTAGAGGAATACCCTGATAGTTGGCGCCGTGGCTTGAGGACAACAAAAGCCATTGTTCAAATCTCACTGAAATGCCATGAGGGGCATAATCGAACGAAAACGTCTATCTCCATGGGCGTTTATCTCCGAGAACGGGTCCGTGAAGGGGCGGACCGAACCGTATTTTCGCAAAAAAAATAGATGTCCATGTTTTATTCGACAATGTGTGAGCTGGGCGTTTTTGTTTTTCAGCGATAATGGAAAAGGAAGGCGCCCAGCTCAAAAACGAATAAATCCAAGGCATTTGTTCGTGGGAGGGGCCAGGATTCGTAGTGCACTGGTCCCCCTCACATGCCAGGACACTAACCGGGCACCCTAGGGGGCACTTTTACAAAAACACAAAAAAAAGGTAAAAGAGCTCCCAGGTGCATAGCACCCTTCCCTTGTGTGTTGAGCCCCCCCAAATCCCCCTCAAACCCACTGCCCACAAGTCTACACCATTACTATAGCCATAAGGGGTGAAGGGGGGCACCTACATGTGGGTACAGTGGGTTTGGGGGGGTTGGACGACTAAGCATTAAGCAGCACAATTGTAACAGGTAGGGGGGGGGGATGGGCCTGGGTCCACCTGCCTGAAGTCCACTGCACCCCCTAACAACTGCTCCAGGGACCTGCATACTGCTGCCAGGGAGGTGGGTATGACATTTGAGGGTGAAAATAAAAAGTTGTGAAATATCATTTTTTGTGGTGGGAGGGGGTTAGTGACCACTGGGGGAGTCAGGGGAGGTCATCCCCGATTCCTTCCGGTGGTCATCTGGTCATTTAGGGCACTTTTGGGGCCTTATTCGTGAAAAAACAGGGTCCAGGAAAAGTGCCCTAAATTCTAGCTACAAACGCATACTTTTGTTCCATTATTGGCGAAAGGTGCCCATTTCTCTTCAGCCGATAACCACGCCCCAGGTCCGCCTTCGCCACACCTCTGACATGCCCCCATCAACTTTGTCCGCATCCGCGACGGAGTGCAGTTGAAAACGTCCAAAATCGGCTTTGGCTTATACCGATATATTCGTTTTTGTGAGATAAACGTCTATCTCCCGATTTGGGTCGAAATCTAGGCGTTTTTCTCTTTCGATTATAAGCTGGCATGTGACCTTCGGCAAGTCATTTCACCGTTCAGTGCCTCAGGCACAACCATAGGGGTCTATTTCTTACACTGCATAATGGCAATAATACAAAACTGGGAAATTTTATAAATGATGCCTAAAGTTAGGTGCTAAATTCCACACCCAACTTTCAGCAGGGAAATGCGTTCTAACAGATGCAACAAGCTGAAAATGCAGATCGGCACAGAAATACACTTACGTGTCCAGTTATAGGATAGCGTCTAAGTTTATCCATGCACAACTGCAAAGGTGGCATTCCCATGGGTGGGGCATGGGTGGGTCAGGAGTGTTCTGGAAAATTGTGCACAGTATTATAGAAAACCGCAGCTGCGTGCCCAACTTGCATGCTAGGATTTACACCTGGTTTTAGTTGGTGTAAGTCCTCATGACCAACACTAGTCGTTAAAGAGCGCTTATCTCAGAGCAAACTTTACAGAACAGCGCTAGGCGCTGATTTTTTTCAATTCCCATAATTGGGTGCCATTTACTAAATCCATCCCTAAAGGCATCACTCATCTGTGTTCTTAGGCTAGAACTTGTGTTAAATGTCTATAATTCATCTTATATCAGGTCCAAAATAGAGTAGATTGTGCGGATTGGAAGGTAAGTTTGGGACGGTTCAGCTTGCAGGGGAATAAGTTGTTGGACATGAGATGTGGCCATGGAAAGAGAGCAGGACTTATATGAGACTTTGCAAAAACTCTTTTTTGACAAGTGGAAGGGAGAGGTCAGGGTGGGTGAGGCGAACTAGGAATTTAGGATGTATGTGTGTGTGTGTCTGTGTATGTTTTGTCACGTGTTCGGCCTGATGTAAGATTTAGACAAACAAAAGAAGGATATAGTCCCTATGGTGATGAGATGTGAACAAAAGAGTAGGAAACAACAACAGATGATGGAGCAATAAAAAATTTTTAAAAACCCAATGCATATGGGAAAGAGGAACCCGAACTATAGTTACGTGATGCAAGGTTCCACATTAGGAGTCACCGACCAGGAAAGGGATCTAGGTGTCATCACTGATGATACGTTGAAACCCTCTGCTCAATGTGCGGCGGCTAAGAAAGCAAATAGAATGTTTATTAGGGAAGGAATGGAAAACAAAAATTAGGACGTTATAATGCCTATCAGGCTTATTTTCGAAAGAGAAGGACGCCCATCTTTCGACACAAATCGGAAGATGGGCGTCCTTCTCACAGGGTCGCCCAAATCGGCATAATCGAAAGCCGATTTTGGGCATCCCCAACTGCTTTCCATCGCGGGGACGACCAAAGTTCACGGGGGGGGGGGGGGTGTCGGAGGCTTAGCGAAGGCGGGACTTGGGCGTGCCTAACACATGGGCGTCCTCGACCCATAATGGAAAAAAAAAGGGCATCCCTGACGAGCATTTGGACGACTTTACCTGGTCCTGTTTTTCTTACGACCAAGGCACAAAAAGGTGCCCGAACTGACCAGATGACCATCGGAGAGAATCGGGGATCACCTCCACTTGGATTCTGGCACGGAACGCTAGGCGTGCTATATAGAACATAGGTGATAGTGGCTAACTGGCTATATCGTGTGGTATAGCTGGCTATTGCGAATATTCAAGCGCTGGTTGGCTAAGTTTAGCAGGCAAATCGAACTGCATATATAACAGTCCTATCTTTGCCTGTTATTAACTTAGCTGGCCAGGGCTGAACATTCACATAGCTGGTTAAGTAAAAAAAAAAAAGTTAAAGCTGGCCAAAAACCCCGGATATTCAATGCTGATTACCAGAAATGGCCTGGCATTGACTATCCAGGGTCAGCACCACAGGTGGCAACTAACTGCGCTGCCTGCAGGGGGGGGGGGGGGGGGGGGGGGGGAGGGCTTGTACTTTTTTACAAGAAGAGCTTAGTTATCCTGTTTTTCACATGGCCTGTTAAGACCAGGCGTTTTCAGGTAGCATTTTAACTGTTTGCCTATGATCTTTTATGCTATCTGTTTTAAGTACTGCATTTTACTGTGAGTTGAACTGATTATACATGTATTTTTGTAATTGCCTGGAGCCTTTTTGAGCAGGCGTCTTATAAATTGTTTTTATCTACCTCCTCTTATAGACCTCTTTCTGACTCCGTCACACGGGGGACTAAAGGTACTTATTGCATATATCAGGTTCTGTATAGTTTCTCTAACCTCCATTGTCACCCAATCACAAGGGGGTGGCATTAGGAGCCGTAATTGAAAACTAATTCCCATAACTACTGCTTTCTGTTTTTCTGGATCTAGGTATATTCTGGGCTATTTATGTTCCCACATAAATCTTATCAAACATCTGTCTAAGTTTCTGCAAAGGCTGAGTGTCACTTGTATTTGATCTACCTGGTAGGCTAAATGTAAGGTAAAGAGAAGATAGAATCAATAAAAATAGAGACAGAGATAGGTTTAGATAGATAGGTACATTTTATTTCTTACCCAAACACAAGTCTTCAAGTTGATACAAATACAGACATCAGATTCTGGTTTCAGCCGCACAGGGCTTCGCCGTCTGACAGAAGCTTTGGAGAGGACTCTCAAACTGAGCCAAAATCTCTCCTCTTTTATACCCTATCTTCTCCATAGAAGTGAATGGTGAGATACCTTGCTCCTAATCTTTCTCACTTTCTGAGATCATACTTTCCCATGCGATCTGCTATCTGATGTACCCAACTCCTTCCGTTCTCAGCTACTGCTAATTATCAACATGTTTTGGGAAGCGTTGAGATAACAGTTTCACATCTTCCGGCTGCAATACTTTTCATACCTTTCTCATGAACTCTGTATTACCTCTGTATCATTGTATACCAAAACTAATAAGCTCCATTTTATTCATCTGATCTTTCATTACAGATGCTATATTTCATTTAAAAATTGTACCAATTTGTGTCAGAAGTCATTATTCAGACCTGCTCTTTGCAGATTCTCAAATATTAAATCATTTACTTGTTGTTTGGCCTAGTCAGTACTTTTTCAGTTGTTTTTAGGCTGCATGGCTTTGGCCATCACTATTCCAGTGGTAGCCTTAAAGCTAGGCCATATATTAACATTCCCCTCTTCACCCTATCCCATAGGGTGACACTAGGGTTAACGTACCTTGGCACCATCCATTCCAGAAGGTATTCTATGAGGCCATAAAATTATCTGAGTTTTAAGATCAACTGGTACAATTTGTTTCGTTTTCGGTTTGAAAGTATCATCTTGGCAGTACTTCAATTATGTCAATCCTACTAAAACCTATGGTTACTACAATATAACTTTTCTTCAACCTTTTAATATGCAGGTTCTATCTTATTCTTATGTATGTCAATATATTTATATTATTATAAATCACAAATTCATTGGTTATATACTGATTATATCTTAATTATACATTTGCATAGATTTGCACAATTGATCACATCATCTTATACAGCTTTATATGGTTACATTCTATCCCTGTGCGCTATTATCTGATTATACAGTTGCAGACATCTCTCCAGTGTCTCTAACAGTTGCATAGTGATTGGTACTTCTCGGAGGGAGATAGTCCAATGTGTTTTCTCCTGTGGTGTTGGGAAGGAGATTTTCGTACAGGGCATATTGTCCTGCTGTGGTCCTCTTCATTATTGCGGTTTCAATTAAGCGTTCTACTAAGCCTCTAGCACAAGGGATTATGCAACATCCTACTAAAACAAAAATTGCTACCACTATGATTATAGTCGTGGCTGCTGAAATGATAAATGTTTTCCATTTACCAAAAGCTCTATCCATCCAACCTGTCCAGGATGTATCAACGCCAGAGTTCTCTGCCAATTCTTGCGACAGTGAGGTTAAGCCTTCTAAAGCTCTGGTAATTGATCCATCTGGAGCTGTATTGTTGGGGATAAAGGTGCAACACTGGGTGCCTATCTTTTGGCACACCCCTCCATCCGCTGCTAGAAGTTGGTCAAGAACTAATCTATTTTCCAACGTCATCCGGCTAGTGGCGTCTAATTGTGTTGCAATTCCTTGAACTGCATCCCTAGTGTAATTCACAAATCTCTGCTGATTGTAATATATATATTTGATCCAGTCAAGATTCTTATTGATAGTCGCCCACCAAAAGAAAACTGATTCAAATCCTGCAGCTACCTGGTTTCTGGCTTTAAACTCATCAGGAACTCCTCTTGGAACTCCAATAGCATCTATATAGACCCGATCATCAAAAGATCCAGGCATTGCATTTCTCTTCACTCGTGAGGAAGAGCTGCTATGAGGAGGAGGCAAGGATGCTATAATGATCGGAATGACCAATTTGACTAGGGCACATCTGCCTGTCCAATTGTTAGGAAGTGTATGGCGGATAGTGCGGGTTCCACAGTACCACCATATGTCTGCTCTAGCTTGTGAGAACCGTGTTAGGGTCAGATTTTTCAGAGTCCCATTTCCTAAGGTTGTGTTACAATTGGTTAAGTTTCCTAAAAACCGTGTCTGTTTCACCCCATATCGTTCCAGACATGTATGATATCTGGTAGCAGGATTTGGAATCCTGAATGCAGGTGGAATCCTCATCCGAGGGGGTAAGTAGGGGTGGTGCTCGTCAAGGTGTTGACAAGACTGATTAATGTCGTCTTTAGCCTGCAATAACTGCAACATACACCAAAATCCATCTGGATCATTTTGGAGATCTAAGGGGAAAGGAACAACTGTTGGTTCTGCTCTTGCATGGGAACAAAAATAACAATTAGAGACATTCAAACTCTTTGTAGTATAATGTGCCCATTCGAGCCATAGGTTTGTCTCTCCAAATCCTGTTTCCAGTGCCATTAAATCTTTAGAATTAGTAATTGGTACAATCTGGTAAGGAATTTTTATTTCTGGGATCTTTGTCGGCACTAAAGGATTGGTCGCTGTAGGTTGGGCTGGGGGTGGAACAATCTTGATTTTTCCAATGGGGTCTCTACCTGTGGCATCAATTCCTATGGAATAAGTTCTGTATGTAACATCCGTTACTCCTCTAAAAGTGATAGCCACTGGATTACATTTGGTCATTTGGCAGAGGCCAGTGACTCGCAATTTCATGATGGAAATGCTCCTTTTTAGATCTGGAATCTCAGTACCTGAGTAGGGAACCCATGAACCTGTATACCACCATACTTGTGCCCAACTTCCACAATTAGGGAAGGGACACAGGTATACTTCAAAAGCTGACAAATATTGCTGCACAGGATGTTCCCCACACATTGTGTAAGCACACACATCAAGGGTGATAGTGGTTGTGTCCTTGGTAGTGGGTAATGTTATTTCATAAGTGGTTGTAAATTGTTCTTGAAAATTTGTTAGGTACTGTGTTCCATGTATCGTGGGTGTGGTGAGCACACACAACAGGAGGGCTAAGCACTTCATGTTGGTAGTTTTCATAATGAGGCACTGTAATTGTATGAAGGGTAAGTAACAGGCTACTGATTAAGGAGAGCGACAAATTTATCCCAAGGGTTTTAGCAACAGGTATTGGGTATGGGGGGTAAATTCTAATAGCCCCTATTTCAGTAGGATCTGGGATTTGGAAAATACCATATACTTCCAAAGGTCTCAATCCAACCTCTCTGATAAACAGGAAGGGAATCCAGTCAGTGCCCAGTACAGCGTGTGTAATGACCCAAAAATCTACAATGTCACCAGTTTGTGGCCTGATTAGGAGGTCGTCTGTTTGTTCAATTTGTAAGCCTAAGGTTCCTCCAAACAGTAACTGAGTGTGTGTAACCGTACGGCTAGGACCTAATGTCCAACTGTCAAACAAAGGTTCACACAGTGTGTGGTATCTGGTGAAGGGGTCCCAAGTAGGATCGTCTTCTGGAGCAGGGTCCCAATGAGGATGAATTAATGGTCTTAGATATTCTGGGGGTTCAGGGATCAAGTGTGCACCTAAATTTAAGGGCGACGGTGGGGGAGAATCAGGTGGAGAAGGCGGAGTGTCTGGTAAATTCTGGGACATATATTGATGGTCACTTAGGCGTGTTGAGCTATCTGGGAGGACGAGTGGCTGGGACGGTGGTGTTTGACGTGGCTAAAGTAGTATGTGTGGGAGGAGGAGTGTCACTAGCAGGAACCAGAGAATAAAGAGGAGGGGTGGGTCGTAATTCAAGCAAGGCAATATTATCCTCAAAAGTAGTTGTACGATTGGGGACAATATGAACCGAGCTACTGATAGGATTGGGAACAGTTGTAGAATACAAAACAGGAGGATCAGTGAGGAAAGGAGTAGTTGCAGAGGTTTCAATAGGCTCTGGAGGATTGCCAGTTGAAATGTCTGTAGTGCCAGATGTGTCTGCCCAGGGGGTGGGATGACTGGTGGCAGCGGGGCTGATCTTTGAGATCGTTTGGGGGGATCTATATCCAAACGGGCGTGTGAATGTGGTGTACTGTTGCAGTTTTGTGTAAGATGCTGTAGTAGGTAGTGGAGCAGGAGTAGATGCAAGTACAGAAGCAGTTGCAAGTACTGCTGGGGTAATTGCAAGTACAGAAGTAGTTGCAAGTACCGTAGCGTTTCCGGCTGGCAAGGTAACGTTGCCAGTGGGAAAGGCTGTAAGTGTGATCCAAAGGTCAAAGAGGTTATTGTCAGCAGTATAGGGAAACAAGGTAGTGAGAAACAAAACCAAACCTATACACAGTATGATCATGCACACGAGTCCAACAGCAAACAGTCTGGCAGATGGGAAGCAGAAGAAGAGGGTGTATTGATATAACACCGTTACAGCAGAGGCAACACTTGGACGAGCACTGGTTCCGTGCTTGTCGTCAGAAATGGTGTCGGCTTCCAGATAATTGTCATCCAAGTCTTTGGACCAATGGGAATTTCTTTCAGCCGAATACAATCTGCAGAGGAAGAGGACAAACAGAAGTCAGTGCTCCACTGGAGAGGCAAATGAAGATGCCTGATGCACACTATGCAAAACATTACAGAGAAAATATTATTTATGTTGATAAGCGATGGCAAAAATTAATATATCCCTGTGAAATATTTCATCCTAACTTTTAGACAGACTGTGTTGAACTGCTGCCTTAAGAGAAATAGTCCTAATGCAAGGTAACTGCCCAATCAGCTAATCTTAATAACATTTGTACTGTCTGAAACCTTCTTTCCTCTGAATTATTTGTGGCCTGTGGTCAGATTGCCAGCTGGTTTCATGTTCTCAGGACAGGCTGATCCAGACCTGGTTTTACTGCATCATATACGTGCACTTGCAATCTTGCTGTTTCTCAGGGAAATCGGAATGATAAATTCATGCATGGAATGGGAATATAGCCAGGACTGCATTATACTGGCCTGAAAAGCTGGCAGTCCTAAGTGTTAACTGGAAAGCAAAAGCACTCTGGAAAACAAAACTGATTTTGTCACAGTCCAAGGTGCCTACGCATATATAGGGGTACCATATCTGTCCCCTCAAAAAAAGTGGACACATGTCCCACCCCGACACACCCCTGCCCTGCCCCCTGTCACATACCACCCTGCCCCTTTCACACCCCTGCCTCCGTCACACCCCCCTAAGAGTGTCCTATCCTCCCCTCCCCTTACCTTATTGCCCGGAGCGGTTGCAGAAGTCTCGCAACGCCAACGCTTGAACTCTCGGTGGCCATTTTGAATCGGCGCCGGGACCGGAGGCAGCAAGAGACAGTCTGCAGCTGCTCCTAGCAGGAAAGAGGAGACTCTTTCCTGCCCCGAAGAGATCACTATACTACCAGGGCAGTACAGTAAGGTAAAGGGAGGAGAGGATAGGACACCCCTAGGTACACCCACCCACCCACCAGCCTGCCCGTTTGTCCACAAATCCTCAAAAAGAGGACATGTCCAGGTAAAACCGTGTGTATGGTAACCCTATACATATAGATCAAGGGATCGATATTCAAAGTGATTTAACTGGCCAGAAATAGCTTCTGGTTGGTTAAATTGCCTGTTTGGAGCTGTGGTACCATGAGCGAGGTGGGCTCAGGGCCCAGATAAAGTGACACAACGCAGCAGGTTAGAGTGAGCAAAATTAACATTTATTAAAGGTGTTGGGAAAGGGAATCCTATTGTGTTCATAGGGGAAGGAGAATTTCAATGCAAAACTAGTCTTTGAAGAAGAATGTCCTTCGTGGCCTGTTCCTGCAGGACTGCTGCATGCACTAAAGTCTCTTGGTAAAGCAATGCTTCCTCTTGGCTCTGGGCTGGCTTCCCAGAGTTATTAGTATAGTTCTTAATATTTCTCCAGCCAGCCAGCCTCAAGCTGGATCCAACATGCAAAGTTACAAGGTCCACGTTAAATTTGACCTACCTGGCTGTTCTGGTTCCCGTTCACAGGTATGTGGTGAAGGTATATGCACTAGGCCTTCGTTCCTTCCCTCTGGGCCTCCCTGGGCCTGACCTAGCTGTGCCCTGAGCTTTATGCTTTCTAGTTCCTCTCTTCCTGGTTCCACCCAAGGAGGTTAGATTGAGGACAGGAGACAGTATAAGGCTATGTAGCCCATTATATGGGCTGAAGCCAGTAGGCAGAGCTTGCTGGCAGTAGGTGGAGATTGCCACCATTTTCGCTCACCCAAAACAATAGCAAACGCTATTGAAAGCAATGGCAAAAGATTGTTAGAAATAATGGACTGCCTATGTGTGGTCCATCTGTAAAAAGTCAAAAGCTGTTCCAGTACCTTAAAAGGTGGACGACAATTTTTTTTTTTTTACTTGACAGCTTTTTAATTTATTTGAAAGTTTCCCATATGTAGATGTAAACATCATGAACTAAAAATTGAATTTCATTAAAACAGCTTAAAAATGATTGTAGCTGGTAGAAATAGCAGTTATAAACTCTATTTTGTGCTCATTTTTCTACAGTGTTCTATACAATACAGATAGCCAAATTTCAGTGAGGATATCCTGTTACCTGATGAGCTCCTCTTAAGTGTTGTTGTAATCTGCCTTGGGAAGTCTGGTGTTATAAAAATGGAATATATTGAAATTAAATGGAAGTAAAATTAAACTCTCCTTTCATTGTTGCACATGGAATCACATCTTCACTTCATCTGTTTTGTAGAAGTTTACATTTTAGATACACAAATGAATTCTGTTTTGAGCATGTTTCAGGGGCAAGTGGTTTTATAAGTCAAAATAAAAAAAATAAATATTTTGTTTCATGCAGATCTGTCATTTGTTTAAACATAACTAAATGGGCTATAAGCCCCTGCTGCAGTCCATAAGTTTTCTATAAATATATTTATTCTTGTGATGACTTATACTGGGCCAAAACTGAAAACTCTTATCGCTTCTATCTGGTCGCTAATAAAAAGAGCTCATTGTGAACAATATGGACTCTAAAAGGTTGTTTTGTGGCTGTACATGAGGAATTGTGATATTGCATACATAAGTGTGTGTTTTTGTCCCTAGTCATGCATTCAAAGTTTATATAATCCTTTCAAGAAAGCTAGTTAATCTTTTAACTTATTAGTGGAACATAACCACAAAGGCATGGTATGGTTGCATTTTCAATATGGTAATACTAGAGCCCAGCTAAGGAACAGGTTATTTGAGTTATCTTCATTGGCCCAAACTTGCTTCCTTGTGCCATCACCATCCAGTTGGATAGGAGTGCCTTAAAAAGGTGGAGGATAAAGGATTTTATTATATTATATTATTTATTTATTTGACATGTATATCCCACATTATAGCAAGCAAACTCAGGTTCAATGTGGCTTACATTTGAAAATACAGTGAGAAACAATAATAAAATTCAGTTATATCATGAGGACAAGTAAATGGATATGACTCTGAACATTTAACAAAGTTGAAATTGGCATATATACCTAACTGGGCATTTAAAAGTCTGTCCTTTAATGATGCTGCATGCTCAGAAATCATAGCCATAATTATAGGCAGTCATTCATACACCAGAACAGGCATCCATACACACATTGCAAAGTGAACAATACTTCTACACAGTACATCCAAAACTTAGGGTTTCTTTTACAAAGCAGCGCTACGATTCCCGCGCGGCAAATGAGAGGAAGCCCATAGGAATTGAATGGGCTTCATCTCATTTGCCGCACCAGGAATCAGTAGTGCAGCTTTGTAAAAGAGGCCCTTCATTTTTTATTTTCATCTTGCAAAATTCTAGACAGCAGATGTACAGATCAGTAAAACCCAAACCAGTCCAAAACAAGTAAAGTCAGAAACAACACAGTTTATACCTTAGGATTGATTCACCTTTGGGTTTAAAAAGCAAAACCATGTACTTGTAAGCAGTGGCGTAGCCAAGGGTGGGCCTGGGTGGGCCTAGGCTCACCCACTTTGGGTTCAGGCCCACCCAGCAGGAGCAAACCTATGATGTGGCTGGCTGGGATCCCCAAGCCCCACCAGCCAAAAACTCCAACAGTTGTCCCTCCTGCATACCTTGTAAATAGCAGATCTTCACCTGCAGCGAGCAGAGACTGATACATACTGCTCGCACCAGCCCCACAGCCTTCCCTCTGATGTATTTCCGCCTATACAGAAACAGGAAGTTGCATCAGAGGGAAGGCTGTGGGGCTAACATGAGCAGTGTGTATTAGTTGCTACTCGCTGCCGGTGAAAATCTGCTACTTAAAAGGTATGCGGGGGAGGGGGATATTTGAGAGACCATATGGCATCCAGGCGAGAGAGGGAGAGACCAAATCACTTGTGGGACAGGACGGAGTTCTGCCCACCCATGTTGGGCCCAGGCCCACCCAAAATTGGGTGTCTGGCTACGCCCCTGCTTGTAAGGACTGGATAAACGAATTAAAACAAAGTTTAAAGCAAATGCCCTTAATACGTAATACTTGGTAGCAATAATTAAACAGTAATGGAATATTCACATAGCAAGCAGCCTGAACCAACAAATTTATTTTCCACTGAATGTAATTAACATTGTATGAACTTGGCAGCTCATAGTGTGCTGAACTGGACAATGTTGGCACATTTAGACTGACTCTGGATAGAACTTCTGTATGAAGGAAGCTTTTTCCTCATTATTCAATACCCTCCTGTGAAATAGTAGTAATAAAAAAAAGGCAAGTGCATTTTTATAATATACCACTGCATTCCACAAAACAAAAGGAGCAAGTTCTCACATGCCATAAATTCTCCCAGCTTTCAACCTAAGTAATGTTTTTTTTTTAATTGTACTTATAAATAATAAGTCTTATTGTTAAGCACCTGATTCTCATAAGTTGATGTCTGTTTTGGTGGCCTTTTACTAGGTGAAAATATCTCTGCACAAATACAGGGAGTCCCTATAACCAGCTCCTCCATGTAACACAATGATTTAAAATTTAAAACTAATTACTACTCTAAACGATGAAACCAATACTTCCTCAGTACACATCCGTATGATGCACAAGCTGGAATGTTTGAAAATATAAGTGAAATCAAATAAAAATGCTACCAACAATAAGAATGACAATGTAGATAGAGCAGCTCAGTGGCGTAGCCAAGGGTGGGCCCGGGTGGGCCCAGGCCCACCCACTTTGGGCTCAGGCCCATCCAGTAGCAGCACACCTATGATGTGCCTGGCAGGGATTCCCAAGCCCCACCAGCCGAAACTTCCAATAACTGCCCCTCCTGCATACCTTGTAAATAGCAGATCTTCACCTGCAGCGAGCAGCAACTGATACATACTGCTTGTACTGGCCCCACAGCCTTCTCTTTGATGTATTCCTGCCTATGTGGAAACAGGAAGTTGCATCAGAGGGAAGGCTTAAAAGGAATGTGTGTGTGTGTGTGTGGGGGGGGGGGGGGGGGTGGAGATGTTTGAGAGACCATATGGCATGCAGACGAGAGAGGGAGAAACCAAATCACTTGTGGGACAGGGTGGAGTTCTGCCCACCCATCTTGAGCCCAGGCCTACCCAAAATTGGGTGTCTGGCTATGCCCCTGGAGCAGCTCATAGATTTGTTTGCTTTGTTTTGGGTGAATGGGAATGACAGCTGTGCAGAGGAGAGAAAGGGAGATTAACCTAACTGACTTCAGCTTTTTGACATCATGCCATCTCCTGTACTCAATCTAACCTCCTTGGTTCCACCACTCCCATGTCACTTCTCCCTTGGGTGGGACTATGGCTCTTAATGCAGCCCTGGCACTGTGAGGGAGTGTCCAGCAGAGGGAGAGGTAACGCCCTATAGACTCCCTCATCACAGGAACTAACCACAAATTTTGAGAAGCACTTAACCGGTTAGTGCCACTCAAATAACTGGTTAGCACTGAAATAAAAACTAACTATACTGGGGGGCGTTCCAGGGATGGAGTTGGCACTTCGCTGGTTAAGTACTGAAATTCAGCACTTAAATGCCCAGGCTAACCACATAAATAGGACCACATAACAGTCATTCCTATCTTTATGCGATAACCCTTAGCCAGTTAAGTGCTGAATATTGCACTTAACCAGCTATGTTCAGAAACACGGACATTCAGTACTGGTGCCTGCACATGGCCTGGCATTAATGAATTTCCATGTTTAACACTGGCAGTGGTCAGTTGCTACCGGCTGAATATCAGGCCCCCAAATTCTTATGAGGTGCTGCCAAATTACAGTTCTAACAGTAAGAGTTTATGCCGTTCCTGAGTTTCTGACAACTCTGTGCTGATGCATCATAGGACCTATAGCACTGATTTCAGTGGGCAGACTCAGAGACTACAAACAGCACATTGCTTCCGGGTGAAAATTCAAAATCAGGAATGGCTAAAACGTCTCTCTGCTGGAACTGCATAACTTGGCCGCTCTCTCTCTCTCTCTTTTTTTTAAAAATTTGATTAACACAATAGCTTAACAAGAGTTGGAAACAATATTGTGGCACTCGCATTCTGTAAGGGTGCAGAGCACCGGAAACATGAGCTGTACAGGCCCATAAGTGAGCCACTCACCATATCAACTGTACCTGTGCTGCTGATGTTTGAATTTGGAAAGAGTCGATTCTTGAAGCTAGCACTTTATTTCTTCCGACAGTCCCTTTTTCTTGCCCCTGAATTGCCACTTGCTGCCCAAAAGCTGGAGCTGTTGGTGATGTAACTGCAAATAAAAAAACCCACATCTGGGGGTTGTGGCTTGTGAAGTGGGTGGATGAAGAGGGGCAGATATGACAGTGCACAGCTGAGCCTGAGTTCTGTGATGCTATTCATAAGCAAAGACACAAATTACAGGTTCCTCCAGTGAGCCTGATGTTTGTATGTCGGCACCGGTGACACATATTCACACCATGCCAATAAAATGGTTCTTGGGAAAGGGATGTTTGGTTGCAATGAGGAGTCATCTAGTGAGAATTTCTTGTATATGGGGGGGGGGGGGGGGGGGGGGAGGGGGGGAAATTTTGCATCAGTTTTTCTACTGCTCTCTTGTCACTGGAAGGTGAATGAGTTTGATCCTTTCACCTCTTCACATTTCCGACCGAGAGGATAAAAATAGAGTTGCCATGGATGTGTGCCCTGCATTTTGTGCTCCATAAGCACTATAGAGATACTTAAATCGTTCCTGTGCATAGGAGCAAGTTGTTTTGAAATACTGAGGGGCCCTTTTACTAAGGCACGTGGAGGGGCATAATCGAACGGCGCTGGCCAAATAGATGGCCGGCCATCTATTTGGCTGGCGCCGCAATGAGCAGTCCCGAACCGTATTATCGAAAAAGATGGCCGGCCATCTTTCGTTTCGGTAATACGGTTGGGGCCGGCCAAATGTCAGAGATGGCCGGGTTTGAGATGGCCGGCATCGGTTTTCGCCGATAATGGAAACTAATGCCGGCGATCTCAAACCCGGCCAAATCCAAGGCATTTGGTCGTGGGAGGAGCCAGCATTTGTAGTGCACTGGTCCCCCTCACATGCCAGGACACCAACCGGGCACCCTAGGGGGCACTGCAGTGGACTTCAAAAATTGCTCCCAGGTGCATACCTCCTTTACCTTCTGTGCTGAGCCCCCCCAAACCCCCCACAAAACCCACTACCCGCAACTGTACACCACTACCATAGCCCTTAGGGATGAAGGGGGGGCACCTACATGTGGGTACAGTGGGTTTTGGGGGGTTTTGGAGGGCTTAACATTTACCACCACAAATGTAACAGGTGGGGGGGGGGGGGGATGGGCCTGGGTCCACCTGCCTGAAGTGCACTGCACTCACTAAATACTGCTCCAGGGACCTGCATACTGCTGTCAGGGAGCTGGGTATGATATTTCAGGCTGGCATAGAGGCTGGCAAAAATATATATATTTTTTTGGGTGGGGGGGGGGGGTTGGTGACCACTGGGGGAGTAAGGGGAGGTCATCCCCGATTCCCTCCGGTGGTCATTTGGTCAGTTGAAGCACCTTTTTAAAGCTTGGTCCTGAAAAAAAAAAGGGACCAAGTGAAGCCGGCGAAATGCTCATCAGGGCTGACTTTCTTTTTTTCCATTATCGGGCGAAGCTGGCCATCTCGTGAGCACGCCTCCATCCCGCCCCGTCCCACCTTTGCTACCCTCGCAACACGCCCCCTTGAAGTTTGGCAGGCTCCGCGATGGAAAGCAGTTGGTGCCGGCCAAAATCGGCTTTCGATTATACTGATTTGGCCGGGTTCAGGAGATCGCTGGCCACCTCCCGATTTGTGTCGGAAGATGGCCGGCGATCTCCTTAGAAAATAAGCTGGATAGGCACCTATGAGCATGCAATGCGCGTCAATTTGGAACTACTACCCCGGCTACCAGGTGACCTGGGCAGTAATTCCATTTTTATGTGCGTCCTAAACGTGCATTGGAAAATTTTTTATTTTCTACCCCACGGCGCTAACTGGGCGGTAATCGGCAGTGTACGTGCGCTGACGATTCCCGCCCGGTTAACGCATGAGACCTTACTGCTAAGTCAATTGGTGTGGGAAGGTCTCAGGCCCAGAATGGATGCGCGCCAATTTTTATTTTGCCGCATGTCCATTTTTAGCCAAAAAAAGAAAGAGGCCTTTTTGTACAGGCGGCTGTAAAATGGACTGCACACGTCCAAAACATGTACCTACACCATGCAGGCCATTTTTCGGCGCCTTAGTAAAAGGACCCATAAGTCTATTTTACCACACTATGGACTAGATTCTATATATCACGCCTAAAAATTCAGCGCCGAAATGAAATTCGCTTAGATATATTAAATAAAGTACACTTTAATTTAAGTGTACTTCATAGAATAAGACTAAACTTTCTGCATGGTTATAGAAGACATGCCGAGAGCTAGTCCTCATGACTAAATTTAGTCGCAGAAAATTATGCCAAGTAAAACATGGTATAAATCCCGACACCTAGATTAGGCACGGTGCGGGTGTATCCTATAACAATGCGCATAGATTTTAGAGACACACATGACACTCTTATTACACACCCATAACCACACCCACTTTTCAACTATGTGAACTATACTTACGTGCATCACGTTACAAATAAGCTTAGCAAGTAGTGCGTGGTAAATTCTAATTGATGGCAATTAGTGCTCATAATTCATTGTTAACATCCAATTATCAACACCGATTAGCTTGTTAACTATTAAGGGGCCCCTTTTACCAAGCTGCGGCAAAAGGGCTCCTGTGCTGGCGTCGGCACGTGTTTTTCATGTGCGTCGAGGCCCCCTTTTTGCCGCAACGGGTAAAAAGGAAGTCTCTCTTTCCTGCAGGAAATGACCATGCGCAAGTAAAGCACTTGTCGTGTGGCCATTTTGGGGGAGCCCTTACCACCACCTATTGAGTTGGCGATAGGGGCTTCCCACACAAGTGGTAAGCCCGTGTTGGCTTACTGCCACTTAGTAAAAGGGGCCCTAAGTTATATGCATTGTTATGGAAATATGCTTCATTTCCGCATGGAAATCTCGGCATGATATGTAGAATCCTGGGGTATATGTGAACAGCTCATTTCCTAAATATCAAAAAAGTGGAGAGTGCCTCAATCAGGAAACTGGAGTTAGGGTTATAAGTGCATTCACTCTGCAGCCCCTCACTAACTCTCCACCCTCATCTCTCCCCTACACTCCCTCCCAGGAACTCCATTCACTAGGCAAATATCTCTCCTAATTGCACCCTTCTCCTCCATCGCTAACCTCCAGACTCCGTTCCTTTTGTGTCGCCGCACCTTATGCCTGGAATGGACTTCCTGAGCCATTACGACTAGCTCCATCCCTCGCCACCTTCAAATCCGGCTTAAGGCCTACCTGTTTGATGCTGCTTTTGACTCCTAACTTGTCACTTACTCGTCACCTTATCTTGTCCTCCTCTCTTCAATAGTCCCTTTCCCTATGTGTCCTTCTGTCTGTCTTACCCTTATCCGTATTGCGTCCTGTCTGTCCTAATTTAGATTGTAAGCTCTTTGAGAAGGGACTGGCTTTCTTGTTCATTTGTGAAGTGCTGCGTACGACTAGTAGCGCTAGAGAAATGATTTATAGTAGTAGTAAGGTTGGTGCACGTTACTGGCTCAAAAATCAGATGCATGAAGCTGAGTGATTTCAGGAAATGGATGTATCATACCACCAGGGAATAAAAGGTTATTTAAGAGTCAATGATCTAATATTGAATGAATTATCAGTCCAAAGCAGGGGCGTAAGCCACGGGTGGTCCTGGGTGGGCCCAGGCCCACCCATTTCTACCCTAGGCCCACCTAAAAACAGTGGATCGCAATCGGGCATCATGCGTGGCCAAGATGAAGCTTTTTTTCCCTCCCTCACCCCCACCGCGAAGCGTCTAGTATTTTAAATTAAGGGCGCTCCGGCACTGGCCAGCAGAGATTCAGTGAGAATCAACTCCGGAGCCTTCCATGATCCAAGTGGTGGCCCGTGGCTGAGGTGAATCAGCTTCCTCCCTCCCTCACCCCCGCCAAGCACCTAGTCTAAATTAAGGGCACCAGCCCGACAGCGATTCAGAAACGGAGACCCCACTCCAGGGCGTTCCCTCTGCCACGATCCGCCCTCTCGGAAACAGGAAGTTGTAACAGAGAGCGCGGATCGCGGCAGAGGGAACGCCTGGAGTGGGTCTCCGTTTCTGAATCGCTGTCGGCTGGTGCCCTTAATTTAAACTAGACTTAGCAGCGCAGAATGAGGGAGGAAAAAGGACAGAGTATGCTGACCTGCTGTGGGGCGGGCTGGGAGACACGTGGCTGCACCGGGGGTGGGGGCTTAAAGGCCGAAGGGAAGGAGAGAGGTTCAGGCCTTGCAAGGTGGGAGAGCTAACTGGCTGGAGGGAAGGGATAGGGTTTGGGACCGTGTGTGTGGGTGGTGGTGTGTGTGTGTCTGTGTATGTGTATGAGTGGTGGGTTGCCCTGCCTGCAGGGAAGGAAGAGAGGTTCTGGACCTGCAAAAGGGGGGGGGGGGGAGTAGCAGACTGGAGGCAAAGCTGGACTTATGGGGGGGGCGGCTGGAAGCAAGAGAGAGAGATGCTGGACCTGTAATAGCAGGAGGGCGATGGAGGGAAGGAAGAGAGGTGTTGGACCTACAAAAGGGGAGAGGCTGGAGGAAAGGGAGGGAAGTTGCTGGACCTGCAGGGGGGCAGGCTGGAAGGAAGGGAGAGAGGTGCTAGACCTGGGGGGGGGGGGCTGGAGGGAAGGAACAGAGGTGCTGTACCAGGAGGAGAGATTTAGAGGGAAGGGAGAGAGATGAGGGGTCAAGGGGATGAAAAAAGAGGGAGAGCCAAATGTTTACCTCACAGTTGAAGAAAGAGCCCAAAGCTGGAAGGAGAGAAGCTGGATAGGTGGGACGCAGAAGAGAGAGAGACATTGGTGTGGGTGAGGGAGAAAGGGAAAATACCGAAACAGATGTGCGATGCTACATGGGGATGACAATGCCTGACCGGGGGAGGGGGGTAGGAATTTGGAATAGAGAGGCTATGATGATCACTGGGAGGGAGGGGTATATGCACACGGGGGACAGATAGTAACATAGGGGAGATAGAACTCAGAAGGGAGGTACTGGACATGGGAGGCAAAGGGACACAAGGGATGATGCTGGATACAGGGGTAGGGGATAAAAGGGTGATGGATGCAGGAATTTGAACATAGTGGAGATACTGACAAGGAACCATGGGGACACAGAGAAGGGAGATGGATGGTGGACATGGAGAGAAAAGACATGACAAATAGACAGAAGACTCTGGTGAGTAAGTTAAGACAGAGGAAAGAAGAAACCAGAGACTAGGACCAAGCTGATTTGAAAAGTAAAATAGCCACACAACAAAAGGTAGAAAAAAATTTATTTTCTATTTCTGATTAGAATATGTCAGATTTGGAATGTACATCTTGCCAGAGCTGGTGGTTAGACATGGCTGGAAGCCCAGGCCATAAATTTGGGAGGGAACCCCAAAGCCAATCACCAGCTTTACTGCCTTTACCTTCCATCATGCTTGTGGCTCTCTGGTCATGGGACCAACAGCAATTGCTCCAGTTTGCACTCCTCTACACCATCCCTGGCACGTACTACCTCTATATTTTGCGCAGGAGGAAATGCATTTCATTCTCTTTTCTGGTATTGTATTGCATGCAAGGTCGGACTTCCTGGGGTTTTGGTTATTTTTATAATTTGTAGTCAATTATTCTATATTAGCATTTTTGTTCCATGTGTGTGATCGAGGTATTCGGTTAGCATGAATTTTCTATGTAGCCTTCTTGTAGTAAGTTTGGTTTGTTCAGTTTTCCCAATAGATGTATTGATATTTTTAGGGCCCCTCCGTAATATGTAAGGCAATGCCTTTTCATAGGTAGGATCCTTGTTTGGATGTTAGTGCTGGCATCTTAAATTTGCTCTAGGTTATGTGACATTTTGTTTTAAAGATTGTTTTATTACTATATGGTGGCTGTTGAGATTACGGTGAGTTTATGGGGAAATGTCCCTAACTCTTGCTCTGCACCCATTGGGGGAAAGCCAGGGGGTTCTATGGATGCAGAATTTATTTGCAGAATTTAATACTAGAGTAGACTATACTTTTGGCATAATTTCTACAGCGTGTAACTGGAGAGATATGCTGAAAGTGTTGGTCTTGCTATACAGGCATGTGTGTTAGGGGACCGAGGCCTGAAGAGTGCAATCTCTTGTACTTCCCTCTAGCCCTCAATGTGGCCTGCAGTCACTGAAGCCTGCACTGCTACCCCTCATTGAAGTTATTGGCAGTGGGGTACAGGTGGGGCATCAGGTGGCAAGTTTTTCAATTTCAAAAAGTTGGCAACCCTGATGCCCACCCATCTGACCTGTTGGCCCACCCAAAAATTGCCCTTCTGGCTACGCCACTGGTCCAAAGGGACCTAAGTTTATTTTTTAAAGCAGAAAGATGCTCAGAATAACACATATATGATGCCAGTGCTTTTCTCACATGTGGTGGTGTAGCAAAGTAATGAGTGTGCACAATTTAGGGGACAAGTTTTTCAAATAAAGGTAAATTCTCCATGGAACTTTCCTTTGAAATGTGGGGGGCAGGCTGGCATCGCGAGAAATTATGTGCCCATGGATTTTACACTTACTTTGCAGCAGGTGCAAAACTAGCACCATTAAAGGCATGCAGACTGCAAAATGAAATCTTTATGTGCTGCATGCTGACCCTGCTGCCTTCCTCCTGACTCCCTGTGAAATAGCACAGGTACTTTTTACCTGCAGAAAGGAAGGGTAATTTTCAGTAGGGATGGGCAGTCCGTTAACAATGACAGAGGAAATGTCAGCAACATTTCATTGGCAACAAAAATGAGAAGGGAAGGATTTGTTTTGCCAACAACAGGTTTGGCAAGTGATGGACCCCTCAAAAGGAGGACATGTCCTGGTAAAACCGGACGTTCTTCCAGCCACCCCTTCCTGCGGCCCACTACTTCATGGCCTCCCCTTTCCATAGGGCCCCCAGGCCTACCTAAACCCCTGGTGGTCTAATGGAGGTTTGTTCGGACAAGAGCAATGACCTTTTACTCCTGCTGTGGCTGCATCCAATCTGACAGCTGTGACCTTTCACCCTAGTCTCGCAGT